>NC_138548.1:138763692-139161192 GCF_964273705.1 Natrix helvetica | reverse complement strand
GGGCAGATTGCTGCAATAATGACTATGACAGCAAAAGAATGTAGACTCTTTAATTAGTCTGTTCACTGTATCTTGCAACAACAGAGAGCAAGCAAGCCATTTAATGAGACATCTTTCTTCTCAGAGTGCCTGACCTATTTAAATATGGCCTCTTTGATTATAGGGAGAAGTAATGATATAAATAAGAGAGAAGAAAGAGAAGTCAGAATTTGAGTATAAATCAAGAGTAACAATGAATAATGAATAAATATAGTTTTAATTGGGCTTTGGAAATAATAAACCATAGGTCACATAGGTGGTACAAATATATAAATAAAGGACATTCAAATATGAAATGAAAAAGCTCTGAAAAGGAACTTTTACCAGTCAAATGGTTGCAAAAATGAGCATGTACTGCCCTTTGAAGTAGAGAGGATTCTGAGATCCAATAAATTAAAATCACTGTTTAAATAATATCAACTCTATGTTTAAAACCATAGTAAATAGTAAAAGCATAGAAAGCAGACACATACTGATTTAAAAAAAAGCTTTGTTGAATAAAAACTATATTTATTCATTATTCATTGTTACTCTTGATTTATACTCAAATTCTGACTTCTCTTTCTTCTCTCTTATACATACAATTAAAAATTGTATGATCTGGCGTATTAAGAGTCCCTGGAGAATGTGTTCCCTATGCTAAAAAGGTAATATAATAAAGGCCAGATGTGCTTCACAAAAGAGAGAGTTCTGCAACTGAACTGCCAGCAATGAAATGATCTGCTCCCAGACTACCAGTCCTTGCCTTGAGCATGGATTTAGAACTTCAGCAGGCTCCGAAGGATTATTTTAAAGTCTAAATAATCACATATAGAAGGACATGTTCCTTCAGGTGCTATGAACTGAAAGGAACTAGGAATGAAGTTTATATAATGCTGGTGTAATACAGTCATAACATCCAGTTTCAATGAGTGAGTTTGCTTCTATTTTTTATATCAACCAAATGTTTTGATCTATCTTCAAGGGCAGCCCCTCGTGTAAAGCCACCCAACCATCTAGATTGGAAGTTAGCAAAATATACTGATCATATATTTCCAGGAACCTGGTTAATGCTGAAACCACTTTTTAAACTACATACTCATGAAGGAAATATTGGAATGGTACCTGACCAAATATATTTGACCAATAGTTTACCAAACCTGAATGAGTGCCCATGCCTGAACACAAAATGACCTTTAGTTATCGTTTCTCACACGATCAAAGAGATATGAGATGTGAAACTCCAGTGATGAAAATGCAAGAAAGGAAAGACAGATATTTTATAATAGTTCAATTTATATTCCACCTTTTATATAGGAATTCAATGTAATATATTTATAGTGCCATGCTACAATTTTCCTTACAACAACTCTTCAAGATAATATTATCTGAAGATAATCACCTAGAGATCAGAAGAAAATTTGACTCATTGCCTCTTTTCCCCCCAAAATGGAGAAAATTGTAATAATATCCAGATATAAACTAATTGAAAATTGCTGCTAAGAGCACAATACATTATTCTTTTGAGTTTTTTATGCAGAAAAGAGAAAAGGGGGTTGTTAATTCAGCTCTTCATTCAGTTCCCCATTCACTTTTCTCTTCAACAGCATATCCTACTTTTTAACAATTTAAAATTGTTGCATCAAATGGCAACAATTCTATCGAGGGGTGGCATTCACTTACTTCCCCTACCAGTTCGCAAATGTGAGCGTGCGTGCCAACGTCAATGCATGCACACAGCCTTCCACGCATGCGCTTAACTTGTGTACGCAACTTGCACGCATACATGTGGCTTAAAAATGTGCCTAAATAGGATGGCATACAGCTGGGGTGGGTGGGCAGACCCACCCGTGATTTCCACTACAGTTCGGGTGAACCGGTCTGAACTGGCTGAATACCACCTCTGATTCTATCCTTGGGGAAAATATTTCTTCTTCTCTGAAAATATTCCAAAGTGATAGTGCCGTCTCCTAAAAGTATCCTCAGCTCCCAATAGGTAAGCATCAGTATGGTGAAATTCTTCCATCTTGTCTCTTTTGCAGCATCAAATATTTACTGAGACACTAATTCAGTCTGTTTCCAGATGTATTATAACACAGATATAATTTGTGATTAGTGTTCACAAAGTGTGTTTGCAATGGCAAGTACTGAAACTATCTGCAGCACAAAATGTCCTATCAAGATGATTATACAAAAGACTGTCATTTGTATTTTTTTATATTTTCAAGCTTTTGTCTAGATACATATTAGATTTAGCACTAAAGATCTCTGTTTATTATTTCCTTATGGCTAAAGAAAGACAGAAGGTTTTTAAAAACTAAAATAGTCTACAAAGAAAAGAATAAAAGAAAAAACATTGTTGTCATAGGCAGATGGTATCACCTCATTTGTATGCATCCCCCATTTCCACATTCTTATTTCTTTCATGTACCAGAAATTATTTGGACCAAATTACTTGCATTAAGATCAGGGCTCTAAATACACTGGGCTTGAGAATCAGTCTCTTGCCTCTCTTACTTCATGACAATTTGTACATCAAACTGGTCTGCATGAGACTTTATTTCTTGATTATTTTTTATTTATCTGGTCAATAGTTAGTTCACCAAATTATAAGCAAAAGCAACCATGATAAGGCAACTACAACAAAAATTGTCTTAACTTTCTATCTACACACCAGGAATGGAATAGTAAATATTTCCCTTACCAAGATAATATTGATACTGACCCTCTAACCATCCTTATGCTGTAGAGCAGGGGTGTCAAATTTGATTTGATTGAGGGCTGCATCAGAATTGTGTTTGACCTCGTGGGGCTGGGATGGGTGTGGCCAGGGTGGGCTTGGCCAGCATGACATCGCTTTTATTGGAGGATGCCTAGGGTGACCTAAATGCTCTGCCAGCAAAAACAGACTCCCAAGCATCACAAGGTGATGGGAGATTCTTTTTCTTGCAGTATTAGGAATATTTTGGTTACTTTCTTTCCAGTTATAAAGAACTCAGTAGCCTCTCACCCCATCACATTTCTTATAATGTTCCTGTTGTAGTTTGAAACATTAATGGAAAGGGTTGGGCTCATGGGAGGGGGTGGGAAGGTGTGGGGAAGCATGCATGGGTGGGCATGTTTCATATGTCTTTCCCTGAGATTACACACTCTGAATCTTTTTTTGCCACTCCAAATTCATATTGCTGCACTTTCATCATGTATAATAGTGAAACCTCCCAGGATTATGTGAAGGGTTGACCCAGGGTTCCTGGATTCTTAGATCCTGCCATTCCTGTTAAAGAATCTTAAGAGAACTAGACTGCCATTTCTGGAATGGAAGATGTTTCCTTTGTTCCTTTATTGTTTAAAATGTATATTGTTTTATTTGTTTCCTGGTATAATTTGATTGCTCATTAGTAACCTATGACTATCATTAAGTGTTGTATCTTGTGATTCTTGATGAATATATTCTATTTTATTTTTCTTTATGTGCACTGAGAGCATATGCATCAAAGACAAAATCCTTGTGTGCCCAATCACACTTGGCCAATAAAGAATTCTATTCTATTCTATTCTATTCTATTCTATTCTATTCTATTCTATTCTATTCTATTCTGTTCTGTTCTGTTCTATTTTATTCTATTCTATTCCATTCCATTCTATTCCATTCCATTCTTTTAAAAAAAAACACAATTAAATAAATTGCATTTAACCCTAACATTCTGATCTTGCTAAGAGTCTATTTGAATTCCCTATGGGGGTTATAAACTTCTTCAAAAAAAATGAAACATCTATCTATTTCCTGTTTGTCAATTTATTTATTTCTTTAGGCCAATGACTGGGAAGGGAAGAATTGAAACTTTGCTGATCCCAGGAGAGAAAGCAAGTGAGGTCTCCATAAGATTAGGATGCATAGTAGCAACTAGCAATGTGGTTTGCAATCTGCATCAGGATTCCGCTCTGTGATAAGCAGCATCACCTCTAAAGGTGGAAATCGGAAAAGGAAGACTTTGACTTTTAAAAACAAATGGCTGTCACATTCATTTAAATAGAATTTCCAACTTTTAAATTTAATCTAATTCTTGTTAACGCTACTTGAAAACCCTTGACCCATATGTAGGACAACAGAAGCCTGTAAAAATTGGGTTGTCAGAATGAAAAAAGCATCGCTGTCATTCTTTTCTTGAATTCAGAAGTGATTGCCAAAGCTGATATAGTCAGAACAGGATCAGTGATGTGCAAGAAAAAGTCATCAACAAGCTAAGGAAAAATTCAAGGTTAACAGTAAAAAAAAAAGATATCTCTTTATAAGACTCAAATAAATAATAATCCTTCTTTATTTGTTTTGTCACATGTATTCTCAAATTCTACATATATTATGTGAAAGGTGCAAAGGGGAATCTTTTTATGTTAAAGTCAAGTTTAAAAAGAGTAATTTTTGTGTAAGCAGCATTGCTTGCATTTGTTCATATTGCACAGTTGGTAGGCAATAGAACATTGGATTGAATATTAAGGGTAGAGTAGAGTAGAGTAGAGTAGAGTAGAATAGAATAGAATAGAATAGAATAGAATTGGAAGGGACCTTGGAGGTCTTCTAGTCCAACCCCCTACTCAGGCAGGAAACCCTACACCACTTCAGACAAATGATTATCCAACATCTTCTTAAAAACTTCCAGTGTTGGAGCATTCAAAATTCCTGGAGGCAAGTTGTTCCACTGATTAATTGTTCTGTCAGGAAATTTCTCCTTAGTTCTAATAGTATTTTGTAGAGTTCAACTCATGGAATAGTGCAGGTGAGAGAAGGGAATGAATGAACATTGGCAGGATTCTGAGAAGAAGTGAATTGACCAATATCAAATAGCACTAGTCTTCCTGTGGACAAGACCATCGTTAAGAGTGGACAAGTGGAGGTTCAGGTATTTTATCAAGAGGAATAAGGGTAGCAATAGTTTTACACCTGGATTTGACAGAGTTATTGAATGGGGATGGTTCCATCCTTGGATAGCAATGTAAATTGTTATTTAAAAAAATAAGATGTACACAAAATGAGCACATTTACACGAGAATTATATCAACAGGAATGGAAAAGCTTGTTCAATAGGAGAGCTTGCTACAAAGACTAGCACAATGGAGATTTTGAAAGCAAGAGGGATGCTAATGCCAATGATGACTTTATGAGGTCTGGATGAATGGTCAAGGAGAGAGGAACAGATTGTGGACAGGATTGTTTTTGTTTTTTTTTTAGATTTGACTTCCTGGGTTAAAACAGTGGAGTTGTAAAATCAACTCTTTTCCTGAAATCAGGGAAGTGAGGCTGGAGAAACTCCCAGTTTCCTCAATCCACAATTAAGATGCATAGATAGTAAGGTAGAGAATTCCTGCAAATTTATTTATTTGTTTGTTTATATCCAAGAGTCATTGGATAAAGGATGGGCGGCAAATAAATTTCCTAATTAAAAAATCCTGCCTTTATTATTTTTTTACGAATAATTCAAGTAGTGAACATGTCCAACACACTTTCCTTCTCCTTTTTTCCCCACGACAACAACCCTGTGAGACAAATTGGGCTGAGAGAAAGAAAGTGACTGGCCCAAAATTACCCAACTGGCTTTCATAGCTAAGGTGGGGTTTGAATGTATAGTCTCCCGCTTTCTAACCTGGTGCTATAACCACTAGACCAAACGGATTCCTGAAAGCAATGGCTTTTAAAGGTTGTTTTGTAAACTGAGGAGGAAAGATGTGAGAAATGAGAAGTTGTGGGGTTATTGGAGCCCACCATGGCTGAAATTATTGGGTGTTTGAGGTTTACACTGCATAATCTATAGCAGAGATGTCAAACTGGTGGCCCGCAGGCTGAATGCATCACATGCGGCCACACTCACCCTGGCTTCATGACAGCAAAAAATGTCACAATATGTCCTGTGACATCAACGTGGTGAGTTTGACACCTGTGATCTACAGAAATCCCCTTTAACTTGGAGACCAGGACTGGTGTGATGTATATGTAGCAAGTGCTTAAGGAACTGGAGGATAATGGGGAGCATAGCACTCCAAGGGAATAATGATGAGGGTTCACATTGAGACTCTTATAGCAAAGAAATATCCAACATTGGGGAGACACAACAAATATCCCTATTCTAGGCCAGTGTATTTTTTCTTATTTAATCAACTTGCATGCTACCTCATTTACAAAACCGACAATCCCCTATTTGGGATTGACAGCAACAAAATAGTAACAATAAAAATACAGAAACAAAAAAAAAACAATATTACCTAATAAGACATCAGGGAAAGGGCAAACAATATCCAATCATAATCAGAAGTGAAAGGCTTTATGAGTGACAACATAAACCTTAAATTATACTCAAAACCCCACTAGTAACAAGCGTAGTTTGCAAAGTAGAGATGTTACATGGGTAAAGTGAAGACATCCATAACTACTCACATTCCCATATTTTGAACCAACTGTAACTTCTAAGTGGTTTTCAAAAACAGCCCATTATAGAATGAATTTCACTAGACCGAATAGGAGGTAATCAAAGCATGAGTGATTATCAGAAAAATCTCTGAATCCAGAAAAGTCACAACTGGTGCACAAGACAGGAAAATCCCTCCTGGCCACAAGTTCTATCTAGTCATTAGCTGTAAGCTGGTTAAGATACTGGGCCGGTTTGAAATGGAACTTACGTCCCAGTTGTGTTCCATTTGGTACTTCGGTGCATTCAATTTACAATTCTGTACCCAGGATACTTTGTCAAAGAAAGCCATAGAGTGTTATCCCAGTGTCAGCAATTCCTCTGGTGTAAAACCCAATTTCTGAACTCTGTCTTCAATTTGCAGTTTCCAGATTATTAGAATTTGTCTAGCAAGATAAGAGATGTCAAATGTTAGGGCTGAAAATGAATCTTTACACAGCATTTGAAAATACTTAGCCATGTTCTTTTCTCAACCCTCAGCAGTCCTACCATCAACTCTAGGGCTCCATTAAGAATACATCTTGCTGCCTGGAGCAACTTTTGTTAGAGGTTAATTTGTACTCTTTCGAGTTTAATGTAATTGACACCTGGATTTAGCTGAGTCCCATACAGAACCTTGGCCTCAAGTAGAAATGCACTAGAGTTAGGATAACTGTGAACTGCTATAGAAGAAAAAGGAAAGAACTGCTGCTGAAATTTCTCTGGGTACTATGGCTGCCTCTATGTTATTAGCATTTTGCTTCCCTGTGTACTGTAGTGCAGACATAAAATACAAAAAAACAAAACAAAACAAGATACTTGATCAATGAATTTTCCATCAGGTCTCCAGGGTAGTTTTTATTTCCCCTTGTCAAGTGCACATTCTTAGTTTTTTTCATAATTGATTTGCAATGATAGTTGAAAATGAATAGTGTTCCCATGGTCCTTTTCAATCAACCGGTAGACTATATTAAAAAACATAGCATGCCATTTGTTTAAAGCAGTACAGATATATACCTATTTGCCAACTTGGAGGGAATGATGTTCTTCTTTATTTAAGGGCCTCACCATTACATTGACATAATAGTTAAATCATAGCAGAACCATTACCCTTGCTTAATTCTCATGCTGCTTAACGTTACTTGAGAAGTGGCCTGCTATGTTACAGTTCAAACTCAGGCTGACATTGTTATGAAGTGTGTAAGAGAGAGAGGATTGTCTGTCGAATTTTTGAGGCTTTCAGCTTAGGCAAAAGGGTTTTCCACAAGATTGAGTAAAATGCCTGCTTGAAGTCTATAAACAGAGTAAGCAGAGCTGATTTAGGAGCCTGGCTATATTTTTCAATCACAAAGGATAGCTTCAAACCCTAATCTGGTTTAGTGTAACCTATTCTAAATCCTGCCTGTTCCAACCTATCAAATTCTCATTCCATCCAATGTAGCAGTCTCCAACAAATATTTGTGGCATAGTTTTATTAATTAGATTAAAAGCGTCTTTTTTCCCTCTCTTCTGTTCAAATGGTGTCTGATTATCAGAGACTGCCTCAACAAATTTCTTCAGTTTTCTTGGCAAGTTTTTTTTTAGAAGTGGCTTGCTATTTTTTTAGAAGTGGCTTGCTTTTTTAGAAGTTACTAGGGCTGAGAGAAAGTGATTGGCCTTAGATCACCCAGCTGGCTTTCTGCTTAAGATAGAACTAGAACTCATGGTCTCCCAGTTTCTAGCCTGCTACCTTAACCACTACACCATCTGAATTTATCTATCTGAAAATCCTGAATTTATCTATCTAAAGTTTATCTATCTAAAGTTTCAAAAATCGTTTTACGTTTGATAGAAGACATTGAGATTAGAAGCACATGTCACAAGGAATTGCAAGGTTCCTTTCAGATCAGTTCTGGATCAAACCATTTGGAATGAAAAATAAAATGATAAAAGGTTGTTTCTTTCAAAGTTAGCCAGATGATCAATAAATAAAAAGCAAGCATTTTAAGTAGGAAATAACATTAAAAAACATTGTGCTGTCACATTCAGTCTGACTACAATATGTCTTTTGAGGGAATGTGTTGCCCTGCAATCAAGGATAAACATTCTGTAAATGCATATAAATCAAATAATTCTTTCCTAATAGCTCACCTGTTTGAGGGTGATATCTTGAAGTTACATATAATTTTTTTAAAAATGCCACTCTTCTAAGAGGAAGTATCATATCAATATTAATGTGATTACATTTTCATTGTTACATTTCTGTCCTGAAACCATGTCTTTATTATACGTATAACATTACGTTTCTTCTCACTTATTAAGTTTATTGCAATTTATTTTTTTAATGTCATTGGCATGTGTCATCCATTCATCCATTAATGGTCATGATGAATCTATAATGGTCATGTTCAATGCCACAGTTTACACCAGTGGTGGGTTTCAAATCCCGTTCCAACCGGTACGGGGCCGGCAGCGTCCTCATGGATGCGTGCAGTGCACGTGCACATGCGTGCAGCACGTGCATGTGTGCAGTGCGCGCATGTGTCTTAGCACTTCTGCAAAGCTCCAGCTGTTCTGCGGAGCATCATGTAGGCGCTATATGCACCATGTGCCTGCACGGAAGCAGAGAAGCATTAAACACTGGTAAGGACTTCAGGCTGGCGGGTGGGCTCTTCGGAGCACCGTACCAGAACGGTATCAGGTGCTCTGGGCTGGCTCCAGTATGAGCACACGGGGGAGTACTGCCTGCAGCCAACGACTGGTTTACACATACAAAACATGCCAATACTTCAGCATTAACATGGCCTCCCAAACACCAATATTCTGGTCTCAAAGCCTGTTCCATAGTTAGTTTCAGCTACATATACACAGAAGTTAGTTTCATACAGTACGCCAGGGGTGTCAAACTCGCAGGGTCACGTGACGTATTGGGACTTTTCCCCCCT
This sequence comes from Natrix helvetica, assembly GCF_964273705.1. Taxonomy (NCBI): domain Eukaryota; kingdom Metazoa; phylum Chordata; class Lepidosauria; order Squamata; family Natricidae; genus Natrix; species Natrix helvetica. The sequence continues at coordinate 139,151,813 of NC_138548.1, read as the reverse complement.
TTGATAAACTGGACGTGGGCGTGGCCAGCACGTGACCCATCTAGCCCCTGGACTGTGAGTTTGACAGCCCTGCAGTACACCAAACTATGCATTATTTTAATCCTGTTCTCTACAATAAATCACTATGATTGAGTTGATACATCATAAGCTTTCCGTTCATACAATGCAGTTAGCCAAAATCAAAGAGGCCCGTTATGAAAGGTGACAACCAACATAAATCTCCATTGTACTCTCTTACACATGCACTCTACCACTTTTAACTTCTAATTACCTTGTGAAGAGATTTCTTTTTTGCTTTTTAAATAATAATTATTGCATTTTCACTTATAAGCACCATCAAATGATGCTGCTTGAGGCTTATTGCTTCAGATAATCCTCCCTTTGCAACTGCCTTGGGTAGTGACCATTTACAATTACAATGCTGATGAAAAAAATAACTTTGCAACCAATCCTCATATTTCTGACCTTGAGAGCATAGCTGAGCTGTGAATACGTTAACAACTGGTTTACCGGAAATGCGAGCGCATGCATGCCCATGCTTGCTTTGCCCATGTGTGCACCTTTCTTGCTTTGGCACGACTTCAAACACACAGCAAATCTTCTAAGGCAGCCGTGGTGAGTAGAGCAGGTGAGGCCTGGCAATCAGCAGGGGTTCGTGGGCAGGGAACAAAGTCTGAGAGTGAGATAAATAACACAGGCTAGCACCAGGGCAGGTGGGCAGCAAAGGTGGGTTGATCCCGGTTTGATTTGGTTCGGCCGAAGTCGTAGTGGAAATCAGGCTTTGGTCACAGAACCGGCAGCGATCCAGGCCTGCCATGCCCCCAAACCAGTTCCCTCACCAGCGGCATTTTGGATTTTAGTGACTGCGGATGCACAGTTCACTGTAAATTGTTCTGCGCATGCGCGAAGAACAATTTACATTAAACAGCGCACACGTACATGCGTAAGCAAAGCACTAGTGAAACTGGTAGCAACCCACCCATAGTTGGCAGGCCCAACAGATGGTCAGAACTACCAGCTCACCTGAACTGGTCCCAACCGGCAGCAGTCCATCTCTACTTCAAAGGTCTGTAAAGCAAAGGAAAGCTGAAGTAAGGTTGTAAGTACAGTCATGGTTTTGCTTTACAACAATTTGCCTAACAACCAAGTCACCAGCCGCAATTGGGGTGGCTTACAAAAGGACTAGGTATAATTATAACTCCAAAGACTGGGTATAATAAATATATTAAAAATAAACTTGATGGGAATATATTTAGGTTTGAGTTTAGAATGGCTAAAAGTATTAGTTTAGCTTATTTAGAAATAATAATATAATTGTATCATTATATTTCTGATACAATTTTCTATTCTTTTACTGTATGCTCTGGTCAAAATCTTGGCAGCTAGAACTCAATAGCCCTTGATCCTTCAGTTAGGCTGTTTTTTTAAAAATATTCACACACCTGTCTTCAAAACCACCAAGTCCAAGAAAGTCCAGCTGCCTTTTGGATGTGCAGAATGTTACAATTACTGATAAAGTTTGCCAGAATTGAATCACAAATGAACTTCAACATTCACTGATCTTAAAAATTATGTGGGATGTCTTGCTTGTTCCAAAATTCTTCTTTTTCATGTGTAATTGTAGCTGGAAAGGGATAGAAAGAAGTGGCAGAGAAAATTCCAAAAGTGAATGATGGGACTTCCTTCTCACTTTCTGAATGTGTCCATGCAGCTTTATGCTGCCCTCCCTTCATGTTAATAGAACTAAGAGAGTGGAATTGTTCTATTTTCTCCCCTGGAAATGGTAAAAAGTTGTTAGGGGGAAAAGAATTCCAAAAGTTGTGAGAGAAAGCCCAACAGTTCTAATGATTCTCCCTCATTTCAATTATCCTTTAGAGCAGTGTTTCTCAAACTTGGCGACTTTAAGTCCTGTGGACTTCAACTCCCAGAATCCCCCAGCCAGCATAGCTGGCTGGGGAATTCTGGGAGTTGAAGTCCACAGGACTTAAAGTCGCCAAGTTTGAGAAACACTGCTTTAGAGAGTAAAGTAACTGCTTCTTTCTGAGAACATTAGAGATCATTCATTCTGTCTCCCCATCTCCAATTTAGATGTCCACCACCAGTTTTCTTCTATAGGTTCACCATATCAGCTGTTATTTTATTAGTAATAGCATTTAGCTTCTGATAGCAAAAGTCCATGATTCTCTGAGAAAAGAAGAGATATTATTCTCCAAGACCTCTTGAAACTTTGCTCTAAATTCAACAGCACCTCACCTCTACTCCATCTTCTTTTCTACCTTCAGTTGTGTAACAGCAGATACTAGAGTAATGTGTCAGATTTCCACCATATTCCATATCTTCTTAGACCACTTCTTCCTGTCTCTGAATTTCCCCCAGCTTTGACTCTCATTTGTTTCTTTTCTCGTTCTCTTCCTTCCTGCTCCAGCTGCTTTATTCCTCTTGACTGATTTCCATGCAGCTCCTATTTGTCTTCTTCTGTTTTGAGAGAAATCAGATAATACAATGATGCCAGGAAAGCAAATGCCATCTGTGGATGAATTAACAGGAGCACAGAGTCCAAATCATGGAAAATAACTGTACCACTCTATTTTGTTGTAGTCAGGACTTCATATGAGTAGTGTGTCCAATTCTGAGCACCTTAGATCAAAGAGGACAGTGACAAACTAGATTATAAAGTAAGGGACTACCAGGATGGTGAAAGATCTAAAAAAGAAATTCCTACAAGGAATAATGTCACATATGTTCTAAGTTCTATATGATTCTTTACAACTGAGGTCACATGGTCATTAGTAATGGTTTCTTACCTTCACTACTGGTTTGGAATTGGGAGCGCTCACTCACGGTGCTTCTGCACATGCACAAAGCATCCATGATGACATCTGGGCAGGTGGGTGGAGTCTCCTGCCACCGCCGCTACTGGTTTGCCTGAACTGGGACAAACAAGCAGAATACCACCTCTGATGGTCATTCTAGAAAGTAATGCAAAATATCAGCAATCTTGCAATGATCTGGGGAGTGGGGAGAGCCCTAAGAAATGTATTCATTTTCAGGGATAGATATAAACGTCCAATATCTCTAAATAAGCTATGTCTAGATATTTTATTATAAATTTGGGCATATATTTATTAGGACAGAAATATGCCTGTCCAAGTGAATAGTAATATAGGTTTGATTTACATCAATCCACTTTTTTTTCCTAATTTGAGTCAGGTCCAAATCCAAAGCAATTATCATCTTGCTTATTTATCTCCTCTGCTTTTATTCAAGGAATAAAAGAAATTCTCAGCATCTACAAGCCACCTCCTCACCCACCCATCTTCACAAAACAATATAAAGTTATATTTGACTGAAATAATGAATGTGTGGAACAAGATGCCTAGCAAAATGCAATCCTGGATGAAGACTTGAATCTGCATCACTCCCTTCCTAATCCAACAAGGTAAATTATATCCCGCAGTGTTTCAAGATTCTTTCTAAAGTTGGGAACATTTTATTTTCTCAGAGGTGACCTTCAGTACCTTAAATATTTCTTCAGACAATTGCCCTCTATCAAAATGAAAAATTGGTGCTTCACTATGTTCCACAACCAGCTAAAGCTGGAATTTATTTGTAGCCTTCCTTTGTAGATTTCCACTGTTCAGTGGCAGCAAACAAGGCAAGTAGAAGCACCAACTCTTTTAATGCCATTCCTATAGGTCATAACAAAATCAGTCTGGTTAGGCCATATTCAAGATACTACTCAGCTGACCTTCTCATTTTGTGTTTCCATTGTATTTGTGATCCAAAATATTTCTACTGTGCTACACACTTCTAAGGTGATTATTCTTATTTCCCTTTCTCTTTCAAAGCCTTGACAATATTCCTGGCACCAAGTCAGAATATAAATTGGGGTCTCAGAAAGCTTTACCTACTGCTATTGTTTAACTGAACACTTGTCTGACAGCATATTCCTTCCTTAAGAGAAAGCAATTTCCTCTTTGTAGTCCAAGAACAATGGACACCAGTTGGGAAGGCTCTGACATCTGATGACACTATCCAGCATGGAGTGGGCTTCAAAGTCAATAATGGAACAATGGAAAAATAAACATTTTAAATGCCATCTTACAAATTGAGGGAACTTCCACTCCCTGTCATTCTAGTGTTTTCTTTGATATGTGTTCTTTTGAAAGTAAGCGGTCAGCAAAGTGAAGCATAGGTCTCCAGCGCTATGGTGATCTTGATGCACACAAATTAACCATCTGAGCAAGCGGCAGACAATAACACTCTGCTATTTCGCTGCAGGGATCTTTTCATAAGTAGTCAAATGGCTATCCTTTTATAGTGATATATTATGTCACTATATATCCCAATATTTTTATTATTTATTATTTTTGTGCATAACAGTAATGATTCCTTGTCTTAATTGTTCCATTTTTCCTTCCACATGTATAATCAGCAAAATAAATCCAAGCTAATACATCTTGGTTAAATGGAGGAACTTCATGGCTTACAGATAAAGAGGATAGTACCAATAAAGGAGAATACTTGTAGCTCAGGGTTGAAATGGGTTCTTGGCGCTCTCTGAGCTGGCTTGTTTTCTTGCAGACATTTCATTACCCAAGCCAGGTAACATCATCAGTGCTTGTAAGAAGTGGGATTTGCTCTCGGTTTACATTATAGTGCCTTGGCCTGTCAGTGTGGGTGGGGGTGATCTTAGAGATTCTTTGATTGGGGTGTTTACCTTTTTCTTCTTTGGCTGTTCCTGATTGTGGTGTTTTTACTTGATTGTTGGTCTGATGTTTATCTTGGAATTAATCTATGCTGATCTGGATAATGATTGCTGGTGGAGAGATGCTTAGGTCTTTTTATTCCCTTTTTAGCTAGTTGGTTGTCTCTTTTTCATAGTCTGTAGATATTGTTAACGTCTATGTGTCTATTGATGGCTAATTTGTCAGTGTGCCAGGCTTCTAAAAATTCCCTAGCATTTTTGGACTTGGCTTGGTCCAGGGTGGTCACATTTTCCCAATTGAAACTATGGTTAAGTCTCTCTATGTTGTGAATTTTTTTTAAAAAAAAATCACCATTTTCTTCTGACTGTTAATTGATGTTCAAGGATGCGTTCTGCCATTCTTCTGCCTATTTGTCCTACATAATGGTTGTTGCAGTTATTACACTATATGTGTAGATGACTCCTGTTTTTTTTTTCCTTTTTCCTTCTGGGGTTGCTGGGTCTTTTGATTTGCTTAGGAGATTTAGTTGGCTTGTGTGCTATGCTGATTCCATGTGGTTGTAGTAATCTGTTGGTGGTTTCTGAGATATTCTGAGATATAAATATGATAGATACGTGAAACCTAATAATAGCCATTTAGAAATAATTATGTTTTAGAAAGATATCTCTCAGAAAGAAAAACATCACTTACAGCTACCCAGAGATCTTGCTGAGTGGGCAGTTTGAGAAACCTACTAAGTAAACAAATATATTTTAGAAAGGCAGGGATTAAAAATGGGATTATCTAAAATCATGCCAAGCAGTTTATCTAATATAATTTATCCTATCTGCCTTCAATCAGTGCTGCAATCAAACAGCTAATAAACTATCCTTGAATACTAACTTTTAAGCCAGTAAGAAAACAAATGTATGTTTAGATGATCCCCAAGTAAAATATATATTTCTTTTTTAAAAAACCTGTGTCTGTGTGTAAAAGTAGTCTTTGATTGACAGCCACAATTGAGTCAGAAATTTAAGTTGCTAAGTGAGAAAGTTATTGAGTTTTGCCTCAATTTATGACCTTTCTTGCCACAATTGTTATGTGAATCCCTGCAGCTGTTTTGTTAAGTAACGTGGTTGTTAAGTGAATCCGGCTTCCCCCATTGACTTTGCTGGTCGGAAGGTTAAAAAAGGTGATCACATGACCACAGGAAACGGCAACCATCATAAATATGAACCAGTTGCCAAGTGTCTGAATTTTGATCATGTGACCATGGGGATGCTGCAACAGTCTTAAAAGTGAATACTAGTCATAAGTCACTTTTTTGGTGCTGTTGTAACATGTAGCAATCACACACACACACACACACAGAGACACACATGGACAAAGATACTGTATATATACTGTATGTCTCTGTGCTTTTGTGTGTGTGTGTGTGTGTGTGTGTGTGTGTGCATTGAGTGACACACACTCACACACCCTGTACCCTTATCATGGGATATATTTATGTAGTTGTAGACCTACAAATTCCCATTGACCTTTAATGAAATAATAAATAATGACAAGATAATGTGGGCATACACACACACACACACACACAATATCAATAAATCTGTTGCTTTGCATCTACTATTAATAATCAGGTAATTTTTATCTGAATTACAGGAAAGTTAATAAAAAGTTGAACATTTAATTGTTATTAGAACTAACATTGCAGGAATTTTATAGGAAGATTAAAAAGCACACTATATATTCATAAGCATTTATTGCTACTGCATTTATTTATTTATTTATTCATAACCATTTATTATTATGGACAAAATGTGTGATGAATTCACAGTGCAAGCTTCTGCCCTTTTATGCTGGCATTACAATATCATGGGATGCATTACAATACTGTCTATCCCCCATTCTCCATCCACATTTATGGCACTTGCATAAATTAAATTCTAGTGCATGCTGTTTTTCAAATTCCATTTCCCTTTACAAAATTCAGTGGATGCTTGAGGCTTTTCTTAAAACTCTGCTATTAACCTGGTGTAATGCCCCATGGAATTATTTGATATTTGTGCTTGTCAGGTGTCTCTATTAGTCATGTGTGTGAATTGAAATCCTGTTGGGAAAATTATTTTCAATTTCCTATCAACCATTGCCATGCTTCAAAAAACATTCAAAATAAGATCATGAAACTTTCGTTTTTCTAAATTATATATTGGGATGTAAAGTACATGACATACTCGGTACAAAAGTCACCTTAGCTCAGTGGTGGGTTTCAAATTTTTTTAGAACCTCTTATGTAGGTGTGGACTGCTTTGTGGGAGTCGCTTGCCGGCCATGTGGCTGGGTGGGAGTGGCTTGTCGACCACGTGGCTGGGTGGGAGTGGTTTGCCAGCCATGTGACTGGGTGGATGTGGCCAACTTGTAAAATGTGGTCAAACTCACTTAACAACACTCTTGTTTAGCAACCAAAATGTTGGCTCAGAAACTTTGGCATTGAAGTGTGCAAGCCTTAAAGCTGTCATGTTACAAAACCCTTGCACCCCTAACCCTTAAGAAAAATACCCCAGGAGTATTCACACTTGACAGCTTTAAGACTTGTGGACTTCAACTCCCAGAATTCCCTCCTCTCGCTCTTCATCTTGATGATGTGTGGACGGGCGGGGGGGGGCTGGAACCGGTTCTAAATGGCACTGTAGATTTGTGGAACCTCTTCTATAGAAGAGGTTAGAACTGGCAGGAACCCACCCCTGCCTTAGCTACACATTTTACATTTCCAAATACAATAATCGAGCACAAAATGTTATTAAGTTACAGATATTTGCAAAAGCTTTTTGTTAATGTGAGCGCTTTATACATTGCAGTTCAGTGGTATAGCCACAATGTTCCTGGGGATATGTTAAATATCAGTTGCCTTCTTTAGGAAGATGGTGTTTGGCACCACAACATATAAAGCAATGAAAATGTTGAATTATGCTGTGAGAAAAATTAACTTCAGGGAAACCCTTAATTTTGAAACAAAGCGGGACATTTCAGAGATTTCAGGTCTACTGAGAAGTTTTTTCAAACAGCATATGAGCCTAAAAGCTTATTGCCTGAAGCACTGGACTAACTTTCATTATTGGAAGTGTGCTGCTGTTCTTGTTTATAGCTTGGTCTGCTCATTAGCCATGGATGGGGAGGAACAGGCTCAAGCTCAATCCCTCCAAGAATGAGTGGCTGTGGTTTCCGTCATCCCGATTTGTACATCTTGTTCCATCTTTGACGATAGGGGGAGAAATTTTAGCCCCCTCAGAGAAGGCTCGAAATCTGGGAGTCCTCCTGGATACGCGGCTTAGTTTAGAAGAACACCTGATGGCCATGTCCAGGGGGGCCTTTTAGCAGTTCGCCTGGTACATCAGTTGCGCCACTTCCTGGATCAGGATGCTCTGTGCACAGTCACTCATGCTCTCGTCCTTTTTCGCCTGGACTACTGCAACACTCTCTACATGGGGCTGCCCTTGAAGAGCACCCGGAGTCTTCAGCTGGTCCAGAATGCAGCCGCGTGGGTTGTCATGGGGGTACCTAGGTGCTCCCATGTTACACCCCTTTTAGGCAGCCTGCACTGGTTGCCGGTTGTTTTCCGGGTGTGATTCAAGGTATTAATTATGACCTTTAAAGCGCTCCATGGCTTAGGCCGAGGGTACCTGCGAGACCACCTACTGCCACCAGTAGCCTCCCACCGTCCAGTACGATCCCACAGAGTTGGCCTCCTCAGGGTGCCGTCGGCCAGGCAGTGTCAGCTGGTGACCCCCAGGGGGAGAGCCTTCTCTGTGGGAGCGCCTTCCCTCTGGAATGAGCTGCCCCCGGAGCTTCGCATAATCCCTGATCTCCGGTCCTTCCGACGCACCCTAAAAAGTTGGCTTTTCCAGCAAGCCGGCCTGGCCTGTTAATTTTAACTCATTTTTAAATGTATTGTCTTATAAATTTGAGGGTTTTTTTTTGGGGGGGGGGTATGTATTTAATTTCTTTTTAACTTTTGGGATGTGTGTTTTTTAATGTTGTATGCCTCCCTGAGTCCTTTGGGAAAAGGGCGACATATAAATCCAATAAAAACAAACAAACAAACAAACAAACAAACAAACAATAGACATTATGCATTTTGAGCATGCCTATACCTCTTAGTTAGCAGGATGCACACAACTGCTTTACAAGGCAGTCTTTACATGAGAAATCCCAAGTTGCCTAGAGTAACATAAGGCATTTTTGGCTTCCCTCAGCCCCCAGCAGCCCTCTACAGGCTTCAGCAGGGCTGGGGCAAGGCAAAAATGCCCCCATTTTTTGCAAAAAATGGGCCACTTTTCACAGAAACTGTTCTGTAGGGAGAACGAGGCAGACAGGGACTGAGGCAAGGCAGGTTGAAGCTAACACAACCTTTATTAACAGTGACAAACAGCTCAAATGTAAGGCAAACCTTGAAGCGGCAAACAGCAAAGCAATGACTGCTGACAGCTCTTTTATACTCGAGCTGTCAGACACTTAACCAATCAGGTAGCTACTTTCTCCCGGTAGCAGGCTGCTTGTGTATTAGCCAATCAGGAACCAGCAATGCAAGTCTATGGCAGGGAACTTCAGTACATAACACCTCCCAGTTGGCACATGCATAGTTCTCCAAGTACGCCGGCCGGTGTCAGCTCCACCCTGATGGTCTTAGTTCAGGGGTGGCGGTCAGAGGAGGAGTCTCTGCTGGCTGGGCCTGCAGAACTGCTGGAGACTGAGCGGCCAAGACGGCGGGAAGGGTGACCTCCGCTGGACCAACTTGGCTTCCAAGTAGGGCAGGCAATGAGAGTGTGTCGGGGCAAGTCGTGGGAGCGGCTTCTGGTGGCATTAGTTCACCAGGGTAGGATTGGGCCTGCCCTGGTTGGTGGTCTGCAGTCTTCGGCGAAGCTGGTTTATGTGTCAGCGCCACTCCCTCCCATCGTTGAGCTGGCCCCTATAAGAGTAGGATCCAGTTAGCTGTACTATCTGTCCAGGTACCCACCTTGGTTTAGCCTCATATTTTTGGGCGTAGACCAGGTCTCCCAAATTAAAGGCTCGGATTGTGTTGTCTGTGTTGGGGCTTTTCTCTGATACATAGCTGGGGTGCAGCCGGTCCAGGATTGTCCGGAGCCAGCGGCACATCAGCCATTCTGCTGGGCTTTGGTTGGTGACCAGACACGGTGTTGTGTGTTGCACCAGGAGGTATTGGGACAATTTGTCTTGCCAATTCCCTGTCCCTAGGCGGCCCAATGCCTCCTTAGCAGACCAGATTGTCCACTCCGTGAGGCCGTTGCCGGCTGGGTGAACAGAGCCGTGGTTTCATGTTGTATGCCTAGCTGTCCTAGGAGCATTTGGAAGGGTGCCAACGTGAACTGGAGCCCGTTGTCAGACACCACCACATCAGGCAGCCCGAGGGTTGTAAAAAGCCTTCCCAACACCTTTATGACAGCCTCCGAAGTGGTGGATGGCATGAGTGCCAGCTCCACCCACTTTGAATAGGCATCTACTACAATTAAAAAGTTCTGCCCTAGGAATGGACCAGCGAAGTCCAAATGGACTCGTGCACATGGAGCCCGGGGCATGTTCCACTCTCTGACGGGCATTGACGGGGGAGTCAGCCATGACTGCTGGCATTGTTGACAGGTGCCCACCCAGTCCTCTATCTGCTGGTCAATTTTGGGCCACCACATGTAACTCCTGCCCAGTGCTTTCATGCGCACAATTCCTGGGTGAGCAGTGTGCAGGCAACTCAAAATTGGTGCCCTAAGCTTGGGGGGAGGTACTACCCAGTTTCCCCACAGCAGGCATCCATTGAGAATGGATAGATCATGCTGGCATACGTAAAAGTGCTGGAGCTCCTGACCAACTGACCCTTGCGGCCACCCCCTGAGCACCCAGTCCAGCACTTTAGAGAGAACATGGTCTGTTGCAGATAGCCTGGCAATATCCCAGGAGTATATTGGCATGGCTAATTCCTCAACTAGGAGGACTGAGACAGCAGGGGCAGGGTCAACAATAGGCGCTGGCACGGGGCAGCGACTGAGGGCATCTGCATGCCCCAAATTCTTTCCTGGCCTATAGAGCAGCTGGTAATTGTAGGCAGCCAGGAAAACTGTCCACCTGGACATCCTAGGTGACAAAATTTGGGGGGTCTGGCGGTCCCCTGCCAAGAGACCCAAGAGGGGTTTGTGGTCAGTCACCAATTGGAAAAAATGACCGTGGACATAGTTGTGAAAACGTTTGACCCCTGCTACAGCAGTTAGGGCCTCTTTGTCTAGCTGACTGTAGTTTCTTTCCGCAGATGAGAGTGTGCGGGAATAATAGGCAATTGGGGCTTCTGAGCCATTAGGAAGGACTTGTCTCAGAACAGCCCCAATGCCATACGGTGATACATCACATGCCAAAACCAAAGGGAGGCGGTCACTGTATTGGACCAGCAGTGATTGGAACGTGAGGACATCTTTAACCACCCTGAAAGCATGGGCTTCCTTAGAACCCCAATGCCAGGGCGTCTTAGAGTCCAACACCCTGTGCAGGGGCTCAGCTAATAAAGCCTTATGGGACAAAAATATGGCATAAAAATTGAGAAGCCCAAGAAAGGCTTGAAGCTCCACTTTAGATGTGGGCATGGGGGCTTTTTTGATTGACTCTATTTTGGACGGGGTAGGGTGAATGCCTTTGGCATCCACAAGGTAACCTAAAAATTCTACACTGGGGACACCTATCTTGTATTTCCCTCGCTTCAGTTTAAGCCCCGTCTGGCGAAATTTGTGCAGGACCTCAGTACATAACAGAAACGAACATTTTTTTGCCTTTCCTCAGCCCCCAGCAGCAGTCTGCAGGCTTCAGCAGGGCTGTGGCAAGTTAGAAATGGGGGATTTTTTGCCTTGTCGCAGCCCTGCTGGAGCCTGCAGAGTGCTGCTGGGGGCTGACGGGAGGCAAAAACTTTTTCTCTTACTTACCTCTTCAAAATCTTGGTGCGTCTTATACACTGGTGCATCTTATAGTCTGAAAAATATGGTAAATGCAAATAAGAAACTTTTTATGATCTTTGGCCAAAAGCCTATTTTTGTGTTCTAATACATAGGATTCTTTAAATGAATATAAAATTAAGCCAGAGATTTTTCTTTTAGGCTTAAAGGAAAAAGGATTTGAAAAAAATAATAATCTGGAACTTCATTATTATATATGTATGTTGACAGCAGCAAGAATGCTTTACACACAAAAATGGAAAGATATTTTTATTTCCATGATCAATGGTTGGAAAAACAGATGGAACTAGAAAAGATGGCTAAATTGACCACTCTAATCAAAGAAAAGAACACCTCCAACTTTGTTTCTTCTTGGAAACTGCTTCTATGTCTGTGCTTCAGATGGAAAAAGTGAAAAAAAATATTTTCTGTTTTGCTGATTAGATAAATTCATTGTTTTAGAAATAGTTAATACAAATTAAGTAAGTAAAAGTAAAAAGTCTAAGCAGTAAATTATAATTAAAATATGTTTTTAAAAAATAAAATGATATAATTATTATTCATGAGCCATGGTGGCACAGTGGTTTGAGTGCAGGACTGCAGGCTACTTCCGCTGACTGCCGTCTGACTCCAATTTGGCAGTTCAAATCTCACCAGGCTCAAGGTTGACTCAGCCTTCCAGCCTTCTGACATTGGAAAATGAGGACCCAGATTGTTGCAGGCAATAGGTTGACTTTGTAAACTGCTTAGTAAGTACTGTAAAGTGGTATATAATTCTAAGTGCTATTGCTGCTATTCTGCTGTGCTATGAGTAGGAACTCAATTATTTTCTTTTTTCCACAAACCCTACACTTCTTCCCACCCACCCCTTACCCTTCTACATTTTCCCACTATTTTAATTTCCATTTACACTTTGATAAATTTAACAAAATTTGTATTAAAATTGTTTTGGAAGAGAGCGAAAAAGATCCTTGAGGGAATTGAATTTTAAAAAAAATAACTAGAAAAACGAATAGACGATAAAGTTTGCTAAGTGCTTCTGGAAAGTGGTTTTACAGAATTTTAATTCAAAAGGGAGAAAAATTAAAAATGACCAAAATTTGGGAACTGTAATACAGTTTTATGTGAGACAAAGTATGCCGAGAAGATACTGCCTCTTCAACAAGTCATTAAGAAATATTCAAAAGTGAGAAAAATTGTGCATTTTTTGAAAGTGTATGATAACGTGAATAGCTTTCAAATATGGAATCTTTTACAAGAATATATAGTTGAAAGCTGATTGCTGAATGCAATAAGTATGTATAATTGAAATACTGTATTTTTGAAGTATAAGATGCACTTCCTCCCAAAAAAGATGGTGAAAATTTGAGTGTGTATGTAGAACCGCCCACCTGCCAGCCCCCACCCTGAATGTAGAACCGCCCACCTGCCAGCCCCCACCTTTCAGCCTCAGCACATTGCGTTTTAGACCTGTTCCAGGCTGCAGGGATTGCCACAGACCATTGCCCCTCTATGGCTTGCATTTTTGGCTTCTGTGCCTCATGTTTTAAGCCTCTGAATGCTCTATTTGAGACCTGTTCAAGGCTGTGGGGATCGCCAGAGCACATTGCCGCCAATTGCTGCCACCACGCATTATGTCTTCAGCCTCCGCACGACCTGTTTTTGGCCTCTGCACATCATATTTTTGAGCAATCGGCAGCGATGTGCTTTGGCGATTCCCATTGGCTTGAGCGGGTGTCAAACAGAGCATTTGGAGGTTGAAAATGCGAGGCACAGAGGCCAACATAACCCAGAACAGCTGCTGCCTTGTCTGACTGGTTCCTCACTTTGCCTGCTTTTCTCACTGGAGCTCCCTGCGACGATGTGTTTTTGAAGCTGTCTATCAGCTACAATGAGGCTGATACGCAACACTCACAACCAGAAAACTAATGTGCTGAAGCTGACCAGGCTGTTTGCTAAGGACACTAGCCAGATGAATACCAATGGATGCTGGTAGGCAGAGGCAGAATTTTTTATTATTATTTTTCCTTCCCAAAAACTAAGGTGCGTCTTATACTCCAGAGAGTCTTATACTCCAAAAAGTGTGGTAAATCTGTGACAATAAAATGAATGTCTAATGACTTGTTCATGGTTGGCCAGGGTTTAAAGCCAGAATGCGTGGTGCTCTCTTGACTGTTCAATATATTTATAAATCAATATATAAGAAAGGTTTGCAATTATTTTTCAGGTGTGCTGATTGGGATATGAATGTATGTACACTTTGACGTCTTGTTGCCTGAGAATCTGAATGATTTCCCAAAAAAAGATTGGACAAAGAATTGAGGAGCATGGAACAATAGAAATTCTAATTTATCAGACTGATTGAAAAGAAATGAACCATTGCAAAGTAGACATACATGTCGAAAAACTAGAGCAATGAGTATTGAAAAACTAGAGCAATAAATGTTGAAAAGTTAGAGTAATAAATGAATTTGTATACCTTGTTGGAAGGTTAGCTAAAGATAAGAGAATGGATGAGAAATTTCAAGAATGCAGATAGAAGGATAGTATATGGTCTATTGTAAGATATTTGCCAAAAGAAGCAAAATGGCTGTGTCAAACAGTGTTTTTTCCACATACTTTATTTTATGCAGAAATGATATGTCAGCTGACAGAGAAATGTTGAATGCAGTAGGAATGGGTTACTGTAAAAAATCTTTATGCAAAAACAAGAAGGGATCAGGTCAAGAATGAACGGATAATAAATGGATGTGACTTGAAATGAAAAGATGAGTAACCAATACAAAAGAAGTACATTTAGGTTGTTTAGACATATATCCAGGAAGAATGAATGAGGAGACAATTGCAAAAGAAATAGATGCGTTGAGAGAAAAAGGAAGATCAAGAAAGGCTTGTTTGAGTGGACACTATGTGGTCCTCAGAAAGAGAGAAGTGAGCACTTAAAAGAATAAAAAGCACTCTATGAAACTACGTATGGTTGTGGTGAAAGAAAGGATGCTTTCCAAAAATAGAAAAGTAACAAAAGTCTGAGCTGTGACGAGTGCAAATTAAGCTGAGAAAGAATTTTCTTCTGCCCCTGCCTTCTGCTTAGTACTGTTTGCTGAACTTTCCTTAATGTTCTTGATCTCAGAAGAAAATAACACAATGAAAGTATTTGATGTTATTGACGGATCTAACATCTTCTCAAAACTGATCTTCTCCCTAAAGAAGATTTTTTTTTGAAGAGTGACATTGTTGGGGAATGGTAGAGAAGAATGCATAGTCAAGGCTGACCATTAGAGCAGTGGTTCTCAACCTTCCTAATGCCGCGACCCTTTAATACAGTTCCTCATGTTGTGGTGACCCCCAACCATAAAATTATTTTTGTCGCTACTTCATAACTGTAATTTTGCTACTGTTATGAATTGTAATGTAAATATCTGATATGCAGGGTGTATTTTCATTATTACAAATTGAACATAAAGCATAGTGATTAATCTGCCAATCTTGGTTTGGGAGAAGATCAGCCAAGCTGGGATTTTCCAGAATAAAACAACCTCCCTGCCTGCTTCCAGCAGCAGTTCATGGTTTACACGAGTTTCACTTTATTAAGTTTACTTTTTTTACATTCCGTTCCCCCACCCACCCAATTTGTTTTTCTTCCTTCCTTCCTTCCTTCCTTCCTTCCTTCCTTCCTTCCTTCCTTCCTTCCTTTCTTTCTTTCTTTCTATTCCTCCCTCCTTTTTCTTCTTTTTCTTTCTTTCTTTCCATTCCCCCTCCCTTTTCTTCTTTCTTTCTTTCTTTCTTTCTTTCTTTCTTTCTTTCTTTCTTTCTTTCTTTCTTTCCATTTCTCCCTCCCTTTTCTTCTTTTTCTTTCTTTCTCTTTCTTTCTTTCTTTCTTTCCATTCCCCCTCCCTTTTCTGCTCTTTCTTTCCATTCCTCCTTCCCTTTTCTTCTTTCTTTCTTTCTTTCTTTCTTTCTTTCTTTCTTTCTTTCTCTCTTTCTTACTTTTTTCTTTCTTACCATTCCTCCCTCCCTTTTCTTTCTTTCTTTTTTTCCATTCCTCCCTCCCTCAATTGATTTAACACGGATTAAGAAATTGCCCTTTAAATGGGATTTTAAACAGAGGCTTAAGCTACATCGAACTGTGCTTCCATCCCTAGTGGAATTCCTCGGGAGGGAAGGAATGGGTGGGCGGAGCCTGTCCTCCCCTCCGGCCTTTCCTGCCAGCCCTTCCTGGGAGCCAAAAAGCCTCTGAGCTCATTTTAGCTCGCAGGACAGGACTGGCAGCGGGGGCGGCAAACACAGTGTCCAGGCCCAAGGTGGCTTTAATCCCGGCATGTGCCTGCTTGGGCGAGAACCTGTCCCGCCATCTGAAGTGGGTGGCCTGACTACCCCGCCGGTCTCCTGTTCTCTGGGCGCCTTTGAGCCCCTGTGTAGGCGGCGAGAACCTGTCCTGCCATCTGAAGTGGGTGGCCTGACTACCCCGCCGGTCTCCTGTTCTCTGGGCGCCTTTGAGCCCCTGTGTAGGCGGCTGGGCTGAAGCTGTCTCTCTCCGCCTTCAGCATTTCGGCCTTTCCCTAGTGTGGAGACCGGGCAGGGCAGCGTCTGGGTTGCGCCCAGAGCCGGGAGGAGGCTGCTTTGCCACCCAGCACTCTTCATGCATCTGCCACTTCAGAACATGCTCCTGAGCATGGGCGATACCGGTGGTGGTGGATGGTCTTAGGCGACCCCTGTGAAAGGGTCATTCGAGTTGCATTAGAGTTTCCAGTTGGAATAACTTTGTGATGTGTTTTTTTAATAGTAGCATTTGTATTATATTATTGTTAAACTTACATAATATATTATGTGGTTTTAATACAAGTTTGTTTATAGAGTATTGGGTATATATATAATTAACACTTTAATGCTTAGATAGCTTAGACTACTGAGAATAAAAAAGGAAAGAAATATTATATCAATATTAACCATGTTTTCAAATGTCGATGAGCATAAGATTATTCTTTTTTTTTCATCCAGAACTAAATAATAAACCATTTCAGATTGCATCAAAGTATTTGTTGTACAATAAAATCTTCCATCTTAAGCTGAGTGTTTAACATTAAGTACTTAGTGTTAAAATCTCTACTGTATTGTTACTTAAAGTTGTTTAAGTATGTTGAACATGGGGAAATTCTTAATCACACTGAATGGCTATTAAACGTTTTGGCACTTTCTGCAGTTTGAGGCTTGCAGGTATGATATGACTGTAGAGTCTTAGGTAATCATCTTTCTGTCAGCGTTCTAAATACCATGTATGAAATCAATCAGAAACCAAGGCAGAATCATCCTTAAAGTTCCCTTTTAATCATACAGGAAAGTTAGCACGTCTATGGAATTCCAACTCTAATGTTCTTCCTGGAATTCCACTCAGTTGAAAGTTCATGATCTATCCCCACACCCCATAATCCATCTCATGTTCCAATCATCATCTTCCACACTGGCATTTACACCCCTCTGCTCATCATTTCAGCTGTAGTAGCATGTAATTTGTTATCAAATACGTTTATGCCTGTATGTTTCGGAATAAGAATACAAAAACAGTTTGGTTTGGTGTTTTTTCTCCTTTGTGTATTATATTCAACATGCACATGCACAGAAAGCATGGCATAATATGGATCATATTAGTACAAACTTTCAGATTTTAGTAAAATAACATCCCCTCCATTGAGAATTGGCATGAATGTAACAAAATTTAGCAAAGTTAGACTGTTACTAACAGATTGACAAAATTAATATTCTTCATATTGAATCAACATTACAGAATCCAAGTACTTTATCTCCTTCGAAGAAACTTCTGTTCCTGCAAATGTCATCCAATTTTATCTTTCAAAAATAAAACTAACATTCCTTTGCTTAGTTCAACCTCCAAATCTTCAAAAGGAGAAAAAATGGAAAGGTGAAGCTTCTTGTGAAATTGAAAGTGAAGACTGTATTGTCTGAAGAAATCCAAAATAAAATGTTATTTGATCAGATAAATCTTGATTTATTTATACATCTGAAATGGCAGCACAAGCAATTTATTTATTAGTAATTTATTTTAAAGGTATGGTTGGTCATATAGTCAGCCAGATATCTAGACTGTATTTGACATTTTTGTCCACCTGTTGGACAAAAGGTAGACAAAAATGTCACCTCCAAGAATCTGGAATAGGTAGATGTTGTTTAATAACATTAAAAATATGATTGCCGGATGTAAACTGTTCCAAGCCTTTCTGCAATTGACTGATGGCAAAATTGTCACTACAGAAGGTATTTAATTGATGTTCCAGATGTTTTGGGATTGCACCCAATACACCAATTACTATTGCTACTATCTAGTGCAGTAATGGCGAACCGAAAAGTGCCAAAAAGGAGCACTTTGCACATGCACGCTCGTCTGAGCCGTGACCACGAAGAGGAGTTGCCCAGGGGGTATGCGCACCTCGGAAAATGTACTTCCTGTTACTGCCATGCATGTGCACATGCCGATCAGCTGGCACACACACATGCTCATGCTGGAAAATGGAAGACCAGCTCTTTCAGTTTCTGGCACTGCTGCATGCCTAAAGCCCATCTGATCATTGCGTACATATGCGCAACAGAAACCAGGACAAAGAATGGGCACTGCCATGTGTACCAGGCGACATGGCTCCATATGTCACTTTGGGCATGACTGCCACAGGTTCGCCATGACAGATCTAGTGACTCTCTTTCTGTTTGCAGCCTTTATATTTTGTGATTTTCTCCAATTGTTATTATTACTATTATTTTACATGAACCTAATAATACATATTTTTAGAAATTTTGATATACTTCTACAAATTCCACTTATTTCTGGGATTCCTAAACTATGGGTCAAAAATCCCTGAAGACACAATGAGCTAACAAAAGATGAATCTATGAATAAGGAGGTATTTCTAAATGAAGAGAGGCTGGGGCTTTACCTTGCTTAATCTGTCTTTATCACAGCAATTTTCCCACTACTTATTCCAACAAATGTCCAAAACAGGAACAGCAGGAGCAGGCAATGACTCATGTACCAGCAAGTTCTTAAGAGACAGGCTAAGATGAACATTTATTGCCATACCATCACAAGCTTTAAGTGGGTTCTCCATAACCAGGCTGTGCACAAAAAGTAACCTAATCAAAATGTTCACACTTAAAGACACCCTTCCTCCCCTCAAAGCTAGACAACACGCAACCAAAATTCAGCATCAGAAGAGCTGAAAAGTCAGTATGGAATTTTCAGCCATTCTATGACTTTGGGAAAGGAATCCATAGTGATTTATCATCCGTAGACTTCCCGCTATATTTTATATAGATGACACAATGCTGTTTGCATTGAAGAATTCCTTCCTATCTTTCCAAACAGGCAAAGATCATTTTATCTTTCCCAAAAATGAATGAAACTTAAAAAAAAAACTTTAGTTCATACTATGATAATGTAAATTATTGGATACAATCATTGCTAAAACATTACAAAAGACATAGGCAAAATATGGTTTCTCATATCAAATTTGGAACATGATTGTAAGAAGCCATTTGAGTTTCTATAGGACTGAAAATTACAAAAGTAGCATCACACAGTAAATTCTGTCTGTCATATGTTTCTGCAACATCACAGCATATCTACAAAATACTCAAGGCTTGTGTCATGAAGCTTCTTTTATCATTGGTCAACCCTTCTTACCAACACAGATATAAAATGGAAGAAACATTGTTTTCTCTTAGAAGAAAATGTTGAGGATGATACTATCAAGCATCAGCCTTTTTGAATTTCATGAGAAGGCAGCTGAGTAAAACAGTGAGGAACTGGCAGCACAGTCAGACAGTGAGGAGGTTGGGGAGCAACATGGCCCAATTGTGCATTCTGGGGAAGGGTCGGACAAGGGCTCTGCATCAAAGGTAGAGAGGGGGCCAGAGCCCTCTCGTAGTTATGTGCTGTCTCCAGAGCCTCTGGAATCTGACATCAATGAAGCAGAAGAACAGTGTAAGCCTGTGTCCACTGCGCGTATGCAGAGCTTCCAGAAGGCAAGAACAATTAAAACAAAAAGGGTGACTCGGGAGTAAGGTTTGGAGATGATTGGCCCCACCCATAAGACATAAAAGAGGAGCAAATGGATATGAACCTTTGCAGGAAGCAATTTTGTTCATTCTGGTCGGTTCAAACTCTGAGAATCTCCATTTGACTCGGTGCTCTGTTTGGCCTTGCAAAACTAATTGGCAATTAGGTCTCTGGCAGCGTTTCAAGGCAGATAAAGGTGGGTGAATATCAGCATTGCCTTGAAAGATTGTGGCAGACATCTTTCGGACTCTTCACAGACTATTTGTAAATCATTATGGGCTGTGAATGACCATAATTCACAGCTGTTTAAATAAAAGAGGGTTTTTGGGACTAAGTGTGCGATTTATGCTTTATCAGGAAGCCTAGGTCAGAACATCACTAGAGTAAAATGACTTTATCTGGATTAGGACCTTTGCAAGCAGCAGTGCAAGCTTACTTCTTCAACCTCCCAAGCCCTTCTCTTGATGATGCAGGGATTGAAAAACAAAGGCTATGCCTACTTTCATTAGCAGCAAATCATTGATTTTAAAACAGAAACCCAAACAGAGCAATGACGACCATCAGGAAACAAGAAGAAAGAGTTAGAACCTTCCTTATGTGTGATAGTTTGAATCTGGATTTCTGTGTGTTTTCAGGAAAATGAGCAAAACAAAGAACAAAGTGTAACTTGAGGAATTCTATAAATCCCTCAACAGTAAGGTTGAGCAGCTGTGGCATGAATTATGCAATGGAGCATGTGGGCCAATTCATAGGAAGCAAACCAAGTAATCCTTCAGTCCAGATCCTGAAAATGAAACTCAAATACCTTGACCATCTAATGAGAAGGAAGGACACACTGGAGAAGAGCCTAATGCTGGGAATGATTGAGGGCAAAAGAAGAATGGGATGAGAGAGAGAATGAGGTGGCTGGATGGAGTCACCAAATCAATAGGTGTGAGCTTAAATGGACTCCAGAGAATGGTTAAGGACAGGAAGACCTGGAGGAACATTGTCAATGGGGTTGCAATGAGTCAGGCATGATTTTGCAACTAACAACAACAACGAATTATTTGCATCCCACCTTTATTACTTTTACAAGTATGAAAAATAGCCATAAGTCATATTTTTCAATGCCATTGTAACTTTGAACAGTCACTAAATGAACTGTTGTAAGTTGAGAGCTACCTGTATATGGATTGCCTTGACAGAACCAATGGCTGATTGCTAATTTATGGCTGTTAAGACAAATGACAGTATAGTATCATTAAACATCTCCAATAGTTTTTGGAGATCTTCTTATGTTCTGAAGACACCTTTCTCCTGTTTTCCCCATAACAAGAACCCTGTAAAGGTGGGTTGGACTGAAAAAGAATAACCGATCCAATGTCTCTCAGCTGGCTTTCATGGCTAAGACAGGACTTGCACCACCTGATGTTGGGAGAATCGTCCAGATGATGATAGCAACCCTATTCTATGCTAGGACTCAGCCCCAAAACCCTGGTGTCCAGATTTCCAAGAGGGGACCCCAATCCTCCTTTCCCATCCAGGTTCCAGTGATGTAAATCAGGTCTGCCTTCTCATCCACAATTAAACTACAGACAAGCATAAGTATACTTCTGTTTTTGTCTTCCCTCTTTCTGAAAACATTCTAACAGTTACTTAGATGGAAATGTGGAACCTTTCAGTATCCTTTTTAGGCAACATTTCAGTGCTAACCATAAGCATTGTTAAAGCTTAAAAATAAGCATTATTTTTACATTGATCACAAGCATCGCCATAGCATGTTCACAGCTGATATGGGGCAGGGGCTGAAACTCAAATATAGCCTTATCAATACATGTTTTAGGAATCTGCACTGTTGAGTATATAGATCTTGGATGGCTATTTGTTGAGTATGTAAGCACCTCTCTGAAACTTGGACGAAGTCTACTCTTCCATTTTTGGGACTCTTAGCACTTTAGCTAGGACCGGCTTTTCCATAGCAGCAATGTGACTAAGCTCAGGCAACTAATGCTCAAACACATTGCAATCAGTGTTAATTACACTTGAATTGTACTAGGAATGTATATTTCTTTAAAATATACAAGTAATATACAAGCAAATGAACAACCTTACAGCAAATAAACAGAGGTGGGTTCCTACTGGTTCGCACTGGTTTGGAAGAGTAGATAGTAACTTGGCTGGCCATGCCCCAGAATTGGTTCTATCAGTGGCGCCATAGGCACCACCATCTTGCTTTTTACATTTGTGCATGCACACGCAAAGCACATCCCTGAGCGAACCTGCAGTAACAGAAGCTGGAAAACACACCTGCAAATAACCGTTGTTAGACCTAAAAACCTCAGCCTGGATTATCAGCTCATGAAATAGCCTATGTTTTATTTAAGTATAGCTAGCAATTTCCATCAATCTTTTGGGGATGGGAGAATGTTAAGTAAACAAATCAATGTAGTTTATCTTATTACCAGTAAACTTTAACTTTAACTTTTATTTGATTTCTAGACCGCCCCTCTCCCAGAAGGGACTCTGGGCAGTGTACAGTCATATTAAAAACAGTAAATATACATAATATAAATATAAAATAAATATAGATGTGGCTGGAGGAGGTAGCAATAGTTTATTGTACAATAGTTAAAGTTAGATTTAAAATTTTAAAAATTTAAAAATACATTAAAAAACACTCCTAAAAACTATTCCAGGGTAAAGTATTTGCCAGGAGGTATAAATGGGACTATAAATGGGCCAGGCCAGCTAATTGGAACAGGTGAGTCTTAAGTTTTTGTCAGAAGGAGCGGAGGTCGGTAGTAGTTCTGATATCAGGTGGGAGGTCATTCCAGAGGGTTGGACATAGCTAAGCTATGTCATGACTGATGAACAATAATGTTAAATTTGCACAACATTGCTAATCATATTGCAATGCATAATCTCATTTGTATGTTAAATCTGAAATCTCTCTCTTCTCCATATACATTGCAGAATCTCACATAGCAGTATCATGAGTAACTTATTGAAAAGAGTAAATTACCATATAAATATCCCTGAAAGTCAACTATGACTATTAGTAATCTATATATTTTAAAGAGCAGCTGCCCTAATATTTAGCTTCACTACATGATAAAGCTTATTTTTTTTATGATAATGGTGTTTAGGTTTTCCATCATTTATAGTGACACCCACTTAGATGCAAAATGGGACAGCCCCCAGTAATTTATAAAATTTTAAATGTTCCAGACTTGTCATATTAAATTGTACCGTAATAAAAAAAGCAATTAATTCAGAAAGTGAGCTTCCATTGATTTTTGCAAAATATGTTGACTGTTAATGTTTTTATACTTTATTAGACCTCTATAATTACCTGATAAAGCTTCAGCCCATGTCTTTCTATATATATGCAAAACCAATTTTCCATCCTGTAGCAATCATGAAAACAAATCCATACAATCTATGCTCATACGGTATTTGCAGTAGGACTGTACAACACACGAGATAGGTGAGCCATTCTATGCAAAGCTAGTTTAGGGTGTTATGTCTCAAAACCAACATTCATTCATTCAATCCAAATTCATTAATGTTTGGGAATTCACTTATTTCTCCATCCAACTATTCTCCAAGCAACTTGAAGTAACTAATGGAGGGTTAAAACATATCATAGCATAACAAAACCAGTGAAAACCAATGGTGGAAGCAATTCCTATTCCACATAGTAAAATAGACTCAAATAATATCCTTGTCCCAATTTGTGGGACAAGAATTAAATCTTCAGGACCTTCATAAAGCCAAGCATCTTTGGGGACATGTAAATCTTGTGGGGAGAAGACAATAGCTGTTACACAGACAATGGTGACAAAAAAAGCACATCTTCTGGGTCTTGTAAGATTGCATTGTTTCATTGACGGAGATCTAGAGCATGCCAATCCCATATAATCATATTGGGTACCAGAGATAATTGGAAGAACAAATGATCTTGCATATATTCTGGCCTTGCGCCATGAAGTAGGTGAGTACCAGCATTTTAATATGCAGCAAAGAGGGAACATTATATGAACTTATCAAGGTATATATGATACTCAGCTGTACATTTCCACCCCAAACCACCCCAACGAGGCCGTCGAAGTGATGTCCCGGTGCTTGGAAGCCGTACGGGTCTGGATGGGTAGCAACAGACTCAAACTCAACCCCTCCAAGACAGAGTGGCTGTGGCTACCGGCGCCCTGGTTCAACCAGTGGGTTCCATCGCTGGCCATTGGGGGCGAGCAACTGGCCCCCGTGGAACGGGCGCGCAATTTGGGCGTCCTCCTAGATGCCCAGCTGTCGATGGATGACCATGTGGCAGCCGTGGCAAGGGGGGCGTTCCACCAGGTTCGCCTGGTGCGCCAATTGCGCCTCCTATTGGACCGGGACGCCCTTCGCACAGTCACTCATGCGCTGGTGATGTCCCGTCTGGACTACTGCAACGCTCTCTACATGGGGCTCCCCTTGAGATGCACCCGAAGACTGCAGCTGGTCCAGAATGCGGCCGGCGGGCAATCACGGGGAGTACTAGGTACTCCCATGTAACACCTCTCCTGCGCGAGCTGCACTGGCTGCCTGTGGTTTTTCGGGTGCGTTTCAAGGTGTTGATTACCATCTTTAAAGCGCTCCATGGCACAGGACCTAGCTACTTGCGGGATCGCATCCTACCACACACATCCCTGCGACCAATTCGCTGTCACAGGGAGGGACTCCTCCAGGTGCTGTCCACGAAGCAATGCCAGCGGGCGGCACCCAGGAGTAGGGCCTTCTCTGTGATGGGCCCAACCCTCTGGAATGACCTCCCCCCCGACATTAGAACCCCCATTGATCTCCGCTCCTTCCGTAAGAAACTCAAGACCCACCTGTTCCAATTAGCCGGCCTGGCCTAATTATAATTCTATTCTTCAATCCTCCTGGCAGTCATTTTAAATTCTGGGGTAGATTTTAACGTTGTTTTAATTGCATTATTATTGTACAGTTTTTATGGAATGCGTTTTTTACGGGTTTTGTCGCCTCCTCTATGTCTATATATATGTATATGGTGTTTTAACTTTGACTGTACACCGCCCCGAGTCCCTTCGGGGAGAGGGAGTGGTTTATAAATTGAATAAATAATAAATAATAATAAAAGGTTTGTCTATAACTACTCATTTTGTATGTTCTGGACCAGCTGTAGCTTCTGATTGATCTTCAAGGGCAGCCCTATGTACAGGTGGATCCCCAAATCACATACCAGTTCTTCTTGAGGAATTATGACCTCATCCATATGAAAAGTCAATCTCCTTTCCCTTAGTAATGATCTACTCACAAAAGTGGTCCTTCGACTCCTAACTGTCTCCGTGGTACGGGGCCGCATGTCAGGTCTGGCCAGCCCAGAGCTGCCATTCAGGGGACAAACCTGGGCCAGTTGCCAAGACTCACCAGGCTTCACTCCTACACAAACAGCTGAGTAAATCTACAAAGCTAGTGATAACTGACTGACAACAATCCACAATTAATTGCTGGGTGGTGTTTGTTCTGGGTTACGAGGGGTTGGGTGTGTGCACACGCAAGGTGCAGGTTACCCTAATCAGGGACGTGCGGTCAGGGGAGGCAAGGGAGGCAGAGCCTCACCTCTCTTCATGAAATAATAGTATATAATATTATATACTATATATATATATAATATTATAATATTATATACATCCGGCCGGCCGCGCCCGGGAGCTGCGGACACAGAAATGTTGTCGGCGCTCCCAGATGACGAAGCCCCGAAAGTGACTGGGGGAAGGTTCTCGTCATTCCCCAGCCACTTTTGTGGCTTCGTCATCCAGGAGCGCCGACAACATTTCTGCCTCCGCAGCTCCCGGGCGCGGCCGGACGGATGTAGCCAGAGCGACACCGAGGCGGTGCAGGCGGACGAAAGAGCGAGCGAGCGATGGAGGATCAGGCGCCACTCTGGCTACCTCTGTCCGTCTGCGCCCGCGAGCTGCAGAGGCAGAAATGTTGTCGGCGCTCCTGGATGACAAAGCCCCGAAAGTGACTGGGGAACGATGAGAACCTTCCTGCCTCTGCTGGACTTCGCGCACTCCTCGCGACTGCAATATACATCCAGAAGCAGCTTTTGTGGCTAATGGGGTTTGGGCTTCCAGCTCAACAGCCCCTGCCACTTCTGGACATCTATTGCAGTCGCGAGGACCGCGCAAAGTCCAGCAGAGGCAGGAAGGTTCTCAGCATTCCCCAGTCACTTTCGAGGACTGCGGAGCGCGAGCCAGCGGAGCACGCTCAGGAAGGTGGGGAATGGGATCATGTGTGCTGGAGGCTGAGGCAGCCTCAGCCTCCAGCACATGTGGTCCCATTCTCCACCTTCCTGATGACATCACCAGCCTCACCAGCCATAAACCTCACCGCACGTCACTGATCCTAATTACTAAGTAACTATAAAAGGTGGTGGGGAGCACCGGGTAGCACCTCTGACAATTTATTCATTGCTTTGTTGGTCAGTTCGTGCCGAAGGAAGAATACAAACTGCATTTCAAACTGTTTCTGTGTTTGGCTGTTTTCATTACCCTTTGGAACCTGACGCTTTTTAATGTTTTAACTATATATGTAACTGTAAGCCACCCAGAGCTACCCTATGGTAAGATGGTCAGCCAATAAATGTTATAAATAAATAAATGATAGCAATAACACTTAGACTTATATCCTGTTTCACAGTGCTTTACAGCCCTCTATAAGCAGTTTACAGAATGAGCATAATGGCCCCAACAACAATCGGGATCCTCTCCCGATGGGCAGGTATTGCTCGCCCCGCGCACTCCTGGTGGGCTCCCCACTGATCCGGGGGGCACAGGATGCCCTGGAGGGGCTCCTGCCGAGGGGGCGGCGTAGCGGGGAATCCCCCGTGTCGGCGGCGGCCGGGGGGGCTCCCCGCATCGCCCTAGGCACCGGGAGGCAAGAGGGGAGGCATCGCGGCATCTTCGGTATTAGGCAGCTGGAAGAAAGCAAGATCTGAAGGACGCAGCTGCTGTGTGGTGAGGTGGAAACTTTCCCCTGTTCCCTTACTTGGCTGAAAGGGAAAAAAATAACTGCCGGCTTTTTAAAACTGACTTTCAACCTGTTTTGGAGAAGCGTGACTGGAGGGAGGGGGATTTCCCCCCCCCTTGGACAAGCGGCTTTAAACGGTTTTCCTCTCTGCCCCCAGAGGAGGAGGCGGGGGGGGAGCCATGCAATGAAATCACGCTCATAGCAAAGGCAGATTTTGGACTGCATTTGTGTAAATGAGGTGATGATCTGAAAACTTTGAAAACTTTTGGATTTTGCCTTCTGATCCCGGAGCTGGCAGGGCAAGATGGCACACTTCCGTTGTCTTCATGGACACTGAAACGTGACTCCACCCATAGAAACTTCAGGCATTTTGTCTTTGTCTCCGTGGCACTCAGATAAATCTCTTGTTACATTGGACTCTGGGCTTGGAACAAAGGACTTTACTACTTTATTGCCAGGAGCTGAATATAGAAAAGGTTCCTATCTGCTTGGACTCTCTGCCTCGTAAACTCCTCGGCGGTTCTCCTCCCTAATTGTTTCCTCTCTGTATTGACATTGTTATCTCCCTGCTCACTATAATGCCACCCAAAAGACCACCCCCAGGGAAGCCGGGTTTTGCAGTCTCCGCCCCGACATCCTCAGCGTCCAGCCCCAGCAGACAACAGACTTTAACCTCCTTGCTTCAACCCAAACCTTCTGAGGTGGACTTCCAGCAGATGTTTCAACAGATCTTAAAGGGACAGGAGGACAGTTAGTTCAGAATGCAGCCGCGCGGGCTGTGATGGGTAGTACAAGGTACTCCCACGTAACACCACTCCTGCGCGAGCTGCACTGGCTGCCTGTGGTTTTCCGGGTGCGTTTCAAGGTGCTGACTACCATCTTTAAAGCGCTCCATGGCACGGGACCTAGTTACTTGCGGGATCGCATCATCCCACATACATCCCTGCGGCCAATTCGCTCACACAGGGAGGGACTTCTCCTGGTGCCATCCACTAGGCAATGCCAGCGGGCGACACCGAGGAGTAGGGCCTTCTCTGTGATGGGCCCAACCCTCTGGAATGACCTCCCCCCCGACATTAGAACCACTTCTGACCTCCGCTCCTTCCGGCAAAAACTGAAGACCCACCTGTTCCGATTAGCAGGCCTGGCATAATTCAACTGTCCCTCCTGGCAAATGTATTATATCTGGTTATTTTAGGGATTTTTTAATTTACTGTATCTGTTTTTAAGGGTTTAACTTATAATATATTGCTCTGTACAGTTCTTTTAACTGCATTTTAACCTCCTCCAAATCAACCATCAACTGTACATATTTAATTTTATTGTATCTTGTTATATTTTGTATGAACTGTACACCGCCCCGAGTCCCTTTTGGGAGAGGGGGCGGTCTAGAAGCATTAAATATTATTATTATTATTATTATTATTATTATTATTATTATTATTATTATTATTATTATTATTATTATTATTATTATTATTATTATTATAAAATCAATTCAAGGAGATGAATGAGCAGCTTAGAGAGAACCAAGACCGGGCGATTAATAACTCACAGAGACTGGATCTTTTGGAGGAAGAGACGGCTGAGATGAGGGGGGAGGCAGGGGGGGGTGCAGAAAGGGAACAAAGAGTTAGAAAACCACCAGATTAAAATGGAATTTGAAAGAATGTCCTTTTTCCTTAGGTTTCAAAATGTGATTGAGGCAGATGATGAAGATTTAAGGGACATTATGATAAACCTTTTGGCTGAATACATTAAAAAAGACAAACAACAGTTGGGGTGGGACATGGACCTGGTTTATAGAATAAACTCGGCATACGCTAGAACACATAATGTTCCAAGGGAGGTACACATTAAATTCCTTAGAAAGACTACAAGAGATGAGATTCTGAGTGCACAAAGGGGGCAAGCATTAAAATATCAGGATAGAGAAGTAACCATTCTGAAACAGATCCCTAAGAAAGTGAGAGAGAGAAGAAAAAACTATTCGTTATTAGCGAAGAAATTATACCAGAAAGGGGTGTGGTTCAGATGGCTGATGCCTGAAGGTATGCTAATTTTCTGGGAGGACACAAGAGTTAGAATCAACACAACCATAGAGGCTCAGGCCTTTATGGAAAAAAATAAAGCCCTCCTAGATAAACCTGATGATACTACACCAGACACACAGGACACGGGAGGGGAGCGGAGCTCTGCTGGCGGGGGGAGAAGGGGCAACATCGAGAAAACTCAGATCACAAAAATGAACAAGAAAATCTGTTTGATGTAAAGTGATTGAAATTATTTGAAGATAAAAGTTTATATGCTGACAGAATACCATTGACTTGTAATAATCTAATGTATTAATAAATGAAATGTATGAGTACGGGGGGTGGGACCACCTCCTGCATATTGTAACTGCCAAAATTTGTAACTTATTCCACTACCCCTTTCCTTGTCTATTTTTTCTTAAAAACCAATAAAATTTTGTAAAAAAAAACAAAAACAATCGGGATCCTCATTTTACCAACTTTGGAAGGATGGAGGGCTGAGTCAACCTTGAGCCGGTGAGACTCAGACTGCCAGATTTCTGGCAGCCGGCAGCCAGCAGAAGTAGCCTGCAGTACTGCATTCTAAACATTGCGCCACCATGGCTCTTTTATAAAATAAATAAAATAAATTTCCATTTGTGATCTTTCATGCTAGGATCTTAAATGTCCAGATTATCAATCCAATTAAAATAATGCAACAAGGTACTTTCTTAACTTCTGTGTCTCTAGATAACACAAACAATCCATAAATGGATAACAGTGTTGTCATTGGCTATCTCATGTACATTTTGCTTCTTTCTCGGCATCCATTTTACAAAATACAATGATACTGAGATGGAGATAAAGGTGTATAGATAAATGCAATCCTATTTTCTAATAAGGGGGTAAATGCCAGTAACAGATTCCAATAAATATTAGTTTTAGGAACACTCAAGTTAAAATAGGGGCAAAAGCAATCACTACTGAAACTGCGTGATTCCCTAAAGGATATGATATCATATTGGTCCCACTACTATGATGCCCCTGGCTGAAACATAAGCACTGGGAGTGCAGGTGAAAGTTACGGGGCTCACAGGGACAAGCATCCTGAAGTAGATGGAGACCTTTGAGCTCAGCAGAGGCAGCTATTCAATTGCAGATAGTGCTTGACTTATGACAATTCATTTAACAACAATTCAGAGTCACGACAGAGTTGAAAAAAGCAACTTGCAAACTCTCCTTAAAGTTACAAATGTTGCACCACTCCCACAGTTATGCACTTACAACTGGCTTGCATTACAATACTTGCGGTGCCCTGTGGTGCAGGGGTGGGTTCCAGCAGAGACTACTTAGGGATGCACAGTGCGAGTGTGAGCGCTTGATATGCGCTGCACACGCATGTGCAGTACAACTAAAATTGCTCTGTGCATGCGCAGAAGCAAAAAACCAAGATGGTGGCGCCTACGGCACCACTGGAAAAACCAGTTTGGGGGCATGGCAGGCCTGGGTTGTTGCCGTTCCAGTGACCCAGGCTGCCAAGCTACTACCAATTCGGCCGAACTGGTCCAAATTGGTAGGAACCCACCACTGCTGCGGTGATGTGATTGCAATTTGCAACCTTCCCAGCTGTTTTCTAAGAAACAGAGTCAACGGGGAACTTGGATTCATATAACGACCATGATTTACTTAACAAGCACAGTGATCAACTTAACAGCCATGGTCAAATTGGATCCGACCACATGATGACTCATTTAATGATTGTGCCGCTTAGCAATCAAAATTCAGATCTCAAGTCTGATTGTAAATCAAGGACTATCTGCAGTGGTGATTCTTGCATTTCGGTCTCCTCCTAGGGCTAAAGATATGGACAGGCTTCCTCTTTTCCTTCCAATACTACAATTTCACCCAACAGAGGCTAGCAATCAATCCTATTAAATTCATAGCAGGAATCAAGGATCCATGCTCAGCTCTTATCAGTTTTAAATAGCAAAATGACTCTGTATTTAAGTAGCTCCTTTTTATAGCTCATTAGACAAAATGTGTTCTGTGGTTGGGATAGATGGGGGAGTGATATGGCTCTCTGACAGTCTAAATAGGTCTCAGTCCATGTTTTCAAAGCTGCAATGTGGATTTTGGAAAGCCGATATGTGAGCCTAGTATCATATGTCAATTGGAGACAAGCACTTTGTATGTACATGCAATAACTAAACAGTAAGATCACTGAAGAAGAGTCCATTTTCTCTCCATTCCATCCCTTTATTATTTTATGATTTACATATGGTTCCAGACAATTTCATACCAAGAGGAGCTGCTCAGCATCAGCTATATAATCGTCTCATATGCCTACTGATTCGTCTCTGGTTCCTTTCTTGCAAATGTACTGTAATGGTAATTCCAGGAATATTTGCTTAAAGTACTGTACAGAAGAGGCTTGGCAAGTTCAAAGCCAGAAAACACTTATATAACTGTAAAAATCCCCTTTATAAATTGGAATTAATTAACAGAACTATAGCTTCAGGAGCCTTGTCTGCCTGAGATCTGTCTATCCAACCACCAATTTTGCAAAAGTCTGTATTAGAAAATGAGGCTGAATCTCTTTCCTTTAACAGAGAGCCTGCAAGACTCTGATCAAGAGTCTGAAAAATCTTGGTTCTGCTATTTTTTTGGGCTATTCTTACTAGAAATCTGAATATTACCTTTAATTGGCCAGAGAGATAGGGAAGATTTTGGGCACATAAATCACAGAGAGAGTTTAGACTCATTGGTGAAGTGCACATGGAAAGGAGAAGTGAAGACATATTCAGTTCTGTTCATGAAGAGGCATTCTTCTACAGAGTTTAATGGCTAACAACCAAAGAACTGTATAAGATTCAGGTATTAGAGAATCATTCAGAAAAGAAAAACCTGCCAACAACTTCTAAGCCTGCATTGAGAATCACAAACTTTTTAACTTCTAATCTTTTTTCACCAAGAGCTGTGGTGACACAGTGGTTAGAATGCAGTATTGCAGGCAAATTCTGCCTACTGCCAGCAGTTCGATCCTGACGGACTCAAGGTTGACTGTCTAGGTTCTATTCTTCTGAGGTCAGTAAAATGAGGACCCAGATTGTTAGCAGCAATGTGCTGACTCTGTAAACCGCTTAGAGGGTGCTGTAAAGCACTATGAAGTGATATACAAGTCTAAGTGCTATTGCTATTCTCTTGCCATTCAATCTTCTCTCATTTAGGACCTTAATTCTGTTTATTTGTCTAAATTCTGTGTATAACCCCTAGCTTGGCTTTGGACCCGGGTTTTTTGTTTTGTTTTTTGCTTATGTGTTTTTGGCAGGTCTTTACCTTGCTAGCAAGACAAGACTCTATGGCCCTGCTACACTTTAAATAGCAGGTATGTTGTAGCTGCTCAGTGCTTTTGGAGGTCTGTTCAAGAAGGTAGGAATGCTGGATGAAGGGGATCTCCGAGACTGATGGGTCTGGAGAAAGCAAAGCTACCTAAAGCTGACTTGCAAAAGTCTACCTTACTTCAGAATCTGTCCACAAGCACAGATTAAAAACAAAATAAAAGTGAACATGGTGAAATAATGGAGTCTGAAAAGGCAATTGTTAAATTGTATTATTTTCATAAGCTGACTTTGCTTTTGTCTGATGTTTTCCTTTTCTTCTTCTTCTTATCTTCCAAGACCACTGAGGTCTTCTCATGCATGTAAAAACTGAGCAAATGTTTAGCTTCTTCTCATCCAACCACATAAAGTGAAAAAAGGTGACATTCCTCTCTTTATGTATGCTCTCCAGAACTTTAGTTGGCTCAGTTTGAACTTGTGATGTAAACATTCTGTGCATGTTTATTTTTAAGGATCTTCTATTCCATATTAGCTGGAAAGGTTGATTTTCGTTTACCTGTCTCCATTATAGCTTTTCAATTCAGGTATATGCCTAACACTCATTCTCCTCTCCCCCATCTGAAGGGACAATATTTGTGTTTTGGAAAAACACATCCTATCTTTATTTATTTATTTTATTTATTTTTTTTGGGGGGGGACAATATGACCACCCATTTCATTGAATAGGGCTCTGAGCAGTCTACAGCTAACAATTAAAACCATGTTGCAGGAGAAGAATCTCCGCCTAAAGTCAGTGCAGTCATCACATGGACAATGGCTGGCAAAAAGTCATTAGAACACTGTGTACACTTGGAGTTAAGATTGTCAGACTGTGATCCTTTTTTCCCCCTAAGCTGCTGTTCACATAATGGGGGAAAAAAGCCAATTCTTGCCCATGGTAGGTATATGTGCCTGTAGAGTTCTTCTGAAAGGAAAGATGGCAAAGACAGGGGAAGCAAATGCTCCATATAATTCCTCCAAAATGCCCTGGCATTGATGATGGCTTCTCTGGAACAAATATGTCCAACTGGGTCTAATTTTTTGGCCAGTTAAAGATGCCGCTATCAAGAAACTTCTTCAAAAGCATTCATGTTATCCAAATGGCTATTAAGAGCAGGTCTCTATGGGTGACTAGTTAGTCTAGCAACCTATTGCTAAAATTTCAGTCCTGCAGGTTCATCTGTTCTAAAAAGGTCACAACATTTCATTTTCTTATTGTGTAAATGTAGGCAGCTTACATAGCACTGTATGTTTAAACACAAAGGAAGGAAATAACATACCTTCCCATCCCCTGGTAAAAGGTTTTAGTTCTGAAATTAATTTAGGAATTGAACATTTTGATAATGTCTCCAAAACATTTATGTTATTTTTCACTTGCTGTCTGTAAAAAGACATAAGGTTGTTTGCAATTAGTGAGGCTTTAAAGAAAGAAGGAAACTTCCTTAAAAGCATACAATTATGTTTTAGCGTTCACATTTCAAAAATTACTCAGTCAGAATTAAGCAAGAGTAGGTATTATGGATCAATATTTCCCATTAAGGTATGTGGTACAGCATAATTATACCGTGGTCAAGAACCAGAATTCTAAAACTAGACAAAAATGAACACTAAATACAGGCAAAAATAAAAACAAATATGACTATACCAGGAATGTCATACTTGATTTCATTGAGGGCTGCATCAGGGTTGCGTTTGATCTCAAGGAACCAGAGTGGACATGGCCAGGATGGGTGTGGCCAACTCAACATCACTCTTGTCGGGGGTGCCTGTGGCAGCCCTAGTGCTCTAGCAGCAAAAACGGGCTCCCAAGCTCACTTTTCAGCTATCATGATCTCCTGCAACCCTCTTCCAGTGAAAATAGAGCTCCATTTTTACTGGAAGAGGGTTGAATGAGGCTGTGGCAGCCAAAAACTGAGCTTGGGAACCTGTGTTCACTGGCAGAAGCATCGTGGGCCAGTCCTTCGCTATTTCCAGGGCAGTCCCACAGGTCAGATCTAAGCACCCTGTGGGCCAGATCCAGCCCCCGGGCCTTGAGTTTGACACTCCTGGACTATACCGCCAATGCAATAAATCATTATGAGTTCTAGCTACAATAATACAGATTTTGCCATGAAGAAAAAACAACATATTGATCATACGGCAACAAATAAACATAAAGAAGGTGGAAGATAATTTTTGTTGCTCAGGTTGAACTGTTGGGTCCTTGGTGTTCTCTGAGCTTGGTTGTTTTCTTGCAGGGAGCACTGATGATGTGTATCTAGTTTGGTAATGAAATATTTGCAAGAAAACAACAAGTTGGGAGAGCACGAAGATCCCCACATAAAGACAACTAAACAGATTGGACAACTTTGTAATAAACGAATGTGTGCATCTTTATAAAAGGAACACAATACAACAGAGCATGGACATAAATTTAGTACCTTCTTTAACACAAAGACAAAGTCTTAATTCATATGGGACTTTTCAAAATTTCCCTTCAAATTTCCCTTCCCAGCTGTTAGAAGTATATTAAAACATGATAAAGTTAGAGTTTCTCTAAATTCAGAGAAAGCTAAATATCTTCCATATCTTTTTTAAAAAGGATATATATGTCTCTAAAAACACTTATGCAAGACCAATGTAATAATCTCCAGTTTGTATGTAGTTAAAGATATTTAAAGTTCCTAGATTAGGAAAAATGGCTACTAACTTTCTTAATCCAATTTATTTGACTAAGTGTGTCAAGAAATAACTGACATACATATTTCTGTGGACTGCCAAATTCACATTTTATTGGAGGTAATGCAGTGTAAACAGACAACATCTGGATGTGTATTTGAAAATTGTCCACCTACAGGACTCGACTTTAAATTGATGAGTAGTTTAATAAATATATTCATGGATTTTTTTCTATGAATATTTGAACAATTTATTACATAAGAATTTTGATATAAATAAGAAGATTTAAGGCTTCTCAAAATATGCAGAAGTTGGAATATAACTGCCTGACAAAATGTATGTGCTTTCTTGAATAAATACTTGCAGAAACTTTTATATACCCTGATAAAATATGTATCTTTGATTTTAACTGTATATTGTCCAGAATCATTCTGAGAGTGAGATGGGCAGTACCTGAATTGGACAAATAAATAAATAAATAAGGTCGGTCAGAATCAAATGGGTCAAGAAATTACATTCTTTACAGATGGCTGGATAAAATTAACATTCCCCCAAAAAGAAACTGTGGACATGGAAATAAATATATCCTTCTTCCTATGAATAAATGTAAAATGAAGTGAATTTCGGCATGGCTGTCGCAAACAAATTGAACTGATTTGTGAAATGACTTCCAGATAACATCATGTGAAACCTTGACTATCTGCTGGAATTTGGCTAGCTGCACATCCTGATTCATCAGAGCAATTCTGAAACTCAATTTGGCAATATCTTCACATAACTGCTGTGTTCAAGGAAAGAAGATGCCCAGGACAAATCCACAAACTGCTATGTAGATATCAGCTGAGAATCTTTCTTCTACTTTAAATTGTTTGGATATCTATATAAGGAGCTCAGGTGGTACAGTGGTTAGAGTGCAGTACTGCAGGCTATTTCAGCTGACTAGCTACAGTTCAGCAGTTCAAGGTTGACTCAGCCTTCCATCCTTCTGAGGTGGGTAAAATGAGGACCTAGATTGTTGGGGTCAGTATGCTTCAATATGTACTGAAGTACTTTTGCGTGCTTTCTTATCACTTGCCCAATCAGAACCTGCATAACAACATAATTCTGCATAATCAGTATGTGTTGGTTCTAGCAATAACTTCTTGTGTTTAGTGTGTTTCAGGTATTTCAATAACTTCTTAACGCATGTCCAATGAAATTGTTTTGCCTTACCTACATGTCATGATAAGAGATTAACACTAAGTGCAATGTCGGGTCTGGTCCAACTACTAATGTACAACAGTGACCCAATGACTGAACGATATAGTGTTTGGTCCTCGAACTCAGGACTTGGTTCATGTGTTAAGTTGTGAAAATCTGTTTGCATGGGTTTCTTTGTTATGTTAGCATCTTTCATGTTGCAATGATGCAGAATGTGGTCAATTTTATCCTCTTGTGAAAGACTAAACCCCTTCTATGTTTTCTCAATATGAACACCTAAGTAAGTGCTAATATGACCTAAAGATTTCAATGTGAAGTATCTCTGCAAACTTTTAGCAAAAATCTCATTCATTTTCTTATTTGGACCAATATAAACATTATCATCAACATAAACAAGAATTATCTCATATGCATTGTTAGATCTTTTTGTGAACACGCATTCATCAGTTTCGGACTTAATAAAGCCCGTAGAATTTAGTTTATCAGTAAGACATAAGTACCACATTAAACCTGACTGTTTCAGACCATAAAGACTTTTGTTTAGGAACCAGGTATCCCCTTCTTGCTGTCGGAATCCTGGAGGGCCTCTCACATAGATCTCTTCATCTAGGTCAGCATGTAGATAAGTCGTGTCCACATCAAACTGGAAAACTTCTAAACTAAGAATAGTTGCAGTGGTTAAAGCAATTTTTACACTCTCAGTTCCGACTGTTGGTGAGTAAGTGTTTGTGTAGTCCTCAGGATAACGTTGAGCAAAACCCTGAGCTACAAGTCTGGCTTTGTACAATGACTCACCATTCAGTTTCTTCTTGATTCTGTAGACGCATCGAGTGCCAATGACTTTTTTGTTTGCTGGAGGTTTGGCAGGTGTAAACACATTAAGTTTTTTAAACTGTCCATTTCATCCTGCATTGCTTCATACCATTTCTGTTGCTCTGAATCAGGAAGCTGCTTGATCTGTGTAAACGTATCAGGAGGAAGTTGCAAATCAAAGGCAAGGGTGTTTTTGTCAGTTGCCATGAATATCGTTGTGGAGGGATTCCTTTTGGACACCCCTTGTGACCCTCTTGGAACATCTCGGAACAACAGTCCATTCCTCTTCTGCTTCTTCGTCCTTGTCCTCACTTTTGTTGCTAGCATCAGCATCTGCGGCTTGCGAAGACGGAACATCAGATTGTGAAGAACTGGTAGAAGGAATATCTGCCTGTGAATCTTGGTCGTCAGGCTGCATGGCATCTGCAACATCATCTCTAAGAAAATATACTCCAGGATCATTGGAATGAATCCTGGACCAGTCAATATCTTCCTCAAAATTAGCAGATTGAGAAATCACAATTACATGTTTAGAATCAATAAATTTGCTCCATTTTGAATTATCATCGATACCCATAAATCTCAGTCTCTTTGCTACTGGACCTCCTTTTCTTCTTTGAACTAAGGGAATGTTCACCATAGCGTATGAACCAAAAGTATGGAGGTTCTTGAGGTCAGGCTTGTAGCCATACATCATGAAGAAAGGAGTTTGATTTATTACACTGCTCCAAGTACGGTTGACAATGTAATTTGCATATTTGATAGCTTCACCCCAGTATATGTTACTGAGATTGGCATCTTTTAGGAGACAACGCATCATGGTTTGTAGAACCCCAGGTTAACTGATCTTAATTATCCATGAATATTTGTAGGCTTCCTGTATGTTATAAAATGACATATATTGACATACATATATTGAAAGTGAACTGTATAGATTAGCACAGTATAACTACACTACCATTTTGCTTTTGACTAAGTTTTGTCTATCTATGCAACTGTGTTGTGCATTTTCTGAAGCATCCTTCTTATTTTTATATTTTGTCTTCCTCTTGTGTCTAGAACTAAACTGAAAAGGTGACTTTTTGGGAAGTATGGTATTTTCAAGAGTGCCAAATCATTTTTATACAGTAATAATGGGAAAGGGATTTAGTGGAAAAGTTAGTGTTTTCCGAATTGGAAATGCCATTCCGTCCAATTAACATTCTGAACCAGATTGAGTTGTTGAATTAAAGTTGAGTTTGAACACTCTAAAGCTTCTGAGGTCTTTTAAAGCAGAGAGATTATAAATTTCTTTTAGGAGGCTAAAACATATTTATAAGAATAAAGAGATATTGGTTTGGTAGACTTAATCACAATATTATGGCAATTATATCTTGCTCATATTAACAGTGTAAAAATTTAGCAATAGCAATAGCACTTAGACTTATAGCTCTGCATCATAGTGCTTTTATAGCCCTCTCTAAGTGGTTTACAGAGTCAGCATATTACCCCCAACAATCTGGGTCCTCATTTTACCAACCTTGGAAGGATGGAAGGCTGAGTCAACTTTGAGCTGGTGATATTTGAACTGCTGAACTGCAGCTAGCAGCCAGCTAAATTAGCCTGCAGTACTGCAATCTAACCATTACACCACCTTGGCCCAGTGAACACTAATAATGACCAACTATTCCACTTTTTTCAGACACCAATATGGATATTTTTTCCTTCATTTACTCACACAAGACACAAACCAAAACTCTTTTGCTTTCAGAGATGTAAAGAGCTGACAATCTGAGGTGGTACATTCAAGGGCAAACCAATTATTTAAAAATACAAGCTACATTGATACGAAGCTTTTAAAAGTTATTATCAAGAAGTACATTTTCTACAGAGTTTGTTACCAGTAAGAGAGTAATTTAATGATAAAGTTGTGTTTTAGAACAGGGTAATTTGAAAAAAGCAGAAGTGTCTGAGAAACAAAGGATGTTCAGGATTTATCTGATTGAAAAATAATGGGAAGAGGACATAAGATTATCCTGAATATTCAAAATGGTCTGGAAGCAAAAAGTTTGAAAATAATTATGTGATGCAACAACTTAGAACTGGGATGCATAACATTTATTACCATAAATTATGAACATTTGGTAGGGTAGCATGAGTGGGTAAAGAAAACAAAGTTCTATGTTTTATTTTTATATCAAATTTAAAGTTGCAGAGCTTGTAAACTGGAAAGGTGACAGTCTGGGTTAGAGACCCAAGTGCAGCACAAATGGAGTAAGCTTCCATTACTTGCCCCACCTCCTGCCAACCAAGCAATTCGAAAGCATGCAAATGCAAGTACATAAATAGGTATGACTTTGGTGGGAAGGTAACAGTATTATGTGTGCCTTGGGGTATAGCCATGCTGGCCATATGACCATGGAAGTGTCGCTGGCACCACTCCCTAGAGTTGGATATGACTGGAAAGGGGAAACCATTACCTTTATTATGTCACAAAAATTACAGTTCTATAAGCTCAAAGACATTATTACCTTTCTTTTAATACACAGATGAATACCTCTCTTTTGTACTAATCAAGACCAGTCTCACAATATATTCAAGCTATGCTGTGTATTGCTTTTGAAGGCTTTTTTTTCTTTCTTCTTCCTCTTTTGGGTTTTCTTTTGCATACAATAAAAGATTACTTTCAAAAGTGCAGTACAGCAAGTGGCGACATTCTTATAGGAAAATGCAAACTTCACACACAGAGAACAAAATAAAAAGTCTGCTTTGGAAAGAAGATGAAAGTTGCTCATTTGGGAGTAAGGAAAATGATCTTACTAATGTGACAGTTATAAAAAAATGTGGAAAGCCATTTTTATATATGAAAAGTGGTTTTTTTTCATTGTACATTTCTTCCACTTCATAAATTACACTAGGGGTGTAACCTAGGTAAAGCCCAATACATTTTGATGACATACATTCTTTTTGGATATAAAATTCATACACACATCTGATTTTCTGCATCTAATAGGACAGACATTTTTGGGGAAAAGGACAATAGATCTGATGCCTCCAAGATCTTCCACAGAGAACGCATATTCTCAACTCATTTCCTTATGTGTGGATTTGCTTATGGTTTCTGTTGTTGTTGTTTGTGAAGAAAATGTTGAGCAGCGCAGCAATGTGTAGCTCTGAATGACATCACTATTTATTATTTATAATATTTATTACTTATTTATCTATTATTTATTTGCAGAACCATAGGCCAAAAGTTCACTGGAACAGTGAACTTGCTTCTTAAAAACATGAAGAGTTGGGTGCTGCCTACAATTTCATAGGCAAAGTTTTATATAAGGTGGGAATGAAGGCCAGTCACCTAGTCAATATCTGATAAGGGCTCTAGATGTCCAAACCAGATGGTCATATTCCATGGACTGACACCAGTCTGTGGCACAGCAGAAACTGGGCTGCACAAATGAGTGAAGCCCCATTCACACACAGATGGGATGCAATTAGCACACCCTTCTTCAGTCCATTGAAAAATCTCTTTTCAAGGAACCAGTCCTTGGCACTCAGAAGGAGTCACTCACCTAGGATACTACCCTTGTACTATTCATTAAGGTTCACAATAATTGAAGGTTTGGTGCAAGGAAACAAAGAAGGGTATCCAGGAAACAAAGAAGAGGCCATCAAGACAATACACAGCTTCATGTGTATATATTAACAAACAGAATCATAAACCCTCTTCTCGGGACAGCCCCTTTTTTTTCTTGTCCAAATGAGAGCAAAAAAAGAAGACAGGTTTTATAGAACAGCTTGAATACCTACATTGGTATCCTTGTTTCATTTAGTAAAATGTTCATCCTCCTTTTTCATCAGAAAGAAGTATGAGAACAAAGATAAATCCTAGAAACCCAGCTGGGAAAAGAGGAAGTTCAGTTTTAATAGATCACTAGGAAAAAGAAGATAAACTTGTCAGCATGACTAGCTTTTGTACAAAGAGATGGTGTGATCACACTTGGCATCTTGTACTCTTTTCTGATCGCAAGGGATATCACCGAGCTGTAAAAATAAAATAGCAACCAACATTTACAGCTTTGGTTTGGAAATGCCTATGTAGCTCACGAAGAAATATGACTTTGCAAACATTTTCATTTAGGGGGGAACGCATGATTAGAGAGCCATAGCTAAATTTGTAAAGTTTTGCATTGTACTTATTTATTTTGTTTATCAAATTTATACACCTGTCTCACCTAAGTGACTCAACAAATTTGAGAGAAAATGTGTTTTGTCCCATACATTTGGCAAAGAATCTGAATTAATGCATGAAAACTGAATAGTGGGACAGCTGTGATGGACAAAAAGTAGCATTTCTTAATGCATATGTCTTTCTTACCACAGTTGTTACGTAAATTACTGCTGTTGTTAAGTTAGTAATACAATTGTTAAGTGAATCTGGCTTCCCATTGACTTTACTTGTCAGAAGGTTGCAAAAATGATCACATGATCCTGGGACACTGCCAGTTGCCAAGGGTTCGTATTTTGATTTTGACCACATGACCACGGGAATGGTTGCATTGGTTATGTGAAAAAAAATAACACCAATCATGTCACTTTAGTGCCGATGTAACTTGGAAAAATCACTAAACAAATGGTTGTAAGTCAAGGACTACTTATAATGCATTTAAATGTCCCATTGGCTATTTTGGAAGATATGTCAAAGTACAACAGGTCTTTTGATTTAACTCCACACAATTCACTGAACACTTGATTTGAAGTGCAACCCCACCGAAAAGATCTTTTGGTCAAAAAACACACAGTTTGGGAAGTAATGTATGTCAATATAGATTGCTCCTGGATACGCCTCACTAAGATCCCACTTGGAATACTGCATCCAGTTTTGGTCACCATGATATAAAACAATGCTGAGACTCTGGAAAGAGTGCAGAGAACAGTAATAAAGATTACTCCCGGGGCCTGGAGGCTAAAACATATGAAGAAAGGTATGAAGATTGGGCATGTCTAGTCTGGTGAAAAGAAGGACTAGGGAGGATATGATAGCAGTCTTCCAATAGTTGAGGGGCTCCTACATAATAGGGGATCAACCTATTTTCCAAACAATGGTTGGAAACTAACCAAGGAAAAAAGCAACTTAGAATTAAGGAGAAATTTCTAATTTGAGAACAATCCATCAATAGCTTGCCTTCAGACATTGTGAGTGCTACATCATCAGAGAATTTTAAGAAGAGATTGAACAGTTATTTGTTTGAAATGTTATAGGGTTTCCTGTTTCAGCAGGGGGTTGGACTAGAAGACCTCCATGACCCCTTCTAACTCTTGTTATTGTATGTTCTATGAAGGAAACATGTCCTAATTTCCAGTTTGCATGCATTGGGATACATAGAGCTCCAATCTATTGACCATGTTCTTGTTAAAGATACTGGTAAAGATGTTCCCTTTATACTTCTTGTAGCGTGATTTGCATACAAATGTACAACTTGTTGACTTTAATTCTGAATACAATCCAGAAAGAATTTTCTTGATATCACCAATTTTTTGCTTTTTACAAACAACTCTTTAAAACAACACCATGGTACCACCATAAAATCCAAATCTAATATTTACCACTTGTCAAGGGAATGAGAAGTTTCCAAGAAAAAGTGTCTACTTTTTACCCTGAAATTGTGGTTCAAAAATTAGTTCTAAGTATGCACTAAATGACATTAGAAAGGATGCTGGACTATGTTATATTCAGTGAGAATTACAATTCTGTTATTTGTTCTTTCA
The DNA here is from genome assembly GCF_964273705.1 of Natrix helvetica. Taxonomy (NCBI): domain Eukaryota; kingdom Metazoa; phylum Chordata; class Lepidosauria; order Squamata; family Natricidae; genus Natrix; species Natrix helvetica. The sequence continues at coordinate 139,109,249 of NC_138548.1, read as the reverse complement.
ACTGCAGAAAACTGAGCCAACTCTCAAAGTGATTTGGAAACATCCTACAGTTTCAAAAATGCAGGGAAGCAGGAAAATTTAGTCTACGAGAAATTTCAAAGATTCTTTCTGTGTAAAGAAAAATAGCTTTTTGAAAACCAGGCCTAACTTTCCTTAAAACTGGGGAATGTTTTAATAAAATAATCAAACTTTCAACAATTGAAAACACACTCTACATTTCTGAGACATACTAAATTCCTTAAAAAGAAAAAGAAAAAATATCCAAGGTTTTATAAAGACTGTCAAAGGAAAAAAAGCTTCAATGCTATGCTTTATTACTTAATAAAACATGTCAGAATTCATCTCCGGTGACATTCTAAACCCAGAAAAGTCAATGGGAATTCTAGTACTTCCAATGATCAGGGGAGATTATGCCAAGAAATTTTACTTTTGTACCCAAACAGCACTGACAGGTTTATGGTGCTCCATTACAATGAATTCCATTGAGATATTATCTTGGATGTGGAAGCAGCTGAGCTGCCAAATATATTTTGTTGTTGGCTAAGAAAGCTTGATAAATATGTAGTGTCATCTCATTTAGTCTGCTATTTGTTGAAATAGATCAATCATTTTAGGATCAACTTCTGTGTCATTAAAATGCTATCTTTTTAAGGCAAAGTGGTAAAATGTTAGGACTTAGTTAAGTTGTAGCATCTTCTCTTTATTTTAACTATATCTTGCTTAATTTGCCATAGTATTTTGCTCAGCTTATTTGAACTGGCACTCTCCAAGTTCCTTCAATTAACTAAAACCATCTATTGAGAATCTGGAAGTGCATCTTCTCTGTCACAGCACAGAAGGGTCAAACGTCCCCATCTGTTGAAGAGCACTGAAGACCTGGCTCTTCACCCAAGTGTTTGATGAGGATGACACTACATATTTATAACTCTTTTTATTTTGTTTTCTTTTTCCACCCAGTTTATTAATCTGCCAGCTCTATCCTGTTTTGGTTTGTTGTTTTTATTGTCTTTTCATATTTTAATTGATTTGTAAACTGCCCGAAGTTGCTGGTAAATTTAATAAGATGCTGGTGATGCTGATGATATGTATCTATCATCTGCCCTCTATTTTAACATATCTATCATATATCTATTGTCTATCATCTCTTATCTATCTATCTATCTATCTATCTATCTATCTATCTATCTATCATCTATCTATCTATCATCTACTTATCATCTATCACTTAAAGAAATGCCCTTCAATCTTGGCAACTTTAAGTTGGGTGGACTTCAACTCCCAGAATTCTCCAGTTAGCATAGAGAAAAACATTTTCTCTGATGGCAGAACTAACTACATGTTATATAGATCATGGGGGTGACCACCAAAGACAATAATCTTGCCTTAAATTCCCTCATTTATCCATCGGGTGACTAATTATATACATATAAACATTGGCAATTGTTGGGGGAACATGTAATTAAGTTGGGACATTGCAGAGATCAAAGAAATGCTCAGTTTAACACTAGACTGCTCTTCCTATCTGGAGTCTACTTGCAGGAAGTAAGATCATGGGATCTTTTATTGAGAACTGCAATCAGAATGTATTGTGCTTGTAATGATGATTTATAGCCAAGTCAGAGTCATTTTACTAACACCTTAAGAGTGGCTGGTTTGTGTGGTTTTAAATTAAAGGAGTGGTGGCACAATGGTTAGAATGCAGTGTTGTAGGCTATCTCTGCGCACAGTTAGGAGTTTGATCCTGGCTGGCTCAAGGTTGACTCAACCTTCCATCTGAGATCATTAAAATGAGGACCCAGATTGTTGGAGGCAATATGCTGACATTTGTAAAATGTTCAGAGTGCTGTAAAGCACTGTGGAGCGGTAAATCTAAGTGCTATTGCTGTTGGCATATTCTTTTATATTTTTGTTTGTCACTTAATGGCAAATTGTTCAGGAGTCTTCATTTTTACTTCAAAGTTACTGTTATTTCCCCCCCTGTGCTGTAAATATGCATTTTTCCCTCACCTGATAGTAGAACAGTATCTTTTATCCATAAAAGGCTTGTTGGAAAACAGGAAAAGAAGTGATTCTGGTGTTATTTTTCTTCCCATACATCTGCTCTTGATTGGTGATAAGATTGAAGAAAATTATTTTCAGCAGAACTTAACTGCAGACTTGAACATTTTGCCAATTGCCAATGAATCCAATCTATTGGCCCTGGAAATTGCCCCCAGATAAATTACACTGAGTCCATACTAAAGCACAAAAAATTATATTTAACTTTTTCTTCTTTCAAGTAACCTTAAATATATGACCCCACCCTCGTTTATGCCTTGACAGCAAATCTGTGATTTAGCCTTGCAATAATATTCCTGACCTAAAGGAATTTCAACCTTGAATAAGGATTTGAATTCAGATCTCCCTGTAATAGGTCAATGCTTTATATCAAATGCCAAACTGTCTCTGAATAATAGTATTCTTTTTCAGTAGTTATGGATGTAGGAAGAAGGGAGCCACTGACTTTACAAATATGTTTGACTCCAGAAAAAGGACATGTTAAATAGAGCCAGATTTTATGTATCAACATATTTTCTATGGATAGAATTTTTACAAATGCCTCTTACTTTTAAATTGGACTGGTCTTTTTTCTCCTTCTTCTATTTTTCTCCATTATTTGTATTTGTGGACTAAGAATCTCTTTCCTCTAAATGCTCAGCTGGATCAGAAGTTTTAAACACTTTTTTTAAATTCTGAAATTCAGAACTTAAAGAGTTAAAAGTAGAGAAAAAAGTAACACTTCCATCTAGAGGATGGAGGCTTGGTTACATCTGTTATCTCAAGACCATTGGCTTTGATTACCGAAAGGGACAGAGAGAAAACGCGTCTTGTTTATAAAGGTGTTCTTTTGGAGTAAAGAGAAAGCCCTGACTTGAAAGATTACACTGAATCTATTTGAAACCTAGATGGTGCAACATGAAGAAGAAGAGCAATTAACATTGGAAAGAATTATGTTAGAAATTCAAAAAAGCTTAATAAGCACAGAAAGAATAGAAAAGAATCTGGAGTTTATAGAACAAAGAACAGAAGGAATGGAGGGGAGAGCTGAGAATATTGATTAAACAATGATGAAACTTGAAGATAGAGTTCAAAAAATTGCAGTAAAACAAGAACAAAGTAACGAGAACATTGTTGATGCTGACAGTAAACCAAGAGAGGAGGGAAATGATACTTGTGGAAAACTAAAAGGAGAGGTAGACAAACTGGAACTCTATCTCATGCCTCAAAACATAGATGCAGAACAGAGAGAAAATTTGGCAGAAACAATGAGAGTATTTTTGGCAGAAGCACCAGTGATAACCAAAGCCCAGCTGATGAAAGGAACAGATGGTGGGGCTCGAGGTTTTATAAACTATATAATGAACAACAAGTTGCCAAGAGAAGTTCACATAAGACTTATCAAAAAATATTTAGAATACAGATTCTACAAATGGCAAGAGATATTGGACTGCATTACTACTGGAAGGATACAGGATGATGAAATGAAATGTCACAATAAAATTAAGGTAAACATAGTTAAATTTTGAGTATTATGTATAAGACAAAGTAATAATAGTTATAGTTAAACAAATGATTAATAATGATAATAATGCATCTATATATTAGCTTGACAATATGGAATTTTAAATAAGCTGTAAGTGAAGACCATGGAGATGATGTGGAAAAGCTTTTTTTAAAATAAAAAATAATCAATTCTATATAGAATAGAATATAAAGATGTAATATCATTGGATGAGTCCAGGATGATGTAATAAAATGCCATAATATAAATTTACTTTAAATTTAGTATGTAATAATAGCTATATTATCATAATAATTGTATACATACATATTAGATTGATGATATGAACAATGGAATGTGCTGAAATGCATAAGCTGACATAAGATATTAGAGAAACTATTATAAAATAATAATAATGTATATAAATATACTTGATTGACAATATGTGACTTTATATAAAATTTAAGGGATGACTATGGAAAGGATGCACAAAAACCTTGTAACCAATCAACAGATTTTACGGAATGGAAGATGTCTTTTATGTTATGTGTTGTGTTTATTTGTATTTGTCTAAAAATAAAAACTTTATTTTTTTTAAAAAAAGGAACATGCATGTGCAAAGCGGGCATGCAAAGAGCATCCCTGAGCGAACTGGCAGTAAAAGAATCTGGACCCCACCCCTGGGGGTGGGGAATCGAAAGCCATACGATCCTGGAGACAATCCTTAAAATTGTTTCATCTAACCAGGGCAATAGGATCAGGCCAATGATTTTATTCCATTTGTAGGGTATTAATATTAAATATAGTTAATAATATTACTTTCCAAATCACTGATTTGGTTAATTGATTGATTGCACATTTTATCCTCTGCTACATTGTGCAGTACAGGTAATCCTTGAATTACAACAGATCATTTGGTGGTTCTTCAAAGTTACAACAGCACTGAAAAAAGTGATTTATGACTATTTTTCACACTTGCAACTATTGCAGCATCTCTGTGGTCCCATGATCAAAATTCAGATGCTTGGCAATTGACTCATATTTATGACAGTTATGGTATCTGGGATCATGTTATCACCTTTTGCAACCTTCTGACTAGCAAAGTCAATGGGAAAGGCAGATTCACTTAACAACTATGTTACTACCTTAATAACTGCAGTGATTCATTCAACAACTATGGCAAGAGAAGTCATTAAATGCAACAAAACTTACTTAACAAATGTCTCATTTAGCAATGGAAATTTTGGGCTCAATTGTTGTCGTAAATCAAGGACTGCCTGTATACTTCGGTAATAACATTTGGATCTGAGTATTTTGAGATGCCACATTCAGTTCTAACCTCCCATTCAACCTCTTTTTCTACTAGGAAAAAAGTTTCTGAGGATAAAAATGAAAAGCTTAAATATCTAGCAGAAAAACACAACCCAAAGATGGAATGCTTAAATGCCAAGAGGGGGGAATAATACAATATTTATTCTACTCTGGAAACGTATCATATGCTCCTGCCACTGGGAAGCAAGATGATTATGCGAACAATCAGCAGAAGTTAGAATTACAGTAACAATACATGGCAAAGCTGAAATACACTGAAGAATTATAAGAAATTTCAAGGCACAAAATTAAATTTAAAATTAAGTTTGCTACAAAAAGGACCAGTCCAATTTAAAAGTAAGAGGCATTTGTAAAAATTCCATCCATAGAAAATAAATAAAATTAAAGAAAAAAAAGATAACACATTAGTTTTAATTCAAGCTAATCCACTGCTTGCTCACTTCTATCTTCAATTTTAGTTTTACTCTAATTCTTTTTGGGTGTTCTCTTCTCTAATTATAAAATTTATCTCACCAGTTTTGATACACTCTCCTGCTGTGCTTCCGTTACAGGGTGGCTGTCCCAATCTTACGCAGCTTCGGCTGCTTCTCTTGTAGCTGGAGAAAAAAAGCTTCTCCTGGATCGATCAGGGGCTTTGCGATGCCCCTGAGATCAGCAGGACGTATTCTTCTCTATCACCGTCTCTACGGGACGGTTTAGGTCCAAAAAGGACTGTCCAGCAACAGAGATTTCAATAGCAATCCTGGAGCTCCAAGATTGCATGTTGTGTTGTAGCTATGTCAGCCCCGGAAGTCCTCTATGCGCAGTAGTGAAAAAATAGTAGTGAAAAAACAAGATGGCGGTGCCTATGGAAATGGCAATAGAACCAGTTTGGGGGCAGGGGTGGCTGAGTTACTACCTACTTGGCTGAACCAGTCCAAACCAATAGGAACCCACCACTGCCCACCCCCTCTCCTAATCCCCAAATTGCCACCACTGCATTTATTTATTTATTTATTTATTTATTTATTTATTTATTTATTTATTTATTTATTTATTTATTTATTTATTTATTTATTTATTATTTAAGCTGTTAACTACTTACTACTACTCCATTCCAAATACCCATATTCCCTAAGCTATGGTGCTTAAAATGTGCCTATAAATGTATATTTTTATATACTTATATACTGATGGGTGGTAATTGTGCTTCTATCATCCATCATGTCTTTTATCAATGAAGGCTGAAAAGAAATGGATGAATGGATTAATTACTAGTTTAGATGTACCTGAATCACAGGGTACTATTCTGCTATCAATTGGGTCTATTTTAACTAAATAAATCACAAGTAAATCAAACCTCTTTTTTAACCAAAAGGACTTTATGGCAATGCCTCTTTAGTATTAAATCTTAAATCAATTTTACTTGATTATAAGATTTTGGCTATTTGATTTTTGGATGTATGTTATATGATATCAATTAGCGAATAATAGATTTTACATAAAGAACTGGGGCCTGTTCTATTTGTGATTGTGATGATTGCTCACTATCTTTTCTATCTTTTATTCTATGGTTCAGTTTAAGAGAAAACTGAGCACTGAAAATTATGGTAGTCAGAGTTCTTGATTATTTCTTTTCCAGAATCAACTTTTTTTACACTACTGTTGATAGAAATTAGATTTATTACTGAAATTGATGGAGAAACGTTTTCACCTGGAAAGATTTCCAACTTTGAAAGTTGAAGTTGAAACCTCCTCATATTAGTATGATTTCGGAACAAACTTATATTTGAATCAGACATTTTATTAAATTCATAATTAAACTTGACAAATCTCTACAACTTGCTTAGATTGTAAACAGCTACATGGTTCTGTACCATTATCTATGTTCATCAGATCAGGTAATTTAATGTTCAGCTCAGCTATGTTATATCCTGATTTGGAAAATAAGTAAACAAATACATTTTTAAGAAGTAGACTAAATTTTCCAAATCTCATCAACAGAAAATCACCTAACTGCAAAATATTAAGTTTGTATTTGGGTTTGGTGGGTTGGCCAAGTTTCTGATGAATACAGAAGAATGCTAGTAATTTCTTCTTTCTTTTAAAATACACATTTGTCCCAAATTGTGTACACAATATGCACACTGCACATGACATAGTAGGGTTGTTCAGAGTTTCACATTAAAAGGGAATTGGGTACTTTGGAGCTCATGCATGTAGCACCAATTAACAACTCCAACCAAACACATATTTTCTGATGTAATCCCAGGGAAAGATGCTATTGATTTAAAGAGCTGGAAAGTACTCCTCCTTCCAGTTAGTCTTGTGTGTCCCAAAGCAACTTCTCCCCTTCAAAACAGAACTGCTACATTCGTCTGTCATCACAAAGTGCATGAACACTGATTTCTCTGCTTTTTCCTTTAATTTGCCTCAGTCAGGTTGAAAGGAGAATCATAATAATTACCACCAATTCAAGAGTTTCTTTTTGGTTAGGTTATTTAAGTCGAAACTGATTTATTTCACCTTTTTTAAAGATGACTTTTTTCCACCACAATAACACAGAGGAAAACTTCAAAACTTGATTGTAGATTGGTGATTGCAGCAATAAAATGGGATGTGACAGAAAGTTCCCCAGCCAGATTTTGTAGCAGTATTTACCCAGAAGATGCTCAGCATAAAATAAATGCAAGGATTTTTTTTTAAAAAAATCTTTTATAAGACCTACATTATACCCTTGTGTAAAGGTATGGAATTAGTTTGATTAAAGAGTTTCCAAAAACTTTAAAGGATGTTGGTTATATTTCTGAGTCAAGGAATAGAGATACGTATGCAATTTAAGAATTGCTAAGTCAGAATAATAATAATATGTGTGTGTGTGTGTGTGTGTGTGTGTGTATGTATTTGTGTTACAACCCCTGGTATGCCTAAATATGGGAGGAAGGTCACTACTCCCTCTTTCTGTCCTTTCGGCTCATCACAGAAGACCATGCAGGCAGAAAACCATATTTTTATTTTTAATGTTGCCTTTTTATATTTGTGTTGTATTTGTACTGATAAATAAATTTATTTTATTTATTTATCAGTACAAATACAATATATATATATATATATATATATATATGTATGTATGTATGTATGTATGTATGTATGTATGTATGTATGTATGTATGTATATATATATATATATATATATATATATATATATATATATATATATATATATATATATATATAATAAGCTTTAAATAAAGCAATCAAAACAAAAAAGAGATGATCCTTAAATATTTTGAAATGTATAAGAATATAATATATAATGTATAAGAATGTATAAGAAATGTATAAGAATATAATAATATAATAATTTAAAGTGTTCTCTATCTCTATCTCTCTCTCTCTCTCTCTCTCCCTCCCTCCCTCTCTCTCTCTCTCTCTTGAATATAATAATGCAAAGCTTTCTGGGATTCTTAAACTAGAATTTCTATGTATGGATATTATGCTGACAGATACAGATCTGAGAGATTCTGAAGTAACTAATGACCCACTTTAGTAAATACATATTTTTGAACACAGGAAACTGTATGAGATTCAGGAACAGCAAGGTAAATAACCACTTTTGACCATGTATATCAACTCAATGAAGTATATAGACAGCACCAAATGAGATTTACTCTCTACCAGACATTCCTACACAACAGTTAAATTATGATGCCAAGAATTGGATACTATCACTGACAACTAGCTGGTCAATTTTAAAAGTCCCCTACTGCTAATCCCAAGAATAGAATACAGTCTCTCTCTCTCTTTTATTTTATTTTATTTTTTACTCAGAAAATATTTTATTTGGTAGGTCAAGTAATTTTGTCATTGACAACTCAAGGTAACTATTTCTTAAAACAGCAGGGAAGCCATTTTTGAGGGGTTTGAATTCCATCTTGAAAAAAGGGCAGCTGAGAAGAAGGAATATCAGTAAGGGAGGGGGGCTTTGGCTACATATTAGGAAATAGGTAATTTAGCCATTAACATTTATTACTTTGCCTAATTGTCAGACTTTAAAGATTCTGTTATTAGCCTATACTAAAATACTAGTGTTTTAACATTTCTTGTGGTATTTGTTTCCTCATCTGGTTTTCCTCAGAGGTGTTCAAGATTGATATTAACCCTTTGAGGTAGGCCAGGAAACAGAGCACAAGAAACACTAGAAATCGACTGTATTGATGTGGGATATAATAACAGCATCTTTAGTCTATCAGCATTTCTCCTTCCTTCTCTCTTATAACATGGTGGAATAGTGATTACAATGCAGTACTGAGAGTAACTTACTGCTCACTCCAGGAGTTCGATTCTGAATGGCTCAAGGTTGATTCAGCCTTCCATCCTTCAGTGATCAATAAAATGAGGAGCCAAATTGTTGGGGGCAATATGCTGGTGCTGTAAACTGCTTAGAGAGGGCTATAAAGCACTGTGAAGCAATATATAAGTCCAATGCTATTCCTATTGCTATACCAGTGAAACTCAGGGCATTGAAACCTTGAATTTCCTTCTCATGCTTTCCTGTTTTCACTGACTAAGTTTATGTTTTAATAGAAGTTGCTTTATATTCACTACACTTCATACACTAATAAGTATGCACACTATGTACAATTATGTGTATTGTAAAAATTGCAATCTTGTAAATAAAAGGCAGATAGTTAACCTTAAAAATAAGGGAGGAAAATACTTAATGTCACAACAATTTATATTTTTCTCTTTGCTTCATGGATTTTCTTTGGATATGGATAATATGCAGAGACATTTCCTATTTTACAGTTTCCAAAATAAGTTAAGGTACTTTGGGAAAAAGTTATAAAAATATAGTTAGATTAAATTAGATTAGATTAAAAGATAGATGATGATGATAGATAGATAGATAGATAGATAGATAGATAGATAGATGATAGATAGATAGATAGATAGATAGATAGATAGATAGATAGATAGATAGATAGATAGATGATAGATAGATAGGCAGGCAGGCAGGCAGGCAGGCAGGCAGGCAGGCAGGTAGAGATGATAAATAGATAGATAAATGGATGGATGGATGGATGGATGGATGGATGGATGGATAGATAGATAGATAGATAGATAGATAGATAGATAGATAGATAGATAGATGAGAATGAGACAGACAGGCAGACAGGCAGACAGACGGATGGACAGACAGACAAAGAGACTAATTTATGGTCTGGGACCTTTAAGCTCAAAATTCACATAATTGTGAAAGCCTACAAACAATTGGTCCAGTTTTCATACATGTCTGGCCAGTGAAAATTAGTCTTGTCTAAGGTGACCAGACATCCCGCTTTTGGTGGGACAGTCCCGGTTTTTAATAATTTGTCCCCCGTCCCTTTAAAAAAAGTCCCAATTTTTGGTAAGGTGCGTGGCCGTGCACGTGGCAAGAAACACCACGCAGCAGTTTGCAACTGCCACGCAGTGATTTCTACTGTCACAGGCTCCAGAAGCAGGGGAGGTCCTTTGCAGGCGGCTAAAACTGGTCGCCCGCAAAGGACCTCCCCAGACTTGTTTTGATGAGCATGAGGTGACTGACGGTAGTTTGCGCCAGCGGCGCCCGCTCAAACTATTGTCAGTCGCCCCATGTTCAGCAAAGAAAGCCTGGGGAGGTCCTTTGTGGGCAGCCAGTCCTAGCCGCTTGCAAAGCCCCCACTGCCACTAGAATAACTGCTGCTGCCGCCTCCTTCTCCTCCTCCTCTTCGTCCTCCAACAGCACCACCACAATTTGCTGCCCGACGCTGTGGCTGAGGTGAAGCCGCAAAAGCTCCTGCTGGTGCCCCTGCCCATAGCAGCGGCGCCTCCCCCTCCACACAGAGCACCTGAACTGGGCCCCACGTTACCCCTGCCCCCTCCTCCTCCGCCGTGCTTTTGAGGAGCCATGAGGCCGCGGGAGCCAGTAGGAAGGTGGCGGAGGGGGCAGGAGCAGGAAAAAAATGCCTCATGGCTTCTCAAAAGCACAGCGGAGGAGGAGGAGGCGGCAGGGGTAATGCAGGGCCCAGCTCAGGTGCTCCGAGCAGAGGGGGTGGCACTGCCTCTGCCACGGGTGGAGGCACCAGCGGGAGCTTTGGCAGCTTCACCTCAGCCACAGTGCCAGGCAGCAAATGTGGTGGTGCTGTTGGAGGAGGAGGAGGAGGTGGTGGCAGCAGTTATTCTGGTGGTGGCGGGGGCTCATCGGCAGCCCTGCCCCCGGTGAAAAAACCCGAAGATGGAGCAGATCCACGCAGATGATGTCACCGCAACATGACTGGAGGAGGAATTCTGGGAGTTGAAGTCCACAAGTCTTAAAGCTGTCAGGTTTGAAGACCCCTGGGTTTTTTTTCCCTAAAGGGTTAGGAGTGCAAGGATATAGACCAAATTTTTAATCAACACCCCCCCCCGGTCAATGGTGTCCCGCTTTACCAATGTTAAAATCTGGTCACCTTAGTCTTGTCTCATGTCAAAAATGCAGGACCTAGAAAGGGGGCAATTATTAATTTAATATTTTTTTAAATTAAAACCTTTAACAAAATATTTTAATGTATGCCAGAAAAAGCAACATCAAACCATTATTTCTATAATGTTATCTATAAAGATAACACCTTGTTTTGGTGACTTAGAGAGCCAGAATTAAGTTTGACTCAATCTAAACTTAATCATTACCAATATTTCATGACAACTGTATAAACTTTCAAGGACACCTGGAAAATACACTATATTTGTTTTAGAATCACATGCCAAAATAAACAAATAAACATTTGCCAACTGGTGACCTTGGGCCAGTCACTCTCTCTTAGCCCTAGAAAGGAAGGAATGGCAAGCTACTTCTGAAAAACCAATTGAACAGAAGAAGAAGAAAAATATCCCTACTCCCAATTCTTCTTAACCAAGATATCTAAAGTAGAGGATGACAAAGTGATCTTGAAAACTCTGCTTAACTTTGATCTTGCAATCAAGTTTGGGGACAACTCCAGATTTCTAATCACATTTCCCCAATTATTTGATTATACAAAGCAGCTTGTTCATTAAATATTTGGCAAATACTTCAGAACATTGTCACTAGCATGAATAGATATCTAACAGATGTTAAAAATGCTGATGGAAGGCTTTTGTGAGTTAATGAAATATCTCTTTGGTTACTGAGAGTATTTTAATTCTAATAAAAATAATAAGTCATCATGTGTATCTAAAGAGGTATTGTTTAAATTTTTATCTCGCAACCTGTACAAAATACCATTGTTTATGGAGCAGAAAAAAGTGTTGTTTGTTTTTGTGATATGCTGTCATCTTAGAATGAGGGATACCAAGTCAGTAATTGGTATAAACTTCAGGAAAAACATACATAATGTACTATTAAATCATATCAGTCATCCATGATTTGCCCAGGTCTACTAGACCCAAATCCCAAATCAGACTTACAAATCTGATTTGTTGATTTGATTGAGACATCATCAGCGAGCACCAGATGTCCATCCTTTGTGACAAACATTTGCAAAAGTTAGCCGGATCTCTTTGGCATCCACTTGACCTCCACATGGTGAATTTCTTAACTGTATAAAAAGCTACAAAGATTGCAAATCAGCACCAGTTTTGTTTTCTTGAGATGCTTTCAGAAAAAGAAATTTGGAGATTTTAAAAATCTCATCTAAGCCCAGAGTTGGCAGCCTGAGTACTACAAAAAGCACAGGATGATGAATCAAGAACATGCACAAGCATAAATGCATGTCGAGGAAGAGAACATGTAACAGAGGTTGTCTTTCTCAGGCCAAGGTTTTTCCTAGCAGATGACCAGTTATTGATTATGGGGTGCTGGAAAGCTTTATACCATTGGAGAAGGTATGCATGGAATATCCAGCTGATAAATAGGCTTCTGGAAATACAACTCCTCAGTGGAATTACAGGAGATAAGAAAACATGCTGAAGATGTCCACAGCAGACACCCAAGGTTATTCAGAGCTATTTAAAGCTTTCAGTTTAACTGTTGTTGACCTCAGCTATCTCAAAGAGCTTAGTAAAGTACAGGTAGTCCTCAACCTATGACCACAATTGTGCTTGGAATCTTGGTTTTTGAGTGAAGCAGTCATTAAGCAAGATACCCAAATGACACTTCTCTCAACTATTGCTCTTCCAGTTGCAGTCATTAAGTGATCACTTGGGTCATCGAGCAAAGTGTGGGAAGACTTTGGGGGCTGGGACAAGGCCAGAAGACCTTGGCCAGCTACATGTGATTTCAATTTGATTGAATTCTTTCAATTCTACTATTTGACAGCTGGCCGGGACAACTGAAAAAAGGCACGGCTAAGTGAGCAATTTCCACTTTCCCTTGCACTGAACTGAGCAAATCCCCCCTTTTTCTGAAAAAGCATGTATCACAGAACAATATTTCCTGTAGGAAGCTGTTCCTGTAGGGAGAATGAGGCAGACAGGAACTGAGGCAAGGCAGGTTGAAGCTAACACAACCTTTATTAACAGTATAACATGCAAAATGTAAAGCGAACCTCAACCCAGCAAACAGCAGCATTTGACAGCTGACAGTCCTTTTTATACTAGAGCTGTCAGACGCTGAACCAATAGAATGGCTGCATTCTCCTGCCAGCTGGCTGCTCGTGTCTCAACCAAACAGGGGCCGGCAATGATAGTCAATGACATCGTAGCCTCGAGGACTTAACACCCTTCTTCTCCCAGTTAGCACATGTGTAGTCAGCCAAATATGATGGCTGGTGTCGGCTCCACCCAGATCGCCTTAGTTCAGGGGCGGTGGCCAAAGGAGAAGCCGCTGGTGGAGAGTCCTGTGGAATATCAGGAGACTGCGCAGCTGAGTCGGTGGAAAACCTGACCGCCGCAGGACTGACCGGATTCTCAAGTAAGCCTGGTGACAAGAACGCATCGGTGGGGGGTGTTGCGTGCGGCTCTCTCTGCGCTGGAGCAGCCTCTGTTGATATTAGTTCCCCGGGGCAGGATTGGGCCTGCACTGGGTGTTGGTCTGCAGCGCTGGTGGCTTGCCGTCTGAGCTGGTTGATGTGTCGGTGCCACATTTGCCTGTCACTGAGCTGGACCTTATAAGAGTAGGATCCACTTAGTTGCGTGATTTGTCCGGGAAGCCACCTTGGTTTGGCCCCATAGTTTTGGGCGTAGACTGGGTCTCCCACATTAATGGCCCATGTGGAGTTTCCTGCGAGGGAGCTTTTCTCTGTTGCATAACCAGGGTGTAGCCAGTCCAGGGTTGTCCGGAGCCAACGACCCGTAAGCCGTTCTGTGGGACTTTGCTTGGTGATTGGGCACAGGGTTGTATGCTGTGCCAGGAGGTATTGGGACAGTTTGTCATGCCAATTCCCTGGCCCCAGGTGGCCCAATGCCTCCTTAGCTGACCAGACAGTTTGTTCTGCCAGGCCATTTCCAGCTGGGTGGAATGGGGCCTAAAACATCTGGAAGGGTGCTGACTTGAACTGGGGCCCATTGTCAGTCACCACCACGTCAGGCAACCCATGGGTCGCGAATAGCCTCCCCAGAACCCTAATTACGGCCTCCGAAGAAGTGGAGGGCATGAGTGCCAGCTCCACCCACTTCGAGTAGGTATCTACGAGGACCAAGAAGTTCTGCCCTAAGAACGGGCTGGCGAAATCCAAATTGACTCATGTCCATGGAGCCTGAGGCATGTCCCATTCCTTGATGGGTCCAGAAGGGGGAGCGGGTCTAGATTGCTGGCACTGCTGGCAGGTGGCTACCCAGTTTTCTATTTCCTGGTCAATCTTGGGCCACCACACGTAGCTTCAGCCCAAAGCCTTTATGCACACAATGCTCGGGTGAGGAGTGTGCAGGCAACTTTAAATTGGCAACCTAAGCTTTGGGGGAGCTACCACCCTATTGCCCCATAACAGGCACCCGTTAAGAACGGACAGCTCATGCTTCCGTATATAATAGAGGTGAAACTCAGGATCTACTGGCCCCTGTGGCCACCCCCTGCACACCCAGTCCAAAACGTGGGCCAATATGGGATCTGTGGCAGAGAGCCTGGCAATATCCTTAGAAGGACGGAACTTGAGGAATTAGCCTTGGAGCGACTTCTCATCGCCTGTGACTTGAGGCAGCTCTTATTAGTGACTTCACTTTTCCTTTACCCTGATCCCACCTTCATCACCAGTGTTCTGCAGGAGCCAGACAGAAACTGAGGCAAGGCAGGTTGAAGCTAATACAATCTTTATTAACAGCATAACACGGCAAAATATAAGGTAAACCTCGACCCAGCAAACAGCAACATTTGACAGCTGACAGCCCTTTTTATACTAGAGCTGTCAGATGCTGAACCAATAGAATGGCTGCATTCTCCCGCCAGCTGGCTGCTCGCGTCTCAACCAATCAGGGGCCGGCAATGATAATCAATGACGTCGTAGCCTCGAGGATGTAACAGAAGCTGCCATAAATGAGCTCAAATTCTCATTAGATGTTACAGAAGAGAGACCACAGGAGGGGGAGGGAGTGCTTTACAGGCTGCAAAGCACCCTTGTGGAAGCTGTTGTAATTTTGACTAATCATGATATGCCTTCCTAAGCCAATGACTACTGTATTTTTCCTTCAATGTTCTGTTAATGCTTCCTTTCTCTCTCTTCTATAACATCTACTGAGAATTTGAACTCATTTATAGCAGCTACCCACAAGAAATATTATTCCATTACATATTCTTTCTCAGAAAGGGGATTCTGCATTCAGTGGAAGGGAAAGTGGAATTTGCTCATTTAGCCAATCCCTTTTTAGTTGTCTGGGCCAGCTGTCAAATAGCAGAATTGAAAGTCATTTGAGGAATGGCACATTAAACTTGGGAGATGTGTAAGAGAAGGCCATTATCTACCCTACTCAATAAGTGTTCTAACAAGTTCCAACTTTTTTCTGGCATACTTCATTACATTCTTTTCAGCTTTTCAGTATTCCTAGCCAGTTGTTTCCATTTTCCATGTCCATTGAGCATATTCCATGTTTCTCCTCTTTAAATTCTATTTCCCACTCTCACCCCAACTTTTTCTTTACTTTTGTGAAAGCCTCCTCCAAGTCTACTCTTTATTATAATACCACTGTTATTATAATACAGCAGAGTGATGCATTTTTGGATAGCAGCCACAAAGTGGCCTTTTATAAAATTGCCTACTTACTAGAAAGAAAATTGATGAAGCTGTTCTCAGCCACCAGCAAGAATGTTCCTTTTTTCCCCGACTCTCAGTTTTTCTGTCTCTTTCCTTCCAACTCATCTCCAAAGTAACTACTGGGCTCTACCTATCATTCTGATTTTCTAAGAAAGTGTTTGGTGCTTATGGGGATTCTTGGGATATTCTGGGAAATGCAATTCTTTGAATTAAGTTGTCAGACCCTGAAGCCATATTTTACATTGAAACTTCAGGCCTGCCACATTTACTGTGGGAAAATATGAGCGGGGATTATATGGAGTATGAATGATACATAGTCAAAATAGCATTCTTTTCTCAGAGAGTCAAGGACACCTTGCCCTGTAGCTGCAATGGTGTGACTGGGAGCAATCTCCAGTTTTGGATGATGCCTGATTGGATCATGTGATAGACAGGGGGATGAAGGACAGGGACTTGAACTTTGGTTTCGGTGAGGAAAACCTGGAAGCTTTCAGATTTGGGTTTTCCCAGATGTGCCAATATGATATCTCTAAAAAAATGGAAATTTGAGGAAGCTCGAGCCTTGGAGTCTTCTTTTGTTGAGGGTGTTACTTGGAACCCTGAGATAATTTTTTTTTCTAATTTAAATATAGATAGTTCTCAAATTATAACCCCAACTGAAATGAACATTTCCATTGCTAAGCAAGATAGTTGTTAAGTGAGTTTTACCCCATTTTATGACCTTTCCTGACACTGTTGTTAAGTGAATCACTGCAGTTGTTAAGTTAGCAACATGGTTGTTAAGTGAATCTTGTTTCCCATTGACTTTGCTTGTCAGAAGATCACAAAAGGTGACCACATGATCCCAGATACTGCAACTGCCATAAATACGAGTCAATTGCTAAGCATCTCAATTTTCATCACATGACTATATGGATGCAGGAATGGTCATAATGTGAAAAATGGTCACAAGTCACTTTTTCCAGTGCTGTTATAACTCAAAATGGTCACTAAATGAAGAGTTGCAACTCAAGGACTCCCTCTAGGTGCAGCAGGGAACTTTGCAGATATAATGTCAATCCTTGCCAATTCTTTATGTAAAGTTTCTTACCAGTGAAAATTTATTGTCATACGTAGTCAAGCATTAAAGATAATACAAAAATAAACTTCCTTAAAATGTTTCCTTTGACGTGTTTCCTTCAACAAAAGATAGAAATAATTCCCCTTTATTGATAGAAATAATTGTCATGTGACATTAACTTTCAGAAGCCCCCTTGCGCTTCCTTTCCATAAATCATTTTTGTTCTTTAGTAAAAAGAGGGAGTCTATTTTGTTTCAATGCTATCCACATGTTCAGGTATTGAGGAGCACTGTGGCATACATTTTGAAAGAAATAAAAACTACGTGTAGTGAGTCACCACATTGCTTTCTGGTTGCTCTTTATTTGTTTAAATCTAGACTGAAAGCAATTGAAAAGCATTTCTCAATTTTTGTAAGTCAAGTTGAAAAGAAGAAACAAGGTAGAGTTTATGTACTGTGAAGAATTCTAAAAAAAATATGAGCCAGCAAAACAAAGGTTAGGTACTGAATAAACCAGTGTTCTAAAAGCTTTGATCAAATCTTTATTTCTGAAGAAGTAAAAAGGGGATGCAGAGAATAATTGCATGAACCGTTCTGTATTTGGGAAGGGTAACCAAAAACAGACTAGATTCGGACTTTTATCTGGGTTACTGTAATTTGATTTACATAGGTCTGCCCTGAGAAACTACAGAATGAAGCTGCGCAAATATTTATGGGCACACCTTGGCGTACTACCCTACTTTTCAAGCTGCACTGGTTAGATTTGGGGTACAGTTCAAGTTGCTGATCATCATCCATAAAGTTTGTCACGGCTTGTTTAACTGGGACCACATTTTCCCAGGTTCCACCCATGTTATAAAGTCAGAAAGAGGGACCATACTCTGGGTCCCAATTCTTAATTATGCCATCTTGTGGGACCTTGGAGACATACCTTCTCTACCATCACTCTGGGATATAAGGCTTTCTAAGATATTTTTTACCCTAAGATACTTAGGATAAGTGCTATCTTAGGTTTTAAAAGCTTGGGTTTGCTGGCAGGGTAGAAACCAAGATAATTTGTGATCTCAGTGAATTCATGGTGGGTGGTTGAATTTTATTGTTTGTGTATTTCTCCAAAGCACTAGGATTTCAGTGATTTGGATCTGTATTATGGTGTCTTTAGTTCTGCACACCATCTTTACTCTTTTAGTGGGTGCCCTTATACATCTTAATAACAAGAACAACATGATTTCAGGAAACAGAGAGGCCAGCAATATGTGTTTCAACAGAAAAGATACAGCTGCTCCTTGGTCACCATGTAACTAATCAAAATGCAAGACTCTTGAGAAAAATCCACAATGTTCTTTTCTTTTAAAAAACAAAACAAAACAACCGTGCTTTCTTTTTTTCTTTTATCACACTGAATGAGAATGATTGAAAATAAGCTTGTTTGTAGCCACTGCTTAGTGCAGAATTTCTGCTGAGTTGAAAGCTGGATCTCTCAGGAACCCCAAGTAAGGATTTCTTCAGCATCGTTGTGAGTTGCTTTAAACAAAGCCTGGAGCTGAGTTACTAAGAAGAGGTGTGTGTGTGTGTGTGTGTGTGTGTGTGTGTGTGTGTGTGTGTGTGTCATTCCTTGTCAATAAAAACAAACCTCTAGATACAAGTAGTACATAGCAGCTTTTCTTAAAATAAAGAAACAGAAACCACACAGCTATATAGACAGTATCACACAGGTACAAGACTGACATGAAGGAATCCTAAGCTATTGGATGTATTGTGATGAATCCCCTTTTCATCTGGCAGAGAAGCATTAGAAGAACCTAGAGATTGTCTGAATCTTTCATGTTTAACTGACTTGAACAATCTTCTTAAAAGTGCAAAACATTTTGTATCTATTTTACCATATAGATTAGACTGTCCCGTGCCTCCTTCCTTGCTGCTATCGCAAGTGTCCAGGGTATCAGCTAGTTCTGCAAAAGTCATTTTCCTCACTCTCCTCTACTGGCTGTTTGATCCCTCTTTATTTGTTAGATCTATCCCCTCCGCTGTCTTCCTCATGACACCTCAAGGCTTAATCCTTTCTCAGCCAAAGCCCTTCAAAATTTCTCCCCTAGTTAAGTGCTCAGTCTTTCTTTCCTCCCTTGGATGAGTATTGCCTGCCAATAATCCTCATTGCTTTGAACCTCCCATCTTACTGCTAACTGCAAAACAAAAAACAAAAACAAAAACACCTCAGTTGGACAGAGTGCTTCAAGAAGAAAACTTTGCATTTTCTCCTTTTTATCTTCTGACTAGCCGATAATCCGGCGTTGCCTGGGTATTTATTTATAGGGAGGGAAAATGTCTGGGCCAAATGCAATTTCTAATGTTGGATTTTCCCCATTACCAGAGGGCGCTCCCCTTGTGGATTACTGTGAAGCCGTTACCATGGCAACTCCACTGCACTGCACAGTAGAAGCCATTTTATGGTACAACAGACTATATTGTAACAGAACATATACCCCGAGGGTGTGAGTTCCCCATAGGGTAAGTCATCTGTGTACCAAGTTTGGTTGAAATTGCTTGAAGCATTCCAGAGTTATGCTGGAACATACACACACACATACACACACACTTTTTATACATAGAAGATTAACCTTTTTAGCTTTTTAGCTCATTCCCTTATATTTTTTTCATCCAGGCTAGCAACTCCATTGTTAATGAAATATGGTGGTTCATATCCATGTCAGCATCAGAATATGTTATAGTTACAGTTACTGCTGTAACTAAAGATGACTAGGTTTCAGCTGGGGATAAAATGAAGACATATTATAAGGACTTGGCATTTAAAATATTATAGGATTAATTAATTGATTTCACTATATATAACTCCCCACCTTACTTACATAACTCTTGACTGGTGTCTGAAGAAGAGTTTGGGGTTCCAACACGAGCCGAGATTGTGTAAGAATAAATAAAAATGAGATCCAGACAGCTGTGAAGAAAGAAGAGATATTTATTCCTAAAAGCAAACACTTTGCCTTTGGGGGCAGCTGCAGAGAAATGGGGTACAGCAACAGACCTTTTATAAGGGAGCTGGACCTGGTGTGGAAGTGTCTATGTGCTTATTCTAGGGTGACACTTGAGGGGTGTGTGTGTGTGTGTGTGTGTGTGTGTGTTGGGTTGCACTTACCTTCACTACCGGTTCGTTGATTGCACATACGCACGTTCCATTCGTGTGCGTGCCTGACTCATGCTGCATGCGCATGCACAATCCACTGCCCCTGTGACAACCAGCTGATTGTCTTGGCTCACACAGGCACCACACGCTGTGCGCACATGCACAATTTGCCTTTTGCCATAAAAATAGGTATAGAGCGGGCGGGCGGGCCAAAAGAGCCGCCATACCAGTTTTCTCTCAGCTGTTCCGAGCCACTACCAGTTCTGCCAAACCAGGCCGAACTGGAAGCAACCCACCTCTGATGTGTGTGTGTGTGTGTGTGTGTGTGTGTGTGTGTGTGTGTGTGTGTGAAGGTCTGTCTATGGTGCATATTCTTGTGAACGTGCAGTTCCACTGGGAGACCTAATTTAATGAATATTCGTATTTGCAGACTTTATCCTTTGATACGTGGATTAAGTCTGGGTAACTCATTTAGAAGTTTGAGAAAAAGATTCCCCCCCCCCGCTTGTTTTCTATTTTTATTAAATTAATTTAGTTTCAGCTTCACTTTCAAATATCTAGTGGAAATCTAGTGGCCCTGGCTAGGGCCCACCTCGATGAAGGGTTTATTAACCCAGAGAGGTGGAGGAAGCGGGGGATTAGGGTTTTTTTAGTAAAATGTTTTTTAAAATTTTTAAGGGGTTCCAGGGTTGGGGGGGGATGGGTCTAGTCAGGAGTGATGGTAGAGCCAGGCAAATAGGTGTGGTCGAGAGAGGAGGGAGCGGAGTGGGGGAGGAGAGGGAAGACAGCATTCCAATACAGGGCTCTTTGATACCAACGGTCGTGGGGAGGGGCAGGTGCGAGGACAGATTAAGAACACGCAGTCGGTTGGGAGACCGTGGTTTTTGGTCATACCCGGTCGCTTGTACCAACCCCCGTTGGGCCTGCTGATAGTATACCTGGCTCCTCGCTATACATCAGCGGCCCTGCCTGAACTCCTCGAGCTGATCGCATCGGTGGCGGTTGAGACCCCCAAACTTTTAGTGATGGAGGATTTCAACCTGCCGTCGATGGGAGAAGCATCTGAGGGGGTTCGGGAGTTCATGGCTTCCATGACAGCCATGGACCTGACCCAATTAATTCAGGGCCCTACCCACGAAGGGGGCCACATGTTGGACCTTGTTTTTGTCTCTGGCCAGTGGACGAGTGATCTGGGAATAGGGGATTTAACTATTACTCCCCTGTCATTTATTTATTTATTTATTTATTTATTTATTTATTTATTTATTTATTTATTTATTTATTTATTTATTTATTTATTTATTTATTTATTTATTTATTTATTTATTTATTTATTTATTTATTTATTTATTTATTTATTTATTTATTATTTATTCTTCGCATTTCTAAACCGCCCCCTCTCCCAAAAAGGGACTCGGGGCAGTGTACAGTCCACACAACAAATAAAGATAAAATACAAATATAAATATAACTATAAAAATACATATATATGTTGAGGAGGTTAAAATTAAGAGTACTGTACTGAAAGATAAATATGGGTCTAAAAGCCCTAAAAACAATTAGAAATTAAAACATTACCCTTAAAATAACCAGGTGAGAGTATACTACCAGGAGTTCACAGTTGTAACATTTATAATTATAATTATGCCAGGCCAGCTAATCGGAACAGGTGAGTCTTCAATTTTTGTCGGAAGGAGCGGAGATCCAAGGTGGTTCTAATGTCGGGGGGGAGGTCATTCCAGAGGGTTGGGCCCATCACAGAGAAGGCTTTACTCCTTGGTGCCGCCCGCTGGCATTGCCTAGTGGACGGCACCTGGAGAAGGCCCTCCCTGTGAGAGCAGATTGGCCGCAGGGATGTATGTGGGAGGATGCGATCCCGCAAGTAACTAGGTCCTGAGCCATGGAGCGCTTTAAAGATAGTAATCAGGACCTTGAAACGCACCCGAAAAACCACAGGTAGCCAGTGCAGCTCGCGCAGGAGCGGTGTTACGTGGGAGAATCTAGATCTTCCCATAATAACCCGCGCGGCCGCGTTCTGGACTAGCTGCAGTCTCCGGGCGCGTCCCAAGGGAAGCCCCATGTAGAGAGCATTACAGTAGTCTAGGCGAGACGTCACCAGCGCGTGAGTGACTGTGCGTAGGGCATCCCGGTCCAGTAGGGGGCGCAATTGGCGCACCAGGCGAACCTGGTGGAACGCCCCCCTTGCCACGGCTGCCACATGGTCATCCATTGACAGCCGGGCAACAAGGAGGACGCCCAAATTGCGCGCCCGTTCCACAGGGGGCAGTAACTCGTCCCCTATGGCCAGCGATGGGATCAGCTGGCTGAACCGAGGTGCCGGAAGCCACAGCCACTCAGTCTTGGAGGGGTTGAGTTTGAGTCTGTTGTCCCCCATCCAGACCCCGACGGCTTCCAAACACCGGGACATCACCGCGACAGCCTCGTTGGGGTGGTTTGGGGTTGAAATGTACAGCTGAGTATCATCAGCGTACAGATGGTATTCAACCCCAAAACCACAGATGATCTCGCCCAGCGGCTTCACATATGCATTGAACAGAAGGGGCGAGAGGACCGACCCCTGTGGCACCCCACAAGAGAGTGGCCTCGGGGTCGATCTCTGCCCCCCTGTCAACACATATTGCATCCGGCCGGAGAGGTAAGAGTCGAACCACCGTAACACGGTGGCTCCGACTCCCACCCCCTCCAGCCGGCGCAAAAGGATACCGTGGTCGATGGTATCAAAAGCCGCTGAGAGATCTAATAGGACCAGGATAGAGGAACAACCATGGTCAGATCACTCACTTCTCCGACTTGACTTCCCTGGTACTACCCCCCGCTGCGGGGAGGCGGAACCGGAAGGCTTTAGATGGTTCCGCCCCAAGCGCCTGATGGAACCAGATAGGTTTCAGATGGAGCTTGGGCCACCTCCTGTAGACCTGACCTGCCCCCTGGTGGAGGACCTGGTAGCCGCATGGAATAGTGCGACTGCCGGGGCCCTTGACCGGGTGGCGCCTTTGCGGCCTCTCCTGCGGCAACGAACCACCCTGGCTCCTTGGTTCACCGAGGAGCTAAGGGTGATGAAACGCCACAAGAGACGCCTAGAGAGTCGTTGGAGATCCTCCCGCTCCGAATTTGACCGAGCACAGGCACGAACCCACTTAAGGACGTACCTTGTGGCATTAAGAGTGGCCAAACGTCAACATTGTGCCGTTCTTATTACGTCCGCAGATAACCGCCCTGCTGCCCTGTTCCGGGTGACCCGCTCCCTCCTGTTTCAGAGGCCGCGGGAAGCCCCTTTACAGGGCAGAGCAGAGGAATTTGGGAAATATCTGCAGGACAAAGTCGCTCAAATCCGGAGGGGATGGGTCCCTTTCAGTGGTCCAGTGGAGACGCCCGAGGCGAGTCTTGAGAGACCATTCTGGGAGGAGTTTGACTCAGTTGCCATCGAGGATTTGGACAGGTTACGTGGATGTCTGCGACCTACCACATGTTTATTGGACCCGTGCCCCTCCTGGCTTGTACTGGCATCCTGGGAGGTTACACGCGACTGGCTCCTGGGCCTAGTGAACGCTTCGTTGGGCCAGGGGTCTCTGCCGGCCGCCTTGAAAGAGGCGGTTGTGAGACCCTACTCAAGAAGCCTTCCCTGGACCCAACGGAGCTAGCTAATTATCGTCCAGTCTCCAACCTTCCCTTTTTAGCGAAGGTTGTAGAGAGTGTGGTGGCCCAACAGTTTCCACGTCACCTGGAGGAAAATGATTATCTAGACCCGCGCCAGTCCGGCTTCCGACCCGGGCACAGCACGGAGACGGCCTTGGTCGCGTTGGTTGATGATCTCTGGAGGGCCAGAGATAAGGGTTGCTCCTCTATCCTGGTCCTATTAGATCTCTCGGCGGCTTTCGATACCATCGACCATGGTATCCTGTTGCACCGGCTAGAGGGGTTGGGAGTCAGGGGCACCATCTTGCGGTGGTTCAGCTCCTACCTCTCCGGCCGGACGCAACGTGTGTTGGCAGGAGAGCAGAGATCGACCCTGAGCCCCCTCACTTGTGGGGTGCCACAGGGGTCGGTTCTCTCGCCACTCCTGTTCAACACATACATGAAACCGCTGGGCGAGATCATCCGTGGCTTTGGGGTGGGATATCATCTGTATGCTGATGACACTCACCTGTACATCTCCACCCCGAACCACCCCAACGAGGCCGTCGAAATGATGTCCCGGTGCTTGGAAGCCGTACGGGTCTGGATGGATGACAACCGACTCAAACTCAACCCCTCCCAGACGGAGTGGCTGTGGCTTCCGCCCCCCCGGTTCAACCAGTTGTTTCCATCTCTGGCCATCGGGGGCGAGCAACTGGCCCCCATGGAACTGGCGCGCAATTTGGGCGTCCTCCTGGATGCCCGGCTGTACATGGATGACCATGTAACAGCCGTGGCAAGGGGGGCGTTCCACCAGGTCCGCCTGGTGCGCCAATTGCGCCCCTTATTGGACCGGGATGCCTTGCACACAGTCACCCATGCGCTAGTGACGTCTCACCTGGACTACTGCAATGCTCTCTACATGGGGCTTCCCTTGAGATGCACTCGGAGACTACAGTTGGTCCAGAATGCGGCTGCGCGGGTGATTATGGGGAGGATTAGGTTCTCCCATATAACACCTCTCCTGCGCGAGCTGCACTGGCTTCCTGTGGTCTATCGGGTGCATTTCAAGGTTTTGATTACGATCTTTAAAGCGCTCCATGGCACAGGACCTAGTTACTTGCGGGATCGCATCCTGCCCCATACATCCCTACGACCAATCCACTCACACAGAGAGGGACTTCTCCGGGTGCCGTCCGCTAAACAGTGTCGGGGGGCGACACCCAGGAGCAGGGCCTTCTCTGTGATGGGCCCAGCCCTGTGGAATGACCTCCCCCTTGACATCAGGATTACTTCCGATCTCCGCTCCTTCCGTGTAAAGCTCAAGACCCACCTCTTTCAATTATCTGGCCCGCCTCAACTGTAGTTTATCCTATTCCTCCTGACAGTCCTTTTTAAATTGTATTAGTATTATGGGTTATTTTTATTTTTAATGGCTAATTTTATTACTATTAATATGATGCATATTTGACTATTGCCTCCTCCATGTATGTATATGTACGTATATGTATGTATATGTGTGTATTTATGTATTCTGCCCCATACATCCCTGCGACCAATTCGCTTGCACAGAGAGGGCCTCCTCCAGGTGCTGTCCACCAGACAGTGTCGAGGGGCGGCGCCTAGGAGTAGAGCCTTCTCTGTGGCGGGCCCAGCCCTGTGGAATGACCTCCCTCCGGATATTAGGAATACCTCTGACCTCCGCTCCTTTCGTATAAAGCTCAAGACCCACCTATTGCAAGTAGCTGGCCTGGCTCAACTTTGATCTAACTATATCGCTCCTGACGGGTTTTTTATTTGGGTATTTTAATTGCATTCAATTATTAAGGTTTTTTTTTAACACATTGTGATTTTAATTGTTTTTATTCAGTAGCCGACCTCCTCCTGTACATGTCTTGGTATATGTCTTTGCTATATGTATGTCTTGTCTATATATTTATTTCATATGTTTTATTGTACGCCGCCCCGAGTCCTTCGGGAGAGGGTGCGGCCAAGAAATAAATATTTATTATTATTATTATTATTATTATTATTATTATTATTATTATTATTATTATTATTATTATTATTATTATTATTATTATTATGTGTTTATATGTATGTATGTAGGCTTTTATTGTACTCCGCCCCGAGTCCCTTGCGGAGAGGGAGCGGCTAACAAATTAAATTTTGATTTTGATTTTTGATGCTGATTTTCAGACCAATGTGGATTCTGTTAATGTTTTAAAGGAAGATGGAAACAGTATAAAGAAGGGATGTCAATTTCATTGAGGACTGCATCATGATTGTGTTTGACCTTGAGGGGCTGAGGTAGGCATGGCTGGGGTGGGTGTGACCAGTTCAACATAACTCGTTGAGGCTCTATTTTTGGTCACAATGGCCTCCATCTTCACTGACAGAGGACTGCAGGAGGCAATCACAGCTGAAAATGGAGCCTGAGAGGGCCATTCTGTCCTCCCAAGCTCCATTTTGCCAGCAGAGACTCTGTGACATGGTCCTTGTTTCCAGGGAGGTTCCGCGGGCCAGATCTAAGCACTCCATGGGCTGGATTTGGCTCACGGGCCCTGAATTTGACACCTTCTGGTTTAAAGAATAAAATATATTTTGATATAAATTTCTCACACATGCTTAGGGGATGTGAGAATGAGCTGTTAGTGTTAGGTCTTAGGGTAAGAGTAATCCCCATTCCGAAATTAAAGCAATGGAGGATATTCACCAACACTCAAATGATATTAACTTATTTCAGACTCTTTCCATGTTTCCATGGATGTTTGCAGGAGAAAACCTTTGTGCACCTGATATACATCCCTTGGATTTCGCAGTAGCTAGGAACCTGAATCTTTGCTCCTGCAGAAGCTAATGCGTTATAACAATATGTGCATATTAGGAGAACAGAGCCATTTCTTCTGTTCTCTTGTACTTCTTTTTGGTAGAATTTTATTCTACCATCTCCTAAGTGACTTTGGCCTACTTTCAGCTTAAAAGGTTTGGCTTTGAAGAATTTATGAAGAGCATCTGGCTACATTCCCAGTAACAAAAGCTGCATTAAATTTGTGCCAGTAAAGAGCATGTTCTTTGAAATGTCCACCTTGCAATCTGATATGGTTTCAACTAGAAGTTTCGGGTGGGGGTGGGGGGACGGTACAGTGAAATTCCTTAGCCAGCAGTAGACCATGTTTGAAAAGTAGGCTCATTTTTTTTAAAGTTGGAATTCTAACTTGTTTCTTCTCTCAGGATCTGTAGTATCACTGTAATAGATCAACAGGCCAGCTTTTCTCTGAAGTATTGTTGCAATATATCAGAGGAACTGTGTCTGGCAGGAACATGAATTTCAGACACGAGCCTATTTTCTGTACTTTATTTGAGGACAATCTTAAGAAAATCAATGCGAGTTTCAGAAGCTGGCAAGGAGAACATCAGAAACTCAATGAAAGTTCCAAAGTGGTTTAACACAGAAGAATTCACAAAAAGTTTCAACAAATTCTAAATATTAATGGAGCAATTTATAAAGGTCCTTTAAAATCATGGTTTAGTCTAAGATTGGGCTTGGATCTTCTCTGTAGCTGAATTTGCTGGTGGGAAGAATAATAGATCTTTTACATAAACATTTATAAAATTATGAAAATAAATCTCTCCAGAGACTTTTATGAGTATTGATTACACGAAAGAACTCAACTGTACCATCTTGTTTCAGTAATATATTTTCATTATTTTAATTATAGTTGCCAAATCTTGATGAAGGATTTATAATATAGGACATAATGAACCTAGTAGGAACTTATATAGGTTAAGCATCAATCAACACAGTCTTTGGGTAGGCCAGATGTTCATTTTTTAATATCAATTTTTATTAAAGTTTTTAGATACAAAGATAAACAAAGAAGAATTGAAGAAGTAACAAATAATAAATACAGAGAAAAATTAAAAAATAAGGAAAAAAGAGACATATAAAGAAATGACTTTTCCCTCCATCAAGTACAATGTCAGTAATCCCCTCTGGTACTTTAATAAAATATCTCCTCTTCTCATGTCTCATTCATAAACAAATTTTATTTAGCTTTATTGATTTTCAGAAAAAAAATCAAAGTTAAAAATAAACAGAGAAAAAGGAAAAGAAAAAAGTCCAGGAAAGGGGGAAAATAAAAGTACAAGAAAGAAAGAGGGAGAAAAGAAAAAAAAGGAAAAGAATTAAGCCCAACTTTCTATGCTACAAATCAGTGGTAGGTTGCAGGCGGTACGCCCCGATACAGGTGTACCGCCCGCCCATGCTCCTTACCTGTCTTTAAACCCTTTGGCATTTCCGTGCATGTGCATGGCGCATACAGCGCCTGCACAATGCTCTGCTGAGCAGCTGGAGTGTTGCAGAGACTTGCGGGGGCATTGCTGGATTATAAGATGCATGCGCACTCTGCGCATGTGTACGCGCACACCGTACACATTCATGTGAAGGACACCGAGCCCTGTTGCAACCGTACCAGTTGCAATGGGATCTGAAACCCACCACTGCTACAGCTATAAATAAAAATACATCAAACTTCTATTCTAACATTATCATTTGTCCATATTTCCATAATCTCATATAATTCAAATAATCAAATCCCAAAATCAACTTTTCATTTATTTACATTTCTCATGAAAAGCCCCAAAATGTTTTCCAGGTAGAAATAAAATTTGTCAAAGTTTTTTTTTTCTTTGAAGGCTATTAATTTAAATTAATAATTTAATTAATTTAAATCATATAAATGTCTTGCTACTATTATCATATACGAGCTAAATTCCATATTTCCATCTCTCCATTAAACCCAAAAGAAAAATCTCCCATTTCTATTGTACATTCAAAGTTAAAATCTTCTGAATCAGAGTATACGTATATATTTGATCCCAATATTTTCTAGCTTTCTTGCATATCCACCAAATTTTAAAGCCTCATCACAGGGGATGAAGAGATAAATATTTGTAATCTTTGGGTGAAGAGTCACTAAATTTGATTTTACTTGTGATGACGATTGGAATCACTTCCTTAACATATCTCTTTTTTTCTTAAATATATTCTTAATTTTCTCTGTTTCAGTTTTTATTTTTGCTTGCATTTTTTACTCCTTTCTATTCTCTTTTCTTTAAGTTTGGTTTATATTAGATTTTACAGTTACAATCAAGATTCTTAGTTAAAATGATACATACTAAAGATTGATAGCACATGGACCAAATTGATGTGTGGAAAAATAAACTGTTGAGTTGATTATTTCATGCAATTGCTATTTATTGTGTCATTACCATATAGCACTACATTTTCCATGTAGCGTGAAGATTCTCAACTATTTCATGACATATAAAATAATGATAGTCTCTAATTTTGCCAGTATACAGAAACATTCAAATTTATATCTTATTCTTCCCTCTGTGCAACATTTATATAAAAATCTAACATCCAAGTCCTTGAGTTCTGATGGCATTTTGTGATAGCTTAGACAACAATTGCATATTATTTTTAATCTGTGGACTGCTGTAAAAATTCTAAAAAAATGTTGCATATTAAAAGTGAAATGCCATATATACATATAAATTTCTATCATATTAGCAATTATAATGTGAAACTCCAACCAAGCAGAGTCAGTCAAAGAATATATTTGGTCTTGTAAATTTGCCTGCTATCTTCTTCCTGATCAAAGCAGAGCTTAGTTTGCTTATATTCTGCTTCTGGTCTGAATCCTGGCCCTTGCACTGCTCCTGGGTTGGACTTGGCTTTTCAAAGTGAGATTTCCTGTGAACTTTGATGCAGAAGTGGGTGATCAGCCTAGATGCTTTGTGACTGGGAATTGTAGTCCCACTTTAAGCTCAGCTAGTTAGATGACCTGGGACTGGTTGCTCACTCTCAATCAGGAAGCAAGCAAGGACAGGTCACTTCTGAAATCTTGCCAGGAAAAATACATGAACTGGTCCAGGCAGTCAACAGAAGTCAACATTGACGTGAAGGCATGTGCACCCAGAGAGAAAGGGAGAGGGAGATGGTCTGCTCATGCCTTCTTCCACTTTTGTGAAATTTGAAGAGTTGGGTAATGAAAACTTTAATCTTAGTAATGTCCTAGATGTAAAAAAAAAATGCTATTCATTATATAGTAGAATAGTTATAGAAAAGCTAGAAGGAACAATCATTCAACAGGATATGAAAAAAGAAATATTTAAGCCAAGATGGTGCAACTTTCATAAACTCTAGTTTGCCCTACACTTTATACAGTCCACTTTCCAAATGTGGGCAGAATTAGGGACTATTTCAGAAGGGATATATATATCCCCTTAACTCTTTAAACCCAACTTTTGGCCACCACCAATGCTGGGAGTCACACATTTCATGTTATTAGGCAGCACTTTTTGCAATTTGTTTAAAGCAAGGCTAGAGAGATGTCCCCATGAAAGTTAAAAAGTTAAAAGCATCTTAACTATACTGAGCTTTTAACCAGGTTCTGAACCAATCCAATAAGAACAATTGTAAAATCACCAACCTTTCTTAAGATGAAATATGTTACATAGGGCTGCTAGAGGTCAGAGGAGCCTATCACTACAGCACCTGATACATCCAGGTCTTAAACAAGACATTTTATTACTGGTATCTAAGGAGGTATTCATGGGATATGGTAACAAGAGATGATTTCCTTATTGATCACCTGGAGGGAGCAGAGTTCAGCATTGGCTGATTCTGGAATGGGTGCAACTGGAATCCTCTCTAGGGATTGAGTTTCTGAAGCCAAAGCAGCTACATACAAAGCAAGTCAGACATTTCCTGGAAATAGCATATTTGGAAGAGTTTGTCTCCCATTTATTTTAACTCAAATACTTTTAAAAGCATAACTGAGTTCACATTGTGATATTTTTGTTCGGATTGTGCTTAAATATAAGGTCATAACAAATATTAGTAATAAGTACAAGAATAAAAATCAAATCACATCCAATAAATACATAAGCAAATAAAGAGGGGCTTATTAAAGATAATTGAATTGAAAAAGACATACATTTGAATAAAACTGATACAATTTAGTTTTCTTATATTTAACACAAGATATCGAATAGTCTATTTTTGAGTATGAGTTTTATATTACCACAATGCACCAAAAATCTTTGATGCTGGCTAAGAAAATCTCTAGTGTTCACTCTATGGTTTTTCATTTTGAAAAAATACCGGTAATTAGAATTTACCAAGAAAACATCTAAAAAGCTAATTTTCACAATTATCTTATTAATATTCTGGAGGCACTGAAGATTCAAGACCTGAAGCTATAAAATACACGAGCCTGATTACTTTGAAATATTATTTCACCACAGTCTCTTGGACTAGTCACTGTATATCATTTTAGGAGGATTGATTATAGTTACCAAAAACATTGTTTTTTATATTTTAACCATTGATGAAGATGAGCTATGGATGGAGATTATAGTTTAAGCAGAATTGCTTGCATATCTTCATCAGCAAAAGTGCCTGAGCATAATGTACCCAAATATCAGCAAACACTCTGAAGACAGAATAGTGTTGTTTGTGAAGACACCTAGAAAGCACCCATCAAGACCCCATCACAACTGGTACACTGCAACAGGGCCGGTCGTCCACCACAGGCACGTGCGCTGTACATGCATGTGCACCCACCACCGTGTGATGCTCCAGATGCTCGGCAGAGCATCACGCAGACGCCGTATGCTGTGCGCACATGCACAAATGGCTTGGTTGGCATAAATACAGATAAGGAACAAGGATGAGCGGGTGGGCCCTCCAAAGCACCGTTCCGGTACGGTGGCTGCTGCTCCCAGCAGCCACCGGTATGCCCGTACCAGGGCGTACTGCCTGGAATCCACCACTGATAAAGAGGCAGTACATGTTTAAACATTGAGCTGCCACATTGTTAGAGTGAGTACTGTAAAATCTGAAATGGAATTACCGATGTAAACATTGGAAAGATTATGAAACATAGGAGAGCATCGCCTGGATCTGGACATCCCTACACAAAACTTTGCGGAAGTTTTAAAAACTGTGCAATTTATTTCTGGTTTTGCGGTAGATTTGCTTTGTCTTGTAACTGTCACAATCTGTGGAAAGTCTTTTTTCTCATTATTGCCTTGCCTTGCCTCTTCTCTCTGTGCAGAACGTGTGCATAGTATTTATGGAGTGCCTGGTTGTGTGTGGCTTTTTGTTCTTTGTTGTGGGGGGATGTCGACGGCCAGTTATTAAGTCCTTGATTGTTGTTTCCTTGTGCTGCTGAGCCCTTGGCCCCTAAATACCTGGTTGTGGAACATATATGTTTTTATATGGGGAGGAAGGTGGAGCATTGGATTAAAGGATCTGTACCCAGATCAAAATGGTCTTTCTGATTAAGCTGTTAGTGATGGGAGTGATCCCAGTGCTTTCTCAAACTACTTTATGCATTAGGACAGCGACCCCCAAACTTTTGGGCACCAGAGACTGGTTCAGTGGAGAGAGGTTTTTCCATTTCCTGGAGGGGGTATGGTTTTGCATGCTGTCTGCATCCCAAGGATGGGGCTTCACTGGTTTGTGCGACCCGGTTTGTGGCATGCCACAGCCCAGGGGTTGGGGAGCTCTGCATTAGAATAGATTTATAACATTTCCTATCTTTAAATCTCAAGGCAATTTTGTTCTTTGTTCTTATGTGCAGTGACAAGCAACTTTCCTAAATGAAAGGTCATTATAATTTTTGTTTTGAACAAAGGACATTCAGCAATGAGAATCAGCCTTACTTGTATACTGCACACTATTTAATCTTCATGTCTTTCCACTATTTTCAAATCATTTCTTTACTCAAGTGTGTCACTGAATTTCTCTCTCTTTCCCCTCATATAAAGCCTTCTCTTTAATGAGCATGGTTCTTCTTTTGTGAACAGAAGGATTTTTTTTTTTTTGTATTTTCTAGCAACCAACAAAATTGTGTCCTGTTGAAGAGAAATGTTCAGGGGATCAGATCTCTGCTTCATTATATAGACCAGGGCTTGTCGAGTCAGACCTCCTTCTGATTCAAGCAGAATTGATAAATGGAAGGGGTGATGTGGTACATTGCGCACATGTAGAGTTTGCAGCGCAAACATTTTCAGCAGGCTCTGAATCCTTCATGTTAAAATGTCAAGAGGTTGTTTTAAACAGCATATTGAAGTAGACTGACAAGAAAGACTCTTCTGGGTACATAAAACAGGAAAGATTTATATGTCTCTTTATTTATCTAATGTTGTCCTGCTGAATTTTCATGCAGCTTACAAGAATCAGTAGAATAGAATAGAATAGAATAGAATAGAATAGAATAGAATAGAATAGAATAGAATAGAATAGAATAGAATAGAATAGAATAGAATAGAACAGAACAGAACAGAACAGAACTGGAAGGGACCTTGGATGTGTTCTAGTCCAGCCCCCTGCTCAAGCAGGAGAAACAATACCTTTCAGACAAGTCACTATCCAGTCTCTTCTTAAAAACCTTCAGGGATGGAACACCCACGATTTCTGAAGGCAAGCTGTTCCACTGGTTAATTGTCCTCACTGTTAGTGAGGTTCTCTAAGGGTAGCCCAATGGTAAACTGGCTGGTACTGACCATTCTTTCTTTTATTGTATATTTTTTTAATTGTAAAGGCTGGTCAAAGACTGTAATAAATACATTTGATTTGATTTCATAAATTGGCCAGCATAAATGCTCTATCTAGTATACCAATGTCTTGTGCATGGTGGACATGTGAAAAAAAAAATGTCGGATGTCAATTTGTACAAGATGCAAATAGGTACTGAGGATTGATATTACAATGAAAGCAGAATTATTTCTATTAGATTTTATGGTACAGGTGGTATTCAACAGGTTCTGGCCAGTTCTGGAGAACCGGTAGCAGAAATTTTGAGTAGTTTGGAGAACTGGTAAATACCACCTCTGACTGGCCCCTCCCCCATCTATTCTCTGCCTCTGGAGTCCTAGCTGAATGGGAGGAAATGGGGATTTTGCAGTAACCTTTCCCTGGAGTGGGGAGGGAATGGAGATTTTACAGTATCCTTCCCCTGCCATGCCCACCAAGCGATGCCCACAGACCCGGTAGTAAACAAAAATGTATCCCAACATTGTTTTATGGATGTTGAACTAGAAAAGACAGATGAGAAAACAATATTGTATATGGGAACTGTGGCAAGATTATTGTACAAACAAAAATTGAAAAATACTTTACCATGTTGTAAGCTGCCCAAAGTTATGTGTCCATGAGGTGGGCAGCATATACATTCAATAAATAAATAAATTCCCACAGTAGAATATTGTATTATAGAATGGAGCTTGCAAAAATGGCAAAGGGGATCAGTTTGCTCAATGAAAACATAATAGAGACTTTCTTAAAAACCTTGATTCCTTTTATGGACTTTATGTTGACAGTAGAAAAGTGATCTGAGTACATATGATTTGGAAATTATAAAGAGTTGAATAGGAAGGGAAGAAAAGTAAGATGACAATTACTTGACAGAAAGCAGGACAGAAATAAGAACTAGAACTAAGGAGATATTTTCTGATAATGAGAATAATTAATCAGTGGAATGGTTTGCTTCCAGAAGTTGTGGGTGCTCCATCATTTTCAAGGAGAGAATGGACAAGCATTTGTCTAAAATAGTATAGTACAGGGGTGTCAAACTGGTGGCCCACAGGCTGGATGTGTCACATACAGGCCACACCTACAGCAACTCTGCGAAGGGGGAATGATATGTCATGTGACAGTAATATGATCCCTCACGTTTGACACCCATGGTATAGGATCTCCTGCCATGGACAGGGGGTTGGACTAGAAGACCTCCAAGGCCTCTTCCTACCCTATTATTCTATGTTCTATGTTTTAATAATTCTGTGTTCTGTTTCCTTTCTTTTTACTTTTCTTCTTTTTTCTATCTTTTTTCTTTCTTTATTTTTAATACATTGCTTCTACTGAAAAATTCTAATAAAACATTAAAAATAAGTTAATAAAAACCAAAACATGACCTCCTAAATTCCATCTGGAAGGAAAGGAATCAGAGAATGTGATTAAATATTATGATTCTATACAAGGGGAACATTCCAAGCCAAATTATCATGTATTGATCCAAATTTCCCATCAATTCTTAATCTTTTTATCTTGGTAAACTTTTATATGGATCTCAGATTTGAATGTTTTACATTTTTGAATAGTTTCATGCAAATATTTCTTGCTTCAAAAGTCTAGGGACTCTCTACTGAACCTGAAACTTTTGATCTGGAAAGTTAAGAGTTGTCCTTGTGTTTTAAAGCTGCTTTGATTTCATGCTTTATGCAGTGCTATGGAAATGACAGGCTTAAAAAGTTGCATGACAACACAGATCTATCTTCCTTTGGAAAAACCTTCAAGCAGACACAATGCCAGAGAGATGTCTTAACTTTGAGTTAAGGCTGTGCCTATCTTCCAAGCTTAAATGATGCATGAAATGGAAACAAAACCCGGACTCCCGAAATCTCCTCAAGAAACTACTGTGCAAATGGCTATTTTCTGGAGTGATAAGCACACACTCTTCCAAAAGCTTCTAAAACTTGGGGCAAAGAAAAAAGAAAGAAAGGGGGGGAAATAAACATTTTCCCATTATTTATGTTGAATTATGTTTATTTATTTTGAATTCTATTGACCAGTTTGGGATCCCTAGGCAGCTCTTAAAATAAGCCATTTTGTTAAGCAGTCAAAATAATGATTCTCTTTGGATAATAATTAATATTCCTTTTGGCTAATAGTTTCATGGGTGAGGTGTATATATTTCGGTATACTGAGCATCTATTTCTGTTTCTTATGAGCATTTGCTTTGATTCAATGCTGGTATAATATAGCTCTTTGTTCAATGTTGTTCAATAGTTTTGTGCATATATCCAATTGCCAAAGCTGAGGATATGAATTTTGGATGCAGCTACATTATTCACACCCAGATTATAAAAGATGTCTAAAAAAATTCAGCCTATAATAATTCCAATATGCTAGTGATGGCGTCATATCATCTTTCACCCAAAAAGCACCTATCTTCAATGAATGGGAAATGCATCAATTTAAAACAAAGCATTAATAAAGGATGCTTCTATCTTAGTGTAGTGGTAGAGGTATCAGACTAGAAACTGGGAAACCATGAGTTCTAGTCTTACCTTAGGCACAAAGCCAACTTGGTGGCCTTGGATCAGTCTCTTTCTCTTAGCTTAGAAAGGAGACAATGGCAAACCACTTCTTTAAACAAAAGAACTTTGTTAAGAAGACTGCAAGAGTCTTGGGGAAACAAAATCTTCACAGAATAACCTAATTATTTTGTCCAAGTTTTCTGACAAAGGAATACTCATTCAAGACAAAGTACTAGCTGAGATGAAATGAGAAAGAAGCAATGCTCACGCATGGGTTCTTATTTTTTTTAATCCCTTAATTTCTCCCACTGCATGTAATGATTCATCTACTTATGCCAGCATCAAGGGGATTTCTCCTCAGCGAAGCGATAACTTCCCTTTGGCAGGCTAAACTTTGCCCAATGCTTCCCTGATGCTTGACCTTATAGTCCCTAATGAAAATAGCTAGAAACAACCAAGGGCCTTTTTCTTCATGCAAATAATTTTGGAACAGAGTGTAGTGGCAGATAATTAAAATCTGTATTTTGTCAACAGTTCAGTGAATAATGGGCTTAATGGTAAATTGGCCAGCATAAATTCTTTATTTTGAAAACATATTGCTTCCCAAATTCTAGCTGGAAGGCAAGGAAACAGAGAATGCAAATTAAATACTATGCTTCTGATATAACGGCAATGTTCAAAGCCAAATGGTTATATAGTAATGCAAACTTTCTGCTAATCCTCAATTTATTTTTAAAGCAACCCCTGTTTAATTCTCAAATTGTGATGCTTTAAATTTTTGATTGTATGTACATGTTTATTACTTTGAAAGACAAAAAGAGTTTCTGCAGAGATTCAATTTTTGAGATTATGTATTTATAATCTCAAATAATAACATATCTTCATAACTTTATATATGAAGATGCTGCAAAAGTATGAGATAATTCAAATTTTAAAACTCCTTCTCTAAATGTAAAAGCAGCTCTGAAACATATTTTTAAAAGTAAATACAATATGAAATGCTATTTAACTACTTAGCATTGTTAGAGCATTTTTATTCCAGATTGAACAGCATATTGCAAATTATATGCATATAATTTATTTCTGTTTTTGTTTTTAAAAACTTCAAATATACATATCATACAAACATATCTTTAAACAAATGCTTTATAGAAGTGACATCTGTTCATCTGAAAATCAGGGCTTTCGGTTGAAACAGAAATGTACTTTACAATTAATATTCATTAAATTCAATCTCAAAATGCTGATTTCTTCAAAAAAATTGAAAAACTTTGCTTCCCAATGGGGAAAATGTTTCAAAACCCACAGTTGGTTCATATTTTTATTAGGGGCATTCAGATCCACACACAGTGAGCTTCTCTGATCTCTCTCACTTAAGTTGTTTTAAAAAGGAGGATGAGGGAGGAATGAAAGCAAGGAGTTCTACTTTCTCTGTTTACCTTTTTTATTTTTATTTTCATAGGAAACAAATCAACAAGAAACACATTCAAGGCCATCAATTGGAGCAGTATTCTCACCCTACTTCTCTTAGACTGATGAATGGCTACGCATAGCAGGAAAAGGGAAGCAACATTTTAATTTTGGAAATCTGCTGGTCTAAAGTCATTTCCCCCAAAGGCCAGTCACTGAAACATTGCTGAACAAATCACTAGTTATGATAGGAAGAAAATAACAAACACAAAACCAAGAGCCTGACTACATGATTTCCAAGAAAGGAGCATTTTTATTGCTGGACCGTAAAGATGAGTTAATACATCATAGAAAGGCCCAAATAGCAATAGTTTGCCTCCAAACTATCAACAATTTTCCAGACTGAAACTATTATAAATGTCCATGATAACCTATTGCTCTTCCACCATGGTTTGGAACAATGTATTGGAGAAAATAGTTTTGTCCCTGACCTTTCCATTATTAGCCATCAAAATTCTCCTCTTATAGCAATCAGTTTTATAGTACAGCACTTTATAAAGTGCACCAAATTATATTTTGTGTCATTCCTGAACAACTTGTCATCCATACAGAGAGATGTGGTGTTTATACATAGCAACAAATACCAGGATATTTTATATGGGTGGGAAGGATGCTATTTCTCATCTCTCCTATGTATTCATCAGGGTATATAAGCCTACAGCATGTATGCTATTTACATTTTTAAAAGTCATTCTACTTCTTTTGTTATAGATATAAAACTTATAAGATCACACTATGGAAAGTGATGGTCTTGCCTAATGGATATATGTTGCCTTGAGGTGACATGGGTGGCAAACAAATCTAATAAATAAATAACTATATCTAGTTTGTAATATCATCAGTCAAGGCATTCTCCGACCAAGCTACTTACTCAAACTCTTGGCCATATTAGTTGGAAGCCTGTTGAAATATTCATGGGAACAGTTTTGTGACACAATGATACTGTCAATGAAGTAAATGGAAATATATGTGTGTGTGTGTGTGTGTGTGTGTGTGTGTTGTAATTGTACTGATAAATAAATAAAGGGAGACTAGGATAGATCTATTTCGAGCTAATTTGCTCTCATCAGCTAGCCATATCCTTACTGGGATTAGAACCCGGGCTGTATATATCTTAGGCAGGAGTCTTAACCACTAAGCCACGGGTTCTCTTCCTTATCAGTTGAGCCAGGGAAATAGGTATGTATTTGTGTTACAACCCCTGGTATGACTAAATATGGGAGGAAGGTCACTACTCCCTCTTTCTGTCCTTCAGCTTATCACAGAAGACCATGCAGGCAGAAAACCATATTTTTATTTTTACCATATTTAAAAATATGGTTTTCTGCCTGCATGGTCTTCTGTGATAAGCCGAAGGACAGAAAGAGGGAGTAGTGACCTTCCTCCCATATTTAGTCATACCAGGGGTTGTAACACAAATACATACATACATACATACATATATATACATACAAATGTACATACATACATACATACATACAAATATATATATACAAATATATATACATACAAATAAATATATATATATTCGAATCCCAGTAAGGGTATGGCTAGCTGATGAGAGCTAATTAGCTCGAAATAGATCTATACTAGTCTCCCTTTATTTATTTATCAGTACAAATACAATATATATATATATATATATATATATATATATATATATATATATATATATATATATATATATATATATATATATATATATATATATATATATATATATATATATATATATATATATATATATATATATATATATATATATATATCTGTTTGTGTTACAACCCCTGGTATGACCTAATATGGGAGGGAGCTCACTCCTCCCTCCTTCTGTCCTTTCGGCTCATCACAGAAAACCATCCAGGCAGAAACCCACTGTGAAGTGGTGTATAAGTCTAAGTGCTATTGCTATTAACATCTGATCTCAATAAATATTGGATTCAGTCATTTGGAATGTAATAAGAAAAGGGTTTTTTTTCCCCTCAAATCATTGGGTACTTTTCAGAGATGGTATTCTATTTTCTTCACTACTGGTTCGGGAGCGGGAGCATGCATGCCCCAACTGGGCATGTCTGGGCATGTTTGGGCATGCACAGAACCTTCTGCGCATGTGCAGAAAGTTCTTGATGACAACAGGGGGGTGGGCAGAGCCTCGTGCCACTGCCACTACCAGTTTGCCTGAACCAGTGCGAACCAGCAGTACTTTTGTAATTTGAGGTCTATAGTTCTTCCTTTAAGAACAGGATTTACCCAAATTATTCCAAATCTCTCTTTTGTGTGGAATTCCATCTGTTGGCTATTAGTGTGATCAATTAGACAGGTATGTGATTAAACAATTAGGCAAGCTGTTCTTCATTTACCAGAAAAATCAACCGTTCAAATGAATGATGACAAAAAGATTATATAAATCCCACACCACTTTACAAAAACTTCAAGAACAGGGATATTAATTAAATGTGACCCAATGGGATTTGTCCTTATATTGTCTATGAGTGAGATATAAATAGCATTTTATGACCCTTCAGTGCAACGCGCAGTTTTTATTTATCCAGTGCAGTGTTTTTCAACTTTGGTAACTTTTAAGATGTGTGGATTTTCACTCTCAGAATTCCCTTAAGTCCAAATATCTTAAAGTTGCCAGGACTGTAAATTGCTTATCCACCAGTGACATGCAGTCAGGTGAGGCAAGTGAGGCACAGCCTCACCACTCTCATCATGAAAAAAAAAAGTAAAAGGAAAAAGCTGAGCTAGTTGCTGCCTCACCGTGGATGACTCTGCTTAACCTCACTGGTGCTCTCCCTCCCCAAGTGTAGTGACTTCCTCCCCAGGCCCCCATTCATTTCTCTCTCACACACACACAGCTGGATAAAACTATATAAAAATCTAGCCCAGTTTCACTGATTACAAGTTTGAAAAGGCAACGTGGCTTCACCTGCAATCAAACTACACTTGGGGAGGGAGAGCACAAGTGAGCACTGAGGAGACCACAGGAGGAGGCAGGAAGCCAGGCAAAGAGCCATGCTGTAGTACACACACTTCCCCCCAGCCTCTTTCTTTTGGAAGGCTCGGCTCGGCTCCCCTCCGGCTTCTCTGCCTCTCCTCTCACCCCAGCCTGCCAGCAGGAGGTGGTGGGTGGGCTTTATTGTGTTCCAGGCATTTCCCACCCAGACAGCAGGCTGCATTTGCAATGGTGGAGGTGTTTGGGAAAGGCAGCAGGGGAATGGGGGGGGGGATGGCAGAGGAGCTGCTTTCAAGCCACTGGAAAAGATATCCAATCCAACATTTGTGTGTGGGGGGGTTTGTTTGAGAGTGAGTGAGAGAGGGAAGGAGTAGGAGAGATAGTCCAATCCAACTTCTCTCTCTCTCTCTCTCTCTCTCTCTCTGTGTGTGTGTGTGTGTGTGTGTGTGTGTGTGTGTTTGAGAGAGGGGGAGGAAGGGAGAGAGGGAGGAAGGAGGGGAAGGAGAAGAAAAAGAAAGAAGGAGCAAAGGAGAAAAACAAATGCTGTCGCTTTAAATTGGAACTGAGCATGCCTGGCTGTGGAATTCTGGGAGTTGAAGTCCACAAGTCTAAAAATATTTGAAACTCAGCACTGTGTCAGTGCCTCACCAGTCATAAACCTCACCGCATGTCACTGTTATCCACATGATAAAAGGTAAAGTTTCCACTCGGACATATGTGTTAGTCATTCCCGACTCTAGGTGGTGGTGCTCATCTCCGTTTCAAAGCCAAAGAGCCAGCGCTGTCTGAAGACGTCTCCATGGTCATGTGGCCGGCCTGACTAAATGCCGAAGGCGCACAGAATGCTGTTGCCTTCCCACCAAGGTGTTCCCTATTTTTCTACTTGCATTTTTACATGCTTTCGAACGGCTAGATTGGCAGAAGCTGGGACTAGTAACAGGAGCTCACTCTGTTACGTGGCACTGGGGATTCGAACCGCCAAACTGTCAACCTTTCTGATCGACAAGCTCAGTGTCTTAGCCACTGACCCACCGTATCCACAGGCTACAGATTATTTAAATTTATAAAAGTACATTTTTTGTTACTAGTTTAATGATGCCAATAACACCACAGAAAATAACACCACACCATTAGCACCCCAGAAAATAACACCACACCATTAGCAGGACTTGTAGGTATATCTTTTCAAAGCAAAGCTCTTTGCTATCGCAGTTTTTCCTTTTCTTAAGGACTCACAAATTCAGCTAAGTGAATTATTAACTGAATTTCTGAATGCATAAAGTGAATCGAGCTAAAGAATGGGAACATGCCTTGGGCAACAAATGCACTCGAAATATACACCCACTTCCTCTCTCTGCAGTGTAATCCAAGATTCAGAACCTTAAATCCTAAACCAATTGTTAACTCAACAACAGCAACCTATATACGTACCTCTTGATGATGATGAAAAAAATAGGGATTACATACACTGTGTGACTCTAATGTATTCAAGAGACAGTTATCATCATTACCACCAACAAATTCAAAATAAGATTTGCCCAAAAGGAAAAAAAAAAAGAAGAGACAGTTCTATGTTCTATGATTCATTCATTTTGAAAGGCCAGACATTGCATTTGGATTCTATCTGATAAAAATACTGTTCTGTTCAGTGTCCTGATGTCTGAACAAATGCAGTAATGTAGCCAAGTCAATTCCAAAGCATATTGGTTGGTATGAAGTTTTTTTCTTAAAAGAAATTCTTCTCATAATTAAGACTTCCAGTCAAGTACAGTTACCAAGTGAATGTCTTGGGTGGCATTCTTCCAATCAACCCTGGTATTCTTTCTCAAGTTGGTTAATTTTCTGAAGGGATACAAAAACAATGCAGTATGCTGGCAAGAAGTGAAAGTTATGGAACAAGTCAGAAAAAATGTTGCAAACTGAATGAACATGAAAGGTACATAAAACTTACTAGTGCCAGTGGAAGGAATTACATCTATTACTCTTTGGTAGAGATGAAGTGACCAGCCGGGTAAAAAAATAATTACTAACAGAAACAACAAAGTGAATAGTGCTTTTGAAAATATTGTTGTGTATATTGACTAGAATAGAAGGATGAAATCTGCTTTGTCCCCCAATATTTTAAAAACCTGCTGATCCAAAGGTTGCTAGTAGATGAAAATCAGTTAATGAGCAATTTCCAAAAGTGATTAGAAAAGGAAGTCTGTGTGGACTTAGTGTCTTTCAAAGGTGTGACTGCAGTTTGAGCAAAGTGGTTATCTACTTGTGTTCCAGTCTCTAAACCTGTCAGAGGGGCCTGTATCATGCTTCCTTACAGGGAGTAGCTGTCTTTCCAGTGGTGTTTTTGGCTCAGCATTGTTTTACATCTGCCATTTGTTCCTCAAAACTCAGCATTCTGTGACAGAAATCAGGATGTGCATTTTGAAATGTGTAATTACTGCGTGTTTGTTCAACTACCCCAATCTTTGTCAGGTAATAGATTCTGCATGATCATTGTTTGGATTTAATCTTGATATTAATCAACAGGTAATATCAGTTAACAGTTAAGAGACGACATGGACATAATTGTGTGATTCTCTTTGCAAAGCTTTGGAAATGTTTTACCTTGGCTGTCTTCTAAGATGTTTTTTTCAGCTTCCAATCTAGTTTATGACCTGGAGATTTTCTAAGCAATCTTCCATCAAGAGCTAGCTTGAATGTTTTGTCTGTCTGTAATGACTTCTCTAATGAGGAGAATTTGGAATCTCTTTAGGAGCAAGATTTGCAGAAGTTTGTGGCATCCATTTTCTAAAGGGGACATACGATGGAAAACCTCTTCCTTTGATATAAAAAGAGAGAAGATCATTCTGGAATTTAAAAAATATATAGTAAGCCTCTCCCCTCCCCCATTAAGGGCTTGGAAAAACACAATTTCTTCAGAAAAAATAATTAGATAATATATTTGGGAGATATCCTGCTTTGCATATTTATCTCCATCCTTCAACTTTTCAGAATGTTGCTTGCACAATTTCTTGCTTTAACATATTTTGGCTTTTCCTATTTATTCCAAGCCATGTACCATGTCTCTTGGACCAACTTAGTTACTCTTTAGAATAGACTTTTGCTTAAGGACTCTGATAACAAACCAGCTTTGAACTGTAGACCTTGCTAGTAAGTGGCTATTAATCTCAGACATTCTGATGTAGGTTTCTCTCACTGCTAAACTTCCTGTGCCAAGTTCCTGTAGCCATAGGAACCATAAAACTACTGAATAGAAAAGCTTTTCTAAATCAAACAAGACTTATTGCATGCTCCCATAGGGAACTTTCTGCCTATTACTATTTAGACAACAAGCCTTAGATTGCTATAAAATACCTGACCTACATAAAAACATATATAACTAACAGACTGATGACCAAAGAGATTCATCAAGAAATCTATTTTATTTTTATTTTTGTGACCAACTAATTTTCTTCAGAAAATTTGTTGCTTAATGCATTAAAAGTCAAACCACTTAATCATAATGAGTGTACACTACTATTGATTCAGCTTGCCTCTAATGATAGCTGTGGGGAGACTGAAGAATTTGGTGTCCTTTTACAGGGCAATTATTTGCTTGGTTGCTACAAGAAAGAGGTAGGTAGTCTTGAAAAGCCAGGGTTCCTACATCCCTATGATTATCACATTTCTGAAATGATCCATTATAGCTCTTTCAAGGGCCCACTGAAAAAAATAGATTATGGTGCAGGAGACTGGAGGAAATAGAATTACCCCCCTCCCCCCTAAGATCTTCCAGAAAGATCAGAGTGGGAAGTGAAAATGGCATGGTGGGATTTCACCAACTCAGTTGTTTAAATCTACATTTGAACTATATAACTTGATGTGAATTTTTATTGCAAGTCAGAGGAGGGTTGCTCCCGGTTTGGCGCGGATCGGGCAAACTGGTAGTGGCAGCGGTAGGGGGCTCTATCTGCCCGGATGCTTCTGCAGATACAAAAGTGTCACGCACACAAGCTAACCGGTAGTAAAAATAATGGAAACCCAGAATAACCTTTCAGGTAAACATGCATCAAACTGACTCAGATCCGAAATTGATTCCCCTGTCTCTAGCTGTTACCACATCCCTGAATGCTAACAATATACAAATAATGATCGGTTCTGTTTCTTTTGCCTACGTTAGATCTATTATCACTTCTGTTGGGTGACCTGTACTGTTAGTATGAAGAGAAAAGTAACCTTCGGTAGCATCATTAAATTACGTTATGATATACAGCATGTGTTTATAACAAGGTGCACTTTTTTACATTATACTTTTACATGATGGTTATTTTTAGCGACCTGCCAAAACCGGGATTGACGGCATTTTGACACCTCAAGAAGTAAAAATTCAGAAGTTTGATATCAACATGTTTGGAGAGAAGCAGCTGAGCACCAGCTATCATTGCTCTGTAGAGCTGCT
This sequence comes from Natrix helvetica, assembly GCF_964273705.1. Taxonomy (NCBI): domain Eukaryota; kingdom Metazoa; phylum Chordata; class Lepidosauria; order Squamata; family Natricidae; genus Natrix; species Natrix helvetica. Next base: position 139,064,414 of record NC_138548.1, on the reverse strand, counting down.
TTACAAGCTCAGTGAAAAGCTCCACTTGGCAATGAGAGAGAGAGAGAAAGAGAAAGAAAAGGAGCTGATCCATTTGACATGTGTTTCTTTGTACTGTTCATGAAACAGCAAGATGCTCCTGAAGTTGATTGCCTTGAACTAACTGCAAATCTTCCCAGAGAGTTACCTGGAATTAGCCTGGATATCTTTAATAGTGAGTTTGTCTGTCTCAAAAAGATGAATTTAAGGTGATGAGTCTTACATTTTGATTTTAAATATATGGGTATCAGAGAAAGAGTGAATTAAACATGTGACAGCAGCTTCTGCTCAAGAATTGCTTTCATTGCTCTGACAGAGAGAAAAGTATCTACATACACACATACTAGAGGTGGCATTCAGCCGGTTCTCTCTGGTTTGAGTAAACCAGTAGCGGCAGCTGCGGGAGACTCCTCCCACTTGCCCTGACATAATGTGCAAGCATTGCACATGTACAGGAGGTGGTGCGCATGTGCAGATGCGGCGCATGTGCAGACGCGGCGCATGTGCAGACGCGGCGCATGTGAGTGAAACGAGCGAGCACACACTCACATTCGCAAACCTGTAGGGAAGGTAAGTGAATCCCACCGCTAATACATACATACATGCATACATACATACATACATACATACATACATACATACATACATACATACCTCTGTCTCTTTCAAACAGGGCTGAGTGATACGATTCTTGGTGCATTAAAAAATTCCAGGAAATTCAATCTCCTTGCAGTATGCAGCATAGAAGTTTTAAAAGACTTAATCTAGACCAGTTTTGGCAGAGAAGTAACTTGCAGTGTTCATGCGTACATTGCCTAGACCGGTCTGTGCTAGCTCTGCAGTAGCAATTAAAACTTCATTAATATTTAATCAATTTTGATAAATGACTCTGTAATATAACTATAATAATGACACCAGGTTTGCCTTGAGCTCTAATTTATAATGTCTGCCTACTCGCTTCTTTACTTTGTTATGAACAGATTGGGAATTAAATTACATTGTCCATGTATAATACAGTGTGCCTGATGAGTTGTGGCCCCTATTCACATACCCAGTCTACTCCAGGAATTGTTCCACGGGGGAAATTACATTCTTTGTCACCACTGGAGTAATCAGGAAAATACAGTTGGTTCACTTCAGCTTTTATGTCTCAGCATAAATAGATGATACACAGAGACATCCGTCTGGTTTGTCATCAGGCCCACAAAGGAGCAACAGTACAAGAACTTACAACTCTGCAAACTTTTTTTTTTAAAAAGAAAGGTTTCCAATAAAAGTATTGCTGGACAGATGCAGCAACAACATTTGCTGTCATCAAGGTATAGTTTGAGAAATTTGAGAGGATTTGGTCACCTTGTAATGAATGTCCTTGTGGGCCACTGTAGCAATAAGAACATTAATTATGCAAAGATCAAACATTTACTTTAACTTCAGGGGCAAAAAGATATTAGTACAGGTGATAGTACGTTAGTCCTCACTACATGAGTTAATATTTATTGGACTTATTATTAGATAAATTAAATATTCTTTGTCAGTGTCTAATACATCCATGGAGCAAAATAGTGTTGCTTTCCCATAATTTGAGAGGTGGTAGTGGGGGAATCTAATATTAGGAATTAAGCTTTATCATGGGATCCATATCTATTAATTGTGGAAAACTATGCCTATCTCTCTAGGAAGAATTGCCACAACCTCCCGGTTAATACTTGCCAATTTGTACCATAACTTTACTACTGGGCACAGACCAGCCTATCTTAAACTATTTTCCTGATATATGAACTTACCTATTATTATTCTCAAGTGAATTGGGGGGGGGGGAGCATCTGCTTTGTTCTTAATTCTTTCTGGATTCCTATACTATATTTTTTTATATAGAAGGGAAGATCTTCCTTAATTCCTTCTGGTATTTAGAGAGATGGAAGTTCCTGGCAGTTAGAACATTCCTGACAGTGGAACAACTTGCCTCCAGAAGTTGTGAACTCTCCAAGACTGGAAGTTTTTAAGAAGAGATTGGACAACCATTAGTCTGGTATAGGATTTCCTGCCTGAGAAGGGGGTTGGACTAGAAGATTGGAGATCTTCCAACTCTTCTATTCTATTTTATTCTACATTCCCCCCTTCACACTTAAGATTGAAATGACAACATTTCTTCAAGCCTTCATAGACCTCTGTGATGATATCATGCACAGGAGTGTGAAGACCACAGGTTGAGAACCACTGCAATACGGCATTGTGGGTTCAAGACCATGCAAGCTGCTGAGAGCTGCTTCAAAGCTAGATGAGCGGCAAACAATGTAATAAATAAATCAAACATAAAATGCATTAAATAAATAAATAAAATCATGCTAGCTGCATAGTTGCAGTCACATGGGATGGGATGGCTGCAATTATTAATTTAATCACTTAATCACTTTCACAAAGGAATAAATTTAAATGAGGGGACTTCAGAATATTCTTATTGTAAGTCTTTGCTGGATTTCCCCAATCTGGGGATCGATTCTGATAATTCCTAGATAATCACTCAATGTTTTTACTGTTAATGGCAAATTTGATCATTCTTAGTGTGTAGGCATGGTGAGATTTGTCTATTCTTGGTGTAAGGTTTTGCCCATAAAATGGCATCCTCTGAGTGTTGATATACTCCTTTTTCATGAGTTCCATGCCTTTCTTCTCTATGAGTTTTGCCTTGACATCACAGTTCAATGTTCTGACTCTAAGCCAGTGGTGAGATTCAGCCAGTTTGCACCACTTTGTGAGAACCGGTTGTTAACTTTCTGAGCAAACTTTGGCAAACAGGTTGTTGGAAGAAATCATAGGGCAGAGAACCGGTTGTTAAATTACTTGAATCCCACCACTGCTCTAAACCATTCTCCTTTGTACAGCTGGTTTTGTCTCAACCTTGGAGAATCACTCTATGCACTATATTTAAAAAGTATATTATGAGCTTTAAATTCAGTGTCACATCTACCTAATGCAACATGCAGTAAACAAAGGCCCTTGTGGGCATCCATTATGGTTCCATTACATTAACAGACCTTCCACTCCATCTGGTTCTGACAGTCTATTTGCAGAAGTCAGCATGCATTGTTTTATCAAAAATATCAGAGGATTTTCAGTTTGCTTTTTATTAGGGGTTACTTTTTATGCCTGCCTGTGGATTCCAGATGTTACTTGATTAGCTTTTATTTTGCTCGTGCATCAACTTGACTCATCTCTTGATGTTCTCAATAATCCATGTTCTACTTTTCTCCCATCTTCACAATATGTCTGTGTGTATTTGTGTGTCATTGTGTGTGTGTATTTGTGTGTGTGTGTGTTTGTGTGTCATCCTCAAGTTACTAACTCCACATTGAAAAATTGCCATTGATATACCATTCTTTTTTTCCCATTGTCCGTAATACTTCATACACTATACAAATTCACCTCTGTTTTCAATTCCCATATTTTAATAGAGGAGGAAGGTATCATTATTTGAATCCCTTCTAAAGGATGGCAAGCCAAAGTTGAGGTTTGGGCAAGGAAACGTTTTAAGGTTAAGTTTTTAATTTTTAATTTTTATAAACTTGTACAGGGGTCTATTTAATCTGATTTTAATTATATTTATTATCGATTGTATGGTTTTAATTTTGTACCTGTACACCGCCCCGAGTCCCTTCGGGGAGAGGGGGCGGTCTAGAAGTCTAATAAAATAAATAAATAAATAAAATGGCTCTTGCAACAAAAAACATTTGGCCAACTGCCTAAGAAAATAACCAGCCAATCTGGTCACTATAAAGACCTACCAATTTACCAGATCAGAACAACCAGATTTTTTTATTTTGTTGTGATAGTCCCTTCATTTCTCTACCAAAAGCAGTATTGTTAGGCACAAATACCAGGTCCAGACAGAAAGGTCCAATTAAACTGATTTATTGCTAAACAGCATATGCATGGGAATCTTCCTAACTAATATTAGTACCTGCTTGGAGTTAGATAAGGATCCACAGATTTCAAGGGGGTGTTGGATTTAGTCCCTTTGTTGCTATTTAGGAATTCTGGGTGGGTCCTTCTTTTAACTGTGCCCCTAGATTCTGTTACACCTTCTCTCACAATATTCCATTACAGCAGTGGTGGGTTTCCATTTTTTTTTACTACCTGTTCCCTCGTGCGTGTGATGCTTCTGCGCATGCACAGAAGCGTCCAGGCAGGTGGACAGAGCCTCCTGCCACCGTCGCCACTACTGTTTCGCCCGATCCAGTCCTAACCGGCAGAAACCCATCTCTGCATTACAGCCCTTCAGCAGCTTCCTGGGAATCGTTGTGTAACATTACCAAAGTGGTATTCAGCAGGTTCTGACCAGTTCTGGGCAACCGGTAGTGGAAATTTTGAGTAGTTCAGAGAACTGGTAAATACCACCTCTGACTGGCCCCGCCCCCATCTATTCTCTGACTCCTGAGTTCCTTCCTCTGGAGTGAGGAAGGAATGGAGATTTCACAGTATCCTTCCCCTGCCACTCCCACCAAGCCACACCCACAGAACTGGTAGTAAAAAAAATTGAATCCCCACACTAACATTACCCAAACTTGCATTCTTACATGGTTTTACTTCAGAATTCTGCAAATCTTCAGAATATTCGTTACTTTAGAAGAAAGCTGACCAACCTTTCGCAGTTAAGCCTAGCAGTGTTTGTTTATTTGTTGAACTCCAAGGATAACATTCTGAACCAGTTGATGTTTTCAGGTGGTCTTCAGGGGCACCTTGTAGAGTACCTTGGAGTAATCAAGCAAATTTAACTTCTATCTGTGACAAATCACTAGCAGTCACATCTTGCAGCATTTTATCACCAATGTTTATCTACATTTTCATTTTAAAATAACTGAAGTAAATGTCTATTTTCTAATAGAATCAGGTTATGCATGGTCAACACAGAACACACAATGGAAGTGTAGTGTCCTTCCCTTTTTTATAGTGCAAATAGAAGAGGGAGAAATGAATGGTTTCCTACCTGTAAGACCCTAGTTTCTCATTTATGACAGACATTGTTCAGAACTTTGTGCTAATGCATACCTAAGAAATTTCCCTAGAGCACCACTTTTAACTGTACAATATGCAACTCATTTCTATTTGTGTCTTTGCCATTGTGATTTATACATTTCATTAAATCAAAACACCACTCTGCTTTGTGTTGCTTTGGAATAAAATGAGTCTCGGTAGGATTTTTCTTTTGACAATAAAAGTTTCTTTATTTCCTTTGCCACTTTTGGAAAATAGTTGGAAATCATTTTAAGAGGCTAAATTTAAAACCCATTTTTCTGGTATTTGGGGGCATCACAGATTTAATCAACAAAATCAGTAAGTGAAAGCAGCTTTGACTTTGAATTGTAAAACCTCTGACTTCTTGTGAAAAAAATAAATGTTACCAGGAAACTGTGGTTGCCTTGCAAAAACAGTAATCTCAAGTTTCACCCCTGTGGGTTTCTAGCAATCAAGTCAAAGACTTGTGATATTGAGTGACTCTTTCAGAAGGTGCAATGCACTGATGGTCATTCATAACCTGAAGAAGTGAGTGTGTTATTCTCAGGAGAAGCAGCTGCACATTCTTTTTAATACTCAGTCTGTCCCAGTGTGCACCCAAAAGACCAAAGGGGCTATGAGGTTTTGCTCTAGGGCAAAACAGTAGCATTTGCCGAAAATGAAATATCCATCTTTTTTACAGCTTTCTCTATTGGTCAAAGCCCATTTTGCTGCATCTAATAGTATTCCAAGAGGATTGCAGAAAAGATAGAGATTTTGCACACAAAAAAAAACCACCTCTATCATTATGAATATATTTTCATCCCAAAGCAGAACATGTTCTTTTCCTTTGATCCAACCCATAGACAGCCTACAACATGCAATCCATGGTTTAAGTGTAAACACATCTATCTGAATGTGCATGGTTGATGAACAAAGTAATTGTACAGAAGTCCATCTGCTTCTGCTTATATTGTTAGAATCTGCCTTTGCTTTGAAATATGATAATCACCTCTGTTTTTGGTGTCACATCCCTTGCAGGTTTGCTAAGGTTAGATGTTAATCAGTAATAAGCAATCAGAAAAGTGATTTTCTATTTGCATGTGACTATGAATGAGCAACCACATCTAAATGAACCATCCTCAATACTGTTACAGTGCAGAAAAAGCTCCAAGCAATGCCAGACTTTGCCAGTGTGGCAAAGAGGAGAGAAATGTTTACAGTACTGTAATAGGGTGAAGTGAAATATATGTATGTGGCAGCTTAGAAAAAGTCATAATGGATATCAGTTTCGCCAGGAAACCAGACAATTCACACCCTTGCGGCCCTAGACTTGGACCTAAAGCCTTGTCTTCACGGTTTTACAAAAGGCCAGTAGGATCAGGACAATCCTCAATCTTGAAAGGAGAATGCTCCAAGGGTCACAGCAGAGAAGATGCACATCCCAGGATTCATCAGTCAACATTTGATGTAAGCATGCTATAAGCATGCTCAACCAGCAGCATGCCCAAATAAATTTTCATCTTATTCCTATAGATCCGTGATGGCGAACCTATGGAACGTATGCCAAAAGTGGCGCGAGAAGCCATGTCACCTCGCACGTACAGCCTTGTCTGTTTGTCTTCCGGGTTTCTGGAACGCATGCACGCACGATGATCAGCTGTCCTTTGTGTGCACAGCAGTGCAGAAAACCAGTGTGAGCCTGCATGCCAGCCAGCAGATTATCGGGTGTGCATGCACGCCAGAACCCAGAAGTTTGGCTTTTCCGGAGTGCGGTCCCTTCACACGCATGGCAGTGCTGAAAACTGGACTGTGCATGTGCACCAGCCAGCTGATCATCGGGCATGCGTGCACACTAGAACCCAGAAGTTTGGCTTTTCCAGAGCTCGACAAATGCATGCAAGGTTTCCATATGACCTTTTTGGCACTCGGTGCTGAAAAGGTTTGCCATCACTGCTATAGATAAATATTTTGCTACTGATTTGTGAGCTGGAGAACTCAACTAAATACAGAAGAACTAAGAGAATAATCACAGTATTAGTGATAACTGAAAGAATAACTTGGAAGTGTCTTAACTTATAGTGAGCAGAGGAGAGAGAGGGAGTTACTTCAAAGGAGACAAGTAGAAATTGAACTGCCATCAGGTTGAAAAGTGCTAACACTGGAATGTGCACAGCTTATTGTGATTCTCACAAAGTGAAGGAGGGTGACAAAAATAGCCCATGGTCTTTAATATATGAATCCTATATAATTATGTGTTCTTCATGAATGGCAGCAATATAGTCTTATACTATCATTTCCCTATTCATTGAACTTTTTCAGGCTCAGATTTGCCCATTGATTGAACTTTTTCAAAGAGATCTTTGCAATAAGATTGCTTAAAGTAGAATCTCCCAGGAATGATATAATTATTCTTCATATGCAATGTCATTGTAAAATATGGTAATTTTTATTAAAAACTCTGTGTGCCTCTTTCTATTCCTTTTTAAAAGACTGTTTCTTTCATGAGCTTTAAAACCTAACTACTATCAATGCTTATAAAAACCCACACTTTTTAAAGAGGTTATGCTGCTCTATTATTATTATTTTTAAATTAAAGGCCTTTGTTTATCTCCTCTTTTCCCAGGTGTTTGATTAAATAAAGGACTATTGGAATCTCAGCCCATCTGATGCTGACTTCTCTAGCTATTCTTTCTGCAAAGCTGTAGAACTGGGGAATGGGAAGATTTGTCCTTCCAGATGTTGCTGAATTACAGCTGAGTTGTTGAGAGTTGTCATTAAGCAGCAACTGGAAAGGTGATAGCTCCCCTTCTTGTGCCATAGAGAAAGGCCAATGATTTTGGCTAAAATTGGGTAACATTTGGGGCACATGACTGTGGCAATTCATTAAGGAGTTTTGTAAAAGCCATTATATAACCTTAGAGACACCAAATCTAATCACCTGCTTTGTGAAGAGTTCCACATGAAAGCATCTCAGGCAGATGATTATCTGGCCTTCACTTGAATGTATCCAAAGAAAGAGGACACAGCACTGCTCTAAATTATTTGCTCTTGCTGTTGAATATCTAGGCAAGGTGGGAAGCAAACAAGTCAAACAAGCAAACATTACCAAATTACAGGGGTGCAATCACCAATTACTTTAAATCCAATCCAATGTAATTTTTGTTTGCCCCATGCCCATTTTTGACTATAGAATGCCACTCAAAATAAGTATGTCCTCAGTCTGAAAAAAGAAATTTTCCATTATTCTGCTCTACTACCGCAATTGTCATTTCACAATTGGTGGTAGATGTGTCCACCCATTGGTGGGCTACTAGGCTATTGAAAATTTTCTCTCTTTGTGTGTGTTCACTGGGCAGGGGAGAGGGTGACAAAACATTTTAGTGCCACTATGCCCTCATCAGTGAATTATGAGGAAGTCTGTCTATCATCCATCCATCCATCCATCCATCCATCCATCCATCCATCCATCCATCCATCTATCATCTATCTATCTATCTATCTATCTATCTATCTATCTATCTATCTATCTATCTATCATCTATCTAATCTATTTATCCATCCATCGATCATCATATCTATCTATCTATCTATCTATCTATCTATCTATCTATCTATCTATCTATCTATCATCTATCTAATCTATTTATCCATCCATCGATCATCATATCTATCTATCTATCTATCTATCTATCTATCTATCTATCCATCCATCCATCCATCCATCCATCTATCATCTATCTATCTATCTATCTATCTATCCATCCATCCATCCATCCATCCATCCATCCATCCATATCTATCTATCTATCTATCTATCTATCTATCTATCTATCTATCTATCTATCTAATCTAGCTATTTATCCATCCATCCATCCATCCATCCATCCATCCATCCATCCATCCATCTATCTATCTATCTATCTATCTATCTATCTATCTATCTATCTAATCTATTTATCCATCCATCGATCATCATATCTATCTATCTATCTATCTATCTATCTATCTATCCATCCATCCATCCATCCATCCATCCATCCATCCATCTATCATCTATCTATCTATCTATCTATCTATCTATCTATCTATCTATCTATCTATCCATCCATCCATCCATCCATCCATCTCTATCTATCTATCTATCTATCTATCTATCTATCTATCTATCTATCTATCTAATCTATTTATCTATCTATCTATCTATCTATCTATCTATCTATCTATCATCTATCTATCTAATCTATCTATTTATCCATCCATCCATCATCTATCTATCTATCTATCTATCTATCTATCTATCATCAATCTAATCTAGCTATTTATCCATCCATCCATCCATCCATCCATCCATCCATCCATCCATCCATCCATCCATCCATCCATCCATCTATCTATCTATCTATCTATCTATCTATCTATCTAATCTATTTATCCATCTATCTATCTATCTATCTATCTATCTATCTATCTATCTATCTATCATCTATCTATCTAATCTATCTATTTATCCATCCATCCATCATCTATCTATCTATCTATCTATCTATCTATCTATCTATCTATCATCAATCTAATCTAGCTATTTATCCATCCATCCATCCATCCATCCATCCATCCATCCATCCATCCATCCATCTATCTATCTATCTATCTATCTATCTATCTATCTATCTATCATCTATCTAATCTATTTATCCATCCATCGATCATCATATCTATCTATCTATCTATCTATCTATCTATCTATCTATCTATCTATCTATCCATCCATCCATCCATCCATCTATCATCTATCTATCTATCTATCTATCTATCCATCCATCCCTATCTATCTATCTATCTATCTATCTATCTATCTATCTATCTATCTATCTATCTATCTAATCTATTTATCCATCTATCTATCTATCTATCTATCTATCTATCTATCTATCTATCTATCTATCATCAATCTAATCTAGCTATTTATCCATCCATCCATCCATCCATCCATCCGTCCGTCCATCCATCCATCCATCCATCCATCCATCCATCCATCCATCCATCTATCTATCTATCTATCTATCTATCTAATCTATTTATCCATCCATCGATCATCATATCTATCTCTCTATCTATCTATCTATCCATCCATCCATCCATCCATCCATCTATCATCTATTCATCTATCTATCTATCTATCTATCCATCCATCCATCCATCTCTATCTATCTATCAATCTATCTATCTATCTATCTATCTATCTATCTATCTATCTATCTATCTAATCTATCTATCTATCTATCTATCTATCTATCTATCTATCTATCTATCTATCTATCAATCATCTATCCATCTAATCTATCTATTTATCCATCCATCCATCATCTATCTATCTATCTATCTATCTATCTATCTATCTATCTATCTATCATCTATCATCAATCTAATCTAGCTATTTATCCATCCATCCATCCATCCATCCATCCATCCATCCATCCATCCATCCATCCATCTATCTATCTATCTATCTATCTATCTATCTATCTAATCTATTTATCCATCTATCTATCTATCTATCTATCTATCTATCAATCATCTATCTATCTAATCTATCTATTTATCCATCCATCCATCATCTATCTATCTATCTATCTATCTATCTATCTATCTATCTATCTATCTATCTATCATCAATCTAATCTAGCTATTTATCCATCCATCCATCCATCCATCCATCCATCCATCCATCCATCCATCCATCCATCCATCTATCTATCTATCTATCTATCTATCTATCTATCTATCTAATCTATTTATCCATCCATCGATCATCATATCTATCTATCTATCTATCTATCTATCTATCTATCTATCTATCCATCCATCCATCCATCCATCCATCTATCATCTATCTACCTATCTATCTATCTATCCATCCATCCATCCATCCATCCATCCATCTCTATCTATCTATCTATCTATCTATCTATCTATCCATCCATCCATCCATCCATCCATCTATCATCTATCTACCTATCTATCTATCTATCCATCCATCCATCCATCTCTATCTATCTATCTATCTATCTATCTATCTATCCATCCATCCATCCATCCATCTATCATCTATCTACCTATCTATCTATCTATCCATCCATCCATCCATCTCTATCTATCTATCCATCCATCCATCTATCATCTATCTATCTAATCTATCTATTTATCCATCCATCCATCCATCATCTATCTATCTATCTATCTATCTATCTATCTATCTATCTATCTATCTATCTATCTATCTATCTATCATCAATCTAATCTAGCTATTTATCCATCCATCCATCCATCCATCCATCCATCCATCCATCCATCCATCCATCCATCTATCTATCTATCTATCTATCTATCTATCTATCATGAATGAAGCATAGTAAGATATCCTTGGCATCTTGTGCATAAGCCAACAAATCCTGTCATACAAATAATCATTTTCTTTGTGTGTGTGTGTGTGTGTGTGTGTGCATGTGTGTGTAGAAACATTTGAATGCAACAATTAGTACTTGTCCTGGCTCTGAGATTAAGACCCAGAGTGTGGAGAGTTCCAGGTTCTCTTAAAACAAACTATTACTTTCTACACTATGGTCTGTAAATGTAGCCCACCCATTTGAAAGCTCAGATTCAGATTCTTCTATACCTTCTCCAGTTGTCATAAAGGAGCTTTCACTTCAGAAAATCAGGAACTCTTTAAATCTAGACTTGGAAGCAAAGGGGGAAAGCTAAGGAAAACTTGGTTTATCACATGTCTTAAAGTCTTAATACAATTCAGACAGATTATGGAGCCTTTATTATGGAGTCATCTCTAACTTTCTTCTTGAGTTCTCCAAAGTCCTAAGAATGTTTTTCCACTTCCAGCCTCTAAGTCAGACCATACCTGCCTTACCTATTTTAAGTTATCTGTCCTTAACTACCTTCATTGAAGTTTTCAGTCAAGGCCAGACCAATTCTCAGTTTTACTTTCTTGGATCGCTTTATTTATTTTTTTAAACCAGCTTTGGGATCTTTTAGCATTCCTCTTGAATGAATCAAATTTATGGCTGTATCTTTTCTTTAATCCTAATGGTTGAAAGCCAACTGCAAAATTAACATGTTCATTATTGGCCTGTGTGAATCTTAGGGAAAGGGATGAGCGGTACAATTATAACTTGAAATGTTTATCTTTTAAATTACAAAATGTTGGCTTCTCGCTTGCCAGACTCTCTCATGCAGATAGTTATCTCACTATAAAAAACCTGGCAGGATATTAACAAAACTGATGACACTCAAGAAACCAGCTGAATGCTACTAAATGAAGAGTATTGCCAGGAAAACTTTGTACCTCTGCTTGTTTTGAGTTTTTGCTTCTTTTCTGCTTTCAAAATATCTGAAAAATATTTTGCCTTTACCAAAATGTTAGCTGACATATATTCCATCAACTATCAAATAGGGAAAAATATGTTATGTTTTAAAATTACAATATTATTCTAAAAATATTGTAAATTTGGGGAAAATTAAAGGCAAAGTATTCCTGCTGTGATGGAATCAGACATTAGGTATGTTTTCTGTTACTTATTTCATTCCAAAATGATAAAGATCAACAGTTTCTAAGATGAGCTGTATCGTTAACTAAATGGTTATGAAGGAATTACCAATTTTTGCTCTCCTATAACAGGGAGATCAGTCTGAAGGCATAAGACATCAATTTGTTTGTTTGTGGGTACACCATCATATGGAAAAATTTAAAAATCTGGTTAGTAGAATAGAGTAGAGTAGGATAGGGTAGGGTAGGGTAGGAATAGAATAGAATAGAATAGAATAGAATAGAATTATCCATAAGTGTGAATGGACACAAAAGGAATTTGACTCCAGTCCATAAACTCTGTGTACATACAATCAACAAGTGATAAATCATGATCATAATCATCATAAAATACATTCATCATAAATCATAAAATGCAACACTTAGTGATAGTCATAAGATACTAAATAAGCAATCAACATAAATCATACTAGGATACTAAATGAGACAATTAATATAAATTGTAAGATACAAGCAACAAAGTTCTAGTCATAAGAAGATAAGGAAATAGATAACATGAAAGATGAGAAGAATAATAGTAATTCAGCCCTAATAGGTAGTTTGATAGTGTTGTGGGAATTAGTTGTTTAGCAGAGTGATGGCCTGGGGAAAAAACTGCCCTTATATCTAGTTATTTTGGTGTGCGAGGCCCTATAGCGTCATCTTGAGGGAGGAAGCTGAAACAATTTATGTTCAGGGTGTGTGGGGCCTGTAGATATTTTCACAGCCTTCTGTCTGTCTCATGAGGTGTACAGGTCCTCAACCTAATGAATTGTAATGACCAAAGCATGATAAACAAAATATAATATTACAGTAATACTACTGTATTACTGTATAAAAATTATACATAATAGTGACTGCTTGCTTGCTTATGTTCTATCAGGTCAGTCTCAACTGTTAGCAACCACAACAGTTTCTTCATCAACAAAAGAAGACGGTCATCGAGAGACGACTTCTGTCAGCTGAAGGTGACAGACGCGCATGTCCGCCTTTTCGCTGCTCCGATGGGCTCCCCTGAAGTCTAGGGGGAGCACAGGGTGCCTTGGAGGGGCGCCCTGCTGTAGGGGCGGCTTGCTGGGACCCCCTGGAACGGCGGCGGCCGCGGGGGTTCTCCAGCCTTGCCCCAGGAACCGGGGAGCGTAGGGAGCACGTGGAATGCCACCGCGCGCTTCGCCAAACGCAGCCTGGAAGGAAACAATCAATTGGAACAAAAGAACTGAAGAGCGGTGAGCCGAGGGGTCTCCCCAGGTCTTTTACTATTCTTACTCTTTTGACTGTTCTGCAGTTTTCCTTTTGGGATTTTGTTTCAACTTCTGGAGGAGCTTAGATTGGAGGGGGGGAAATTCCACCCCCCTTGGAAAAATCTCTCCCTTTTATGGGGGAGAGAGAAAGTTTGAAAACTACTTTCACTTCCCTTAAATAATGGGGGGGGGGGTTGACTACAATTGCGAGAGAAAGGATGGCTGAACTGATTCTTCTCTAAACTATCAATGGGAACTTTGATTTTGTTGTTTCCTGACCACCTGTCCTGGCTGAGCCAATATGGCCAACTTCCTCCTTCTTCTTTGTCTTCATGAATGAGACTCCTCCCTTGGAAAACTTTATGGCTTTCAACTAATTTCCACCCCAGAGACTTCCAGGAGCCTCTTCGAGTACGTTATTCCCCTGGATTTGGAACATTCTGACCCACCTATTTGCTCTAGTTCTCTACTAGAAGACTTATTCTCCTTTGGACTTGTTTGTTTGGTGATCCCTACCGGCTGTGCTCTCCCACAGATGCCATCTCTTTGTACAGAACAACAACTATCTCTGAGCCTCATGATGGGTCCAAAGAAATTTCCGCCTGGTAAGGCCTCATTGGCCCCAACATCTTCCACGTCCAGCCCCGCTCACCAGTTACAACTGGGATCTTTTCTACAACCTAAAGCCTCTGAAGAGAGTGCAAAGGACTTGTCTACTCAACAGATGCTTCAAATCATCTTAAAGGGACAGGACGAAATTAAAAAACAATTGCAGGACTTAAATGAACAGCTCAGAGAGACGAATCAGCAAACCACACAGAATGAACAGAGGATAGGTGTGCTGGATGAGGGGGCGGTTGGAATGAGAGACGAGATAGAGACAATCCAAAGGGGGAATGTAGAATTTGGAAATCAGATGTTAAAAATGGAATTTGAAAGGATGTCTTTTTTTCTTAGGTTCCAAAACTTGCCAGAAGTTGAGAACGAAGATCTTAAGGAGATTATGACCACAATACTAGCAGAATATATTAATAGAGATAAACAACAGCTTTGGTGGGACATTGATCTGATCTATAGGGTTAATTCATGTCACGATGTTAAAAAGTTTGCTAGGCCTGAACTGACATTCAAGAGTTAAACTAAGAAAGCTTTATTGCGCAGGTCATAAAAGTTCTTATCTGAAAGTGATTTATTGCGCATGCGTCACACATTCCAGAATTCTATTCCTTT
Source organism: Natrix helvetica (assembly GCF_964273705.1). Classification (NCBI taxonomy): domain Eukaryota; kingdom Metazoa; phylum Chordata; class Lepidosauria; order Squamata; family Natricidae; genus Natrix; species Natrix helvetica. Next base: position 139,049,333 of record NC_138548.1, on the reverse strand, counting down.
CTTCTTTGTTCGGCTGCCAACTTGGCAACCGGAGCTTTTATTATCAAAATGTAACCAATTAGTTATTTTCTGTTTTATTTACTTTTATTATTTTCGTATTAAAGTTTGTTTATTAATTAGAATACTTCTTAAAGACTTTTATTTCTTTTCTTAATATCTCAAAAGATATGCGGAAGGGAATCAGCCTCGGTCCATTGATCTCAGATTTCTCCAGGGTGTTTTTCCCCTGACAACTCAGCCTATGCAAGAGCACACAATGTTCCAAGGGAAGTTCATGTTAAATTTATTAGAAAAACCACAAGAGATGAGGTTCTAGGAGCTCAAAGGGGAGGACCATTAAAATATAAAGATAAAGAAATAACCATTCTTAAACAGATCCCAAAGAAAGTAAGAGATAACAGAAGGAAATATTCCTTCTTAGCAAAAAAATTATACAATAATGGGGTTTGGTTCAGGTGGCTGTTTCCAGAAGGCATGATGATTTTTTGGGAGGGCAGCAGAATTAGAATTAACACAGTAGTGGAAACAGAGGCTTTCATTAAAAAACACAGTGCTCTCTTAGGCAAAATGGGGGATGTTACACAAGAAACAAATGAGGGAGGGGCTGAGGCTCAGCCGGTGGACGGGAGGGAGGACACAACAACTAGAAGATTCAGATCACAAAAGTGATTTGAAACACTATTGCAATTGTTGTTACAATGTACTTTTATGGAAGTGATACAAAACAAATGATTGAAACATACTGATGATTTTGTGTTAAACTTAAAACTGCTAATACCTACGTAAATGTTGATATTTTTCTATCTTCGTTTGTAAAAGTTGCAAGACCTGGGGGGGCTTCTCCCCCCCCCCCCCGCACGATGTAGCTGTCAAAATGTTTTATAACTCTATAACCCCCTTTCCTTGTAAAAATTTTAAAACTAATAAAAAATTTGAACAATAAAAAAAAGAAGAAAATCAACTTCTTCTTTTTCTGCAGTGATGATTTGAAAACAAACTTGAATAACAGACTTTTCTTTTTCACTTTGAAACATTTTGCTGCTTATCCAAGTAATTTCTTGTCTCAGTGAAGATTCTCAGTCATCGAGGTAGCCAAACATTTCAAACCAAAATAAAAGAATTGCCATCACTCAACTTCCAGACCAGTCTATCTAGATGACTGAGAATCTTCATGGATAAACTTTAATAATTGTCTGTCTGGGAAAGATAATGAATGCCTTATACCCAAATACTGTACTACCAAACACTCTATATCTTTCCTAGGTATAAAAGAAATGTCATTCCTTTGTTAGGTGTATGTGTGTGTTTGTGTGTGTGCCAAGTAGTAAATAGTATGATCTTCTGATTGAAAGTGTCCAATTCCAATTTTAAGTCCTTAAGTAGCCCAACAGTTTTACAAACTTAAAAGAAATAAAAGAAATGCAAATTAGATCTTTCTACACAGTTGTCTTTATAGATACGAAGAAGCATATGATTATATAGGCTTTCCTGTAATATGGAAAAATGAACCTATAATGAAATTCAAATATCATTTAAAGCCATGGTTAATTTAATATCATCCTTGAAATTTAAGTCCCTCATTTTAATATTTTATTCAACTATTGACTCACTCAGTTTCATAATTATATAGAGAGCGTTTACATATAGCCAAAATATATACACCAACTACAAGCAGCACTAATTTGTGATCAGAGAGTTATTAGAAGCCATGGTGGCATAGTGGTTAGAATGCAGTATTGCAGGCTAACTCTGCCTACTGTCAGGAGTTTGATTCTGATCAGGACAAGGTTGACTCGGCCTTTCCTCCTTTTTTAAAAATATATATTTTTTATTTTCAAAACAAACACGACACGAATCTTCCTTCTTTACATACTGTAGAAAGTGTATCAGTTGGTTACAAAAGACTTTCGTGCATCTCTTCCACAGTCATCAACCGTAATTCATATTAACTCAAGTATTTTAACTCAGATATTTATACATGTAACCATCATCATACCTCCATTTTCATTTGACTACAATTGTTTAAACGTCCATCATAAAATATACCAAGATTTAATACATAACCACATACTGGCATTTCATTTACTATTTCTAAAATCCTCATATAACACTGAATCATTATGTCCTATTCTAGCTAAACATCCATAATATTTAGTAACAGAATTTTCTAATCCTCCTTTCCAAATCACTGTTTACAATTTACATCCAGTTTCCTTATGTTGTACCCATACCTATATATACGTTGTTATCATTATCCCTCCTTTATTTAACTATATCCTGTATCATAATATTTTTCTCCTAATAATCAAGACTTAACTGTATCTAACTTAGTTCTTTTTTTATTAACCTTTATATATAATCCAAAGGGTTTCTAATCTTCCTTTCATGGGTACCATTCAATATTCATAACCAATTATTACTTATCATAACACTACACATATATACATTATTATCATTATCAATTATTTATTTGACTATATCTATTGTCACTAAATTTCACTAAGTTTAACTAGTTTTAAATTATACACTTCCATCTATCAACCTGTATCTTTCAAGGAGCAAAACAGTCTCATATCTTCTGCCATTTGTGGTGTCAGTCCTCTAATCATCTCCTTAATCAAATTTGTATGGACTCCTCTTAGCAACTCATTGCTTATAAAATCTCTCATGTAATTTTGATGCCCTTCTTCTGTTTCCTTAATTAGCTTATCTTTAATTGTCAGTAGTGTTATCAATGATGTTGCTAATAAAATTTCTCTCTTTAAATCCATAAATTCTTTTTTGTTTTTTCTTCTTCTGTGTCTTGCCATCTGGGGTAGAGTTCCCTTCCATTTAATTCATCTTTAAGTATTCCACTCTTTCCATCATCAGACACAAACCAATCACCATAAATATCAGCAGATTTAATTTATTTATGGTAATTTTCCTCTTTGGTTTTTAGGATTCTAACCTCCACTTTTTCCACTTGATAAACATCCCCAACTTCTTCATCATATTTTACTGCTAGTTGCTCTAAGTTTTCCAACTTCTTTTCCATCCTCTCAAATGTGTTTGATAATTTCTGAATTTCTAAGAATATCTTTTGCAGGCTTAAAGTTTCTTTCTGCTGTTGAAGTTGTGCCATTATCTCCAGTTAACAAACACTGCTGCTCTGGCTTGGAAGGTTTTTACAAGATTAAGCATAAATTCACAATAAAGTTTTATTTTCACTTTTCTCTGGTTAAAGATATACTTCAAAGGGACATCTGTATGCTTTTCTTCTTATCACTCTCTATAAACAAACAGTGAGACCTTGGAGTGCCAAGCCAGGATAATCGGTAAAGAAAGTAAAAGTGTTTCATTTCCAATACACAAACCTCCTGCCTCCGAGTAGCAGTATTATTGTTACAATTTTCTTTGTTTCTTTTTGTATCTTTTTTATATTCCAAGTTAAAAAAAGGTATGATTCTTGAATGAGTTAGAAAAACACCCACAGTAATGAAAGAGGAAAATTTTAGTCCTTGGGTTACAAAGAATAGTAAAAGAAAAAAATAGAAGAAGAAAACTTAATCCATTCATTTTAAAAGGCTTGCATAAATTCCATCCATGAACATAGCATTTAATAAGTAAGATAACCCACTGTCCAAAACCATTCAAAGCTTAATTCTGCCACTTATTTCTTCTGTTCTCCAATTTAAATTAATTTTAAGTTTTTTATAGGCAGTCTCTTTTAAAACGGTAAAAATTCCTTACCAGCTGAAAACACTTTCTCTTTCTGTATCCTTCCATTTTGGAGCCGCCCCAACTTCATCAGCCTTGGCTGGATTTTTTGTCGCCAGCTTGAAGAACTTATCTTGCATCAATCAGAGACTTTGCGATGTCCCTGAGATCAGAAAGATGTATTCTTCTTGTTCCCTATCTCTGCAGGATGGTTTAGGTCCAATTGGACCACCCATCAGTTGCGGTCTCGTATCGTCACAACGTTGGCTCCTTCCAGCCTTTCCTCCTTCTGAGGTCAGTAAAATGAGGACCCAGATTGTTGGAAACAATATGCTGACCTGTAAACTGCTTAGAGGGGTTGTGAAAATTGTGAAACAGTATATAAGTCTAAGTGTTATTTCTATCTCATGAAAAGTTACATAGTATGTAATTTCTATTTATGTATATTTCCTCTAAAATTGGTTTCTGCATATTGGAGTATTAACTTCCAAAATTGGTTTCTGCATATTGGAGTATTAACTTCCAAAATTGGTTTCTGCATATTGGAGTATTAACTTCCAAAATTGGTTTCTACATACGTATTTTCCACACTTTAGTGACTGATTTAGTTTCTACATGATTCCTGGTTCATTTCAAAAATTTCAGTTCTTAATCTTTTCTTCTGACAAGTATGACAGGTGCCCCAAGAGTGATGGTCATATTTGCTAGCTGATGTTAAAAATAAGTAGTCCATCATGGAGCTGACTTTTCTAATTGGTATCTCATTTCTGACAGCTGACGCAAATAACCTTTACAAGCATAACCTGCTAGGCGGGCAATGAGCTCTTGCCAACTTAGATTTAATGACACAAAAGATATCAAAGTGACATCTCAGCCCAGCCTACAATCCGCAGATACCAAAATATTTAGATTAAAGTCAAATTACTTGTGATGATGGTAGCCAGGATTAGACCATGTTAGGACTCTCCCAGACACTACAGTCATACATATTATAAGTTTAATGTATGCTTAAAATTTGAACAAGTGAATGCTTGAAATATGAAAATGCTATTCTGAGAAATATGCATTTGGAAATATATTTAAGGTAGGGTATGACTACTATACAGTCATAGAAGCCTATAACTGTTTATTGTACATCCTGCTGGATACATCAAACTCACAGTAGATGCAGCCTGGCATTTACAAAAAAGAATTTTTTATGATAATTTCATTTTCAGAGACTGGAATAAATCTGTCATTAAGCAGCAAAATACAGCTTAGCTAACTAGGTCCTTTTGATGGGACTGAAAGGCCAAGGAACTGAATATTCATATAAATAACTCCTTCTTTCATGCTGCTTCAACTAAGCCAATGTGATTTCTTGATGACTTGGTGTATCTTAACTCCCTAACTCCATTAGCATGATATCCAGTCCAATTCTTCCTTATCTAACTAAACAAGCAAGTCAGTGAACAAGATGGATGACCTTGAAACATCTGAATAGTTTCATCTTATAATTTCCAGAGAAATCGTGTGCTTTTTCCTTTGCATTGCTTAAAAACACCTTCAAGGTGTTGGTAAGGCACAAATTATTTTCAAAGTAAATACAGAGTTATGTGTAACTATCTCTCATTTTTAGTGACATCTAGCAACTATTCAGAAGAGCCTCAAATAACTCCGAACAAGGAGGCTGTTTTTGCTTGGCCCAGATGGGGGAGGCAGAAATCAGTACTTTTAGACAATTCATAGTTTCAAAAGCTAATATTCCTCTGTGCCTAAAATCCCAATAAACTTATGTCCATTTTTTTAATGGACATAATCTTTCAGTATGGAAATCTGCTATAAAACGGGCACCATAATACTTCAGATTTACACACCACTACTCGAACTTGATCAGAAGTGTAATGATGTGTATGTTTTATGCTATATTTCAAGTTCAATTGTTATGCCTAGCTCTTTAAGAAGGTTAGGAAACAGTTAATTTTTTTAATGACTTCATCTGGGGCAGAAGGTGGTTTTAAGATGGCTGCACTGAATAAAGACAAGCCTCTCCTTCAAGCTCCTTGCTGTCTGCCTTTATTTTATGCCAAATCATCACAAGATCTTTTGTAGATGGCATTAGTAGTGACTTTTTTGAACTCGTATTATGCCACTTGGCTAACAAAATTGAGTTTTATACCATTAAAACCTTATTTCAATAAAATTAGAACTCTGCGGGATCGCATCCTGCCCCATACATCCCTGCGACCAATTCGCTCTCACAGAGAGGGACTCCTCCGGGTGCCGTCCACTAAGCAGTGCCAGGGGGCGGCGCCCAGGAGTAGGGCCTTCTCTGTGATGGGCCCAGCCCTCTGGAATGACCTCCCCCCCGACATTAGGACAACTACTGATCTCCGCTCCTTCCGTAAGAAACTCAAGACCCACCTGTTCCAACTAGCCGGCCTGGCTTAATTAGAACTTTATTCTCTAATCCCCCTGGCAATTTTAAATTGTAAATTTTTAATCTTAGGGTATTTTAATTGTTTTTTAACTTTATTGTTACTGTCTTTTAACTTTGTGGCTATTGTTATTTATGAACTGTAAAAATGTTTTATGTATATACCTCGTCCTGTGCCATATGCTTGTGTATTTAATTGTACGCCGCCCCGAGTCCCTTCGTGGAGAGGGAGCGACTTATAAATTGAATAAATAAATAAATTGGCGTTTTACCAAATCTCTACACTTTGATTCTGGAGCTTATAAAATGTATTTATTTGCTTGCTTGCTTACCTACTTATTAAATTCATATATTACCTATCTCACCATCCAAAGCAACTCTGGGTAGCTTACAATATAAAATAAATGCCTAAATATTAAAAGAATTTAAAATTACAAGAGTTAAATACAGATTAAAAATCAGGAGTTTAGCAATGCCATCTTCTCTGTCACTGTACCAATCACTTCCATCTTAGAGCCCCCATCCTACCCCAATTTGTGACCCTTACCATTAAAGTTTGTTAGTAGATCTTACATTTATTGCAGGTGCAGCTCAGTAGATGAAGATCAAGAAGAAACCTGATTGTTGTAATAATTCATTATCATACTTTTGCTATGGCCTGGAATCTAAAATGAGAAAGAGAACTACTGTATGTAGTGGTTGTTGGTTTTTTTAAAAAAAATATATAGTCTGGAATGAAGCCAGAAACAGTTCTTGTTGCAAATAAACCACCCCTTGAAAAATTCATAACACAATTGCATTGAGATTCAGTATGTATAAACAGCTAAGGGCTTAGGTGCTCATTTCAAGATTTTAGTCTGAAAGGGAGGAAAAAATCTAACAAATCAAATGTCACTATAGAAAAGTCCAATTTTCTTTCTTTCCTGGAAATGATGATGCTTATCATGATTTTGCTCATTAGAGAGAGAGAAAGGAATAAAGATTCCAGTTGCATTGGGATGCTTGCTTCTGAATGTTTAAAAAAAAGGAAAAGAAATAATTACACATGGGGAAAAGATTACTTTTGAAATGGTCAATCTGTAGACTTTAGACGCTGCCAATCAGCTGCAGTATAGCTTTCAGATATGTTGGGTTTGCAATTCCTGGGATTTCTGTCTATCTATGATCAAAATCTCTATAAAAACAGACCACAGATAACTTGTGATTTCCATATTCTTTATCGGTAGGATGACTTTCTAGAAATCCTTTATAGTCCTAGAAGAAGGTCAGGATATGCAATTTAACAAATCAAAAAATGTTTGCATGTTGTTTCACAATACTCCATATACCTGTAATCTACAAATCTTTTGCTGCAATACACTTGGTAATCCTTAATGACGCACAAGTCTTTGTTTTTCCCACTGCAAAAGGTCACCGCGGTTACTCAGCTGCTGCTATTGTAAGCAGGCCTTTGGTTGAAAAGCTCAGATCTGATAATTGCAGACACCACTTTAACGATGGGCCCAAAAGTGGCAGGGAGACAGTCTGCCCTTACCTATCAAGAGATTTGAATAGTGGGAGTCACTTCCAATTCTTGTCACACAAGCCTTAGAGTGCAGGATACTGCTCTTGATAAATCATGCCAAGGTTTTCATAAGGAACTCGGGTTACACAAAAGATCAAGCAGCTTGCTGTGATAGGCAGCATAAATGGGCAAATGTTGGCAAAGTTCACGCAAATGAATCAGCACAAATGACTGGTGTATGAGATATCTGTGATTCACTGACAGGGAGATCTCCTTTGCACTCTGTCAAGGTACTAAACAAAGAAGTAAGAGGAAGTTGTTTATTTGACACAAGTTTGTCACCTACTTTTACAAATTTGTTCATTTATTTTTGAGAGGAGTCTATCTGACACTGATTCCTTAAAAGGGGAAAGCTAATGTTCAAATAGCATAGCATTTGGACTTTATGCTGCTTCACAATGCTTTACAGCCCTCTCTAAGCGGTTTACAGAGTCAGCATATTGCCCCCAACAATCTGGGTCCTCAAATGCTTCATCCTTTTCCATTTTTTCCAAATATTATTCCCCTAATGTTAATGCCACCTGTCTCTTATTGACGCAGAATGCTTTCTGAATAGTCTTTTTAATTACTCTTTTATGTGTTTCTTTGTTAAGACTCTGACCTTCATTTGTCAGCATCTGTGAGCTCCCTTCCACACCTATTTCCTCCTTTTTTCTCTCTCTCTGTTGCAACACATTGCCCATTATTACTTCACTCTCTGCTGTTTAGAGATTGCTTTGTTAATACCCACAAGTGACTATCTGGAGAAGAAAAAATCAATATCTTTTTATGTAGGCACTCCACCAGAGATACTTTCTATTTCTGGAATTCTTTCACCAGAATCATCTCAGATTCTCTTCTGACATTCAGTGACTTTCTTAACTAGATTATCACCCACTGCCCTTTCCTTTTTCGCCCCACATGGAACAGATTAAGAAATCAGGAAGGTCAAAAACACTTTTTATCACTAAGAGAAGTTTGATTAGACAGACTCCGAATGGTTGGAGGTTTGCAGAACGTTGCTCTGCTCCAGGGGTGGGATTCAAAAATTTTTACTCCCAGTTCTGTGGGCATGGCTTGGTGGGCATGGCAGGAGAAGGATACTGTAAAATCTCCATTCCCTTCCCATTCCAGGGGAAGGTTACTGCAAAATCCCCATTTCCTCCCGATCAGCTGGGACTCAGGAGGCAGAGAATAGATGGGGGCGAGGCCAGTCAGAGGTAGTATTTACGCGTTCTGCGAACTATGCAAAACTTCCACTACCGGTTCTCCAGAACTGGTCAGAACCTGCTAAATACCACCTCTCCTCTGCTCCTAATCATTGGACTCCTAGTTTTTTTCATTCACTCATAAAAGTAAACTGCTACTGTTTTATTATATTTATTTTACCACTTGAGTTGTCCAATGATGATGAGCTTCATTAGTACAATATCATTAAGCGAAGCCATCATATGTCCTCAGCTATATGCATATGCTAATATATATATATATATATATATATATATATATATATATATATATATATATATATATATATATATATATATATATATATATATATATATATATATATATATATATATATGCAAATTTAGATGTTATTGCTATAATTTAAATATCACTGTTCAATCTGATCAGAAAATGAACAGTATGCCTACTCATTTTGCTATCCATATGTTAATGGTTCACTTCCATTCCAAGGTTCATGAATTTCCTTCATGGACTATTCTCTGTGGGGCAATTAGCCTGGGAAGTTATGTAAGATAAGTATCTGAAATCTTTGCCCCAAATATCCAGCCAACCCACTGACTTGCAAGATCTTTAAAGAGGCCATACCCCTTTCACTCAAGCCTTGTCTCAAGAGATCATTCTTATCCTATCTTTTTCTTTTCCATTATGTGTATCCTCGGCAAAAATTTTCCAGTGGAAAAGCTGTATTGAAGTCCAGCTGAGAAATTAACTCAAAAACTCCTCCCTAATTTACCAGACTGTGGAAAGAGAGTGTGGGAGATTTGTACTTTCAGACTTACAAGATTTGGTTAATGTAGCCCTAGAATAATTAGCTTATTTGATCATGTTTCCTGTCTGATCTAGCTGTATAGGCTGACATCAATCTTGCAACTCTGAAAGTACAAATATTCCACCATCTCTTTTAGAGCCTGATAAATTAAAGAAGTTCCTTTCTGGGTTTCTTTTTTTGCCAGTTATGCCTCTGCAGATTTCCCAACACCCTATCTGATTCCTCCCTAGTCAGCATCTCTTCCCCCATCCTAGGTCATTCCCATATCCCATTAAATATTTTTACTTTTATCTCCAACACATAGCCCATTTAAAATTCTCTCCCATGCATTGGTCTGCAGTGGGGGTTGTTTTTAATTATAAGTGCTGCATGTGCAAATATTAAGGAAATGGCAATGGCAATGGACATTAGTTGGAAAAATACATCAGAGGTCACATGCCTACAATAAACTGCCTCCATTCACTGAGCTACCTTATGGCTTCCATTGGGATTTTCCTGGAGCCATTTCCACCCTCTAGCAGGAATGAGACTCTATCTGCTAAAGAATGTTATTAAATCAGATTTTACCAATTCGTTATCATCAGTTCTCAGAACTTCTCCCAATGCTCTCTGGCATTCTCAAATCAAGGGAAAGGATATTTGCTACAGAGGCCCAATTAGAGCTGCCAATCATATTTTGTGCTGGGAACCCAAATGTACTAAGGGTTTTCCCCTCACCCCATAGGTTTCTGACTACATACATTTGGAATAACTGAATAGTGAAGAGGGTTGTTGTCGGTAATTCTCCTGAGGATTGGTTCTATATTTTGTAGTGTTCTGATCTTAGATCCAAATTCAGTGCATGCTAGACATAGGATTGGGGAATTTTGCATGTCTGTTCAAACATTTAGGGCCAATAAGTATTACTAACCTGGCTTTGAGAAAATGCTACTAAAGTTCTGAGGCTTTATATATTGGTGTGGAGTATGGTTCTGAATTTCTGAAACTAAAGGACTACATCTATAATCCCAGTTTAATCTTTAATCTTGGCTGCCCTACAGTGTATTTCCCTGTGGCCTGTAATTTACTTCTAATAAATAAATCATTATTGAATCATAGTTCTCTTGATTTATTAGATGCAAGATAGGTCAATTATATATTGCACCTTTGCAACTGTAACTGCACTCGTTCCACAGAAAAGTGGAATGAGTGTGATTAAAAATATAAATATTTTGCTGAAAGAAAACTGCAGGATAAGGTCTGAATCATAGTTCCTGAGTGATGTCTAGGCAGCAGGTTTCCAGTCCAAAACAAGTGTCTAATTGGATAGAATTGTTTGCTGGAGCAACATGAATAAAATGACTAATTAAAAACAAGATTGCTGAAATTGGGTACGTCTAGTTTAATGAAAAGAAAGACTAGGGGTAATATGATAGCAGGGTTCCAATAGCTAAGTGGCTGCCACAAAGAAGAGGGGATCAACCTATTTTCCAAAGCACATGAAGGCCGGGCAAAAAGCAATGGGTGGAAACTAATCAAAGAGAGAAGTAACCTAGAACTAAGGAGAAATTTCCTGACAGTTAGAACAATTAATCAGTGGAAGCAATTGCCTGCAGAAATTGTCAGTGCTCTAACACTGGAGATTTTAAAAAAGAGATTGGATAACCATTTGTCTGAAATGGTACAGGGTTTCCTGCCTGAGTATGGAGTTGGACTAGAAGACCTCCATTTTTGTTATTCTGTTAAGATTCATACTCCAAATCTGTTTGAATTTTTACAGAACAAAAGTGTGGGCTGGAATCTACCTCCCATTTCTTTTATGACACTGAATTAATGAACAAGAAGACAGCTTCCCCAGCTTCTGAAGATAATGCTTATAATGGCATTGGTGAGCATCAAATGATGTTGAAAGGAAAGGAATCCAAGACTGATTCATCTCATCTCATCTGTAAAGCAAGTATAGCATAGTCACTTAAATTGCAGCCAAAGCATGAATAAACAAAGGTTTTTATAACTGAAAATAACTCTTGTCAAGTAGCTGAAAGATGTGGCTGATATTTAAAATAATAGCTGAATAAATGTAAATAGATGATATAAAGATATAAAGATATAAAGATATAAAGATATAAAGATATAAAGATATAAAGATATAAAGATATAAAGATATAAAGATTATATATATATATATATATATATATATATATATATATATATATATATATATATATATATATATATATATATATATATATATATATATATATATATATATATATATTCTGCATCTCTTTTTTGCATACCAAATGTTTTAATTTTAAAAAATGAATAAAAGAATCAAATAATTCTTAAACACAAAACTAATTTGTGATTTATCTAGGATTTTTTTTCAAGAACTGTGGCCCCAAGAAGTCATAGAGTTAAATTAATCCTTCCCAGAACAACTACCTGTTAAGTGTTAAAGAGCAAGAGGACCTGTTTTTGTTTAGTTCAGGTTTTTTGTCCTTCAGAATTAATATATGAAATGACATGTATGTCTTCTGAATAAATCCAATCTAGGGCATAACTATTTATTCAAAGAACATTTCCACAACTTGTAATTAGAAAAATAATTGATCAGAAGAGCAATCAATCTCTGGATGCTTGGGATGAAAAAAAATAGCCATCTCAGGACTCCTTGATCTCTTAAGGACTGAAGAATCTCCATGCACCTTGATATATTATCCATTTTTAATTCTAAGACAAAAAAAAATGCATTATCAGACCAAAACAACAGAACCAAATTGGAAACACAGTTATAACATGTTTAACAAAGCTTCTAAATAGGGGCAATGTTAATAGAAAAGGACACATATTTCTTGGATGTGGATGAACAAGCCATCACAGCCATTTTCTAAATGGAAACCACATAAGCAGCCATTTATATTAGCACCTATTATAATTTCTCAACATTCAAAATGCTTCCATCAATCTAAACAAGTTGTAGTTCATTATTAGCCTGTAAGATACTATACCTTGGTTAATATAATATTAAAAGGAAGCAAAGATTGCACAATCAAAAATCTATGCATATAATTTAAGAGATTAGACATTTGTCTTAAATAGGGTTTCCTGCCTGAGCATGGGTTTGGACTACAAGACCTCCAACTATGTCCTTTCAATCTCTGTCGTTCATGGTGTTCTTTCTTACCATGTATGTATATCTTGTGATTAAGCTACATCTATAGCTAACACATCTTTGAAGGTTGTATATAAGTACTATTGTCTTGGAATTAAAGAGCTAGGTGGGCAGTTGAGAAGCCCTTATACAGATATATGCATCATATATTGTCTGTACTGCACATAAGAAAATTAGGTTTATTGGAGTATCATGTAGGTCATGCATATTAAATCTATCAGAATAGAGCTGGAAGGGCCCTTGGAGGTCTTCTAGTCCAACCTCCTGCTCAAGCAGGCAAGTCTATAACACCACTGAGCCATGGTGGCATGGTGGTTAGAATGCAGTATTGCAGGCTATTTCTGCTGACTGCTGGCTGCCTTCAATTTGGCAGCTGGAATCTCACTAGGCTCAATGTTGACTCAGCCTTCCATCCTTCTGAGGTGGGTAACACGAGGACCCACATTGTTGAGGGCAATATGCTGACTCTGTAAACTGCTTAGAGAGGGCTGTAAAGCACTGTGAAGCGGTATATAAGTGTAAGTGCTATTGCTATTGTTATTTCAGGTAGGTAGCTGTCCAGTCTTTTTGTCAGGTCTGGAAGCCTTTCATTAGGGGTGTTACTTGGAAACCTGACACTTTTCTTAAAAGCTTCCAGTGCTTTTGGGGTATTGGGGCTGTTTCATTTTGTGACTATTACTGGTTCCACCATAAGATTCATGAGCGCAAACTTGCTTGCAGCAATATATATATATTATACTGACAGGTAATCACATTCTACTGAAAGGTTATGTTAAAGCAAAATAATTGCTCAGTATGACCTTCCTGGGCAAGTGGCTTGAAGGATCATTTTTCAAAGCTATCTGCTTTTGAGTAATTGTAAGCATATATGAGACAGCATTCACTCCATATCTTCCCAAAAAATGGTTCATATACATTGTTCCCAGTGTCCCAGCTGATATACAATATAACCAACTGCAATTTAACTAGGGCCCTGAAAGATAAGCTGGTGCAAACATGGAAAAGTTCAGAAGCAACCACAATGGCTCTGGGATTTCCTTCCCCCCCCCCTTATTAGAGTTTCTAGAGTAAATGTGAAGTCAGCCTGTTTTTATTATGGTTAATGACACAGTCAGCCAGATTATTATTATTCCCATGGATTAGTTTAGTGAAAAAGGTCTAACAATTACCGTGTTTCCCTGAAAATAAGACAGGGTCTTATTTTCTTTTGACCCCTCAAAATAAGTCCTTAGCCTTGTTTCGGGGGAGGTCTTATTATTTTTGAGGTGCAGGAGGCAGCGAGCATGGTCACCTCATTACTGCTGCTGTGTTGCAATATTTTCAGGGAGGGCTTATTTTCGGAGAAGGGCTTATTTTAGCTCATGCGCTCAAAAGCCCGATTGGGCTTATTATCCATTGAGGTCTTATTTTCAGGGAAACAGGGTATTTATTACATAATGACATCCAGATTACCAAAAATCTAGCTTATATAAATGTTATAAAAGCTATTTTAAATAGTATACTTTTAAAAATGTCCCTCAAAAGCAAATACTCAAGATCAATGCAAGAGTAAGGACTTTAGCCATTCTTTGACTGCTAAAGACTATTTAGAGCTGGAGGATGGAGCTATAAATTGCAAGAAAGCCTTTGAAAGCCCTCATCCTAACCTCCTGAGGGAAAGAGACCCAGGACATCTCAAACTAATTATTCAGTCTGGACAAATCCTGTTCAGAAAGATAGTCCATCACATAATTAGAACACAAACTTTATAACTCAAAAACCCCATTTGAATTATTCTCAGGAACATATTAGTCACTAATGCAGAGCTTATAGCCTGGATGTTACTCTGCTGAAGTGGATCTCCATGTTATAATGTTGGCTGAGGCCTCCTACACCAACTGAAATTGCAAACTGCTAATAGAGTTGTTTGCAGTAATTCAATCTTGAGGTAACAAGGTAGGATCTCTTCCCCCAAAAGGGCCACAAATGGTACATCTGTCAAAACTGGGCACTCTCTCTCACCCATGGACTCCATCTGATAATCAATTATGAGCCATGGATCTAAGAATATCCTCAAGTTACAAATCTCCCCTTTCCAGGCAATGCAGAGTAGTGACTGATAAGAAAGCTAGATGATTTTGTACAACAGGAACTCCATATTGCTGGGATTTAGCTTTACCTTATTTCACACTAAACAACTTACAGCCTTCAGTTGTGGTATACCCATGGTGCTTCCTTCTGAACTAATACATTGTTATTTCTATGGTTTCATTTAGTTGTTAAACAGCATGGGGGATAAAACTGAGCCCTGATAGGACCAAGGATGGAGTCACTCATTCTGATCATTACTAACTTGAGCTACAAGTTAAAGAAAGAATGGAGCTGTTGTGAAACAGAGTTATTTTGAATTTTCCCATCCAATCCAGATGCTATCATGGGTAAGGGTAGCTTAAAGAGAAAATAAGACCAGTGGAGTAATGGTCTTTCCAACTATTTCCCAACAGAGGTCATCTACAAGAAAAACCAATGCAGCTACCATACCATACCAAGGATGAAATCAAGCTAAAAGATTCTTGATAACCAGCTTAATTCTGAAATTTTTGCAAGTCCTATCACCTTCTTCAACATCTTCCCTAAAAAAGAAAAATTAGAACCTAGGTACAATTATCCAAGATTGCTGGATCAAGAGATCACTTTTTCAGGAGAAAGAATACCCACAGCTTTCTTCAAAATAGAAATCCAACTCCTTCTCTCAAAAAAGTGTTCATCATGTCTCCAATTTGGCCACACAAAACTTTCTGAACAAGCCAGATGGAGCATGAATCCAGCCTGCAGATGGTAGAAAAATTGCAAAGAAACCATGTCTACTTCTTTAGAATTCACAAAAATAAAATGAATTAAAGATAACTTCACAAGAGATACTTCAGTTACCATGTAGTCTTGCCAACATGAAGTCCACATCAAAGCAAATCAGAGTAATTTTATCAGAAGAATGCCTTGAAAATATGCCACCCCATGGGAGCAACCATCAGTGCTGGCATCACCATTGTTGTCATCATCTTCAAAACTGATTAGACTCACAATAAAACTGTCCATCCTATTGAAGCAACCAACACTTGCAAGAAATCAACATATTCATGAAGTGTCCGGGAGTGGACTATTTTATGCAATCTCCCAGTTATCAACAAGATAACTCCCACCTCTGAAGCATGGAAATTGAAAACCTCTATGATTGGTATAGCAGCAATATTGAGAGAGAGAGAGATAAAGAGAGAGAGAAAGAGAGAAAGAAAGAAAGAAAGAGGGAGGGAGGGAACTTTACAACTAAATTTGTAAAGTTCTTGCATTCATTTACAGCTAAATGTGTGCTGACTGCACTTCAATTTTGTTGTGTAGCTTCATAATAATACTATGGAAATCACCTTGATATAAGTACTCACAGAGTTTTGTATCCTGTGTGTCTCTTCTAGCATGCTCATATTTTTTTGGAGTGTTTAAAATATTCCCTTACAATTTCACAGATCACAGAATGCTTCTAATTAAAGAAAAAGTTGATACAGTTGCAACAGAGAGAATAAAAGATGATGGTTAGTGTCTTTAATGTCCTATGTAATTTAATGATTGCTAATGTTTTTAATTATAGCTGATCTGTTTTTTTTTAAATCTAATGCATCTTTTAGACTGATAATTCATTCTTATGTTTTTTCTTCATTTTCCTCCAAAAGAAAAAAGATCTAACTATCAATCACCTTAGCCAGCATCCACAGACTATAATTTAATTGAATGCATACATCATCTATTTTTTAAATCCAATCATCAATAGTTGATTAAGTTTGTTTCATCAGCATGCAGATTAGGCAGTTTATCAATGCAGGAAGTTATTTGTATCAAATTGCTGCCTTTGGAAAAAATTATAAGTTGACCACTGGGAAGTGGTGGACAATTATTCAGAGGGCTAATATAAAGCATACATGAAGATATTTCTAAAACCAAGATTTTGAGCTCTTTAGAAGACCTCAAAACCCACCATGAAACACTGAAGAGGAATATCTTGAATGAGGACTATGTGCTGATCCTGTGGGCTGAAAGCTAGTGCAGTGAAAAAACCATAACCAAAGATAAGGTAGAAAGATATATATGACGTTCATCTACACTTTGCAAGAGGACCTTGATATCTAATTGAGGGGATGTCAAGATTTGCGTGTGAATTGGATTAAAGTGAGGGAGAGGTGCACAGAGTCAGCCTCACTCACTCTTCCCAGATTCCATCTTGCTCCATTAGCAGGACAAGAGTTGAGACAGTAGGAGATGGGCTGGGCACACTGGTTGACCAGGGCATATTTCATGTCTTGCACTGCTCTTAGCATACCACATCAATTGCAGAGACTGCCTTCATGACCGCTGTCCTATTCTAGTAGGTTTCTTCTGCTCAATCCACCGGAATCTGTCTTCATATGTTCAGGATAAAGTCCCTATCTCAACGAAGGTCAATGACCCAATGGCTACTCTCAATCTGGTTTGGCCAGCCTGTCGAAGCTGTTGCCTAGGGTGTGGCCGCTGTGCATGCTATAGCTACTAGGAGCCACAGGTGAGAGCTGAGTGACAGGTGGGGACCAAAAGTGGATGAGCTACCCCAAAAGCTGCCCTAAAATGAGCTGCCCTAAAAGGACACAGCATGTCTCTACACCAGAGGTGCTACCCCTCCCTGAACACCCCATAACCCCAGAAAGATATGTTACCCAACCAAAGAACCAATGTAGGAATTTCTAGATAACCATCTATATGTTTATTACAGAAAGATAATCTCTTAGCAGGGACCAATTTTCAACTATATTTTTTTACAAAAAGTTTGGGAATAAGGGAGAAGGAGGAGGATTGATGTAACATTTGATTGAATGGTTTTGGTTTTTGGGGATTGGTGGTAGACAAAGCCAGCATACATTTATGGGAGTAGTTGAAAGGAAAGCAGGAAATCCTTAACCACAGATGTTTAACAGAGCTTTTCAGATTGGGGGGGGGGCAGCTTTTCAGATTTGGGGGGGGGGGCAGTGCAGCAATGGGCCTTAGTTTTCTGTGGGTTTCAGTTCAGAGAGGGTAATGACATACAACTTCAGTGCCTGAAACTCAACTCAACAGCACAGATAAAGCCAGTTGTGTTTCCAGAACATGGAAGCAAATCTATCAGGAACTGCTCCACTGACCCAAAGGGATTATGAAGAGACTAAACTCAGTGTCTGGAAGGCTTAGCTTGCCTCCTTGGGGTTCAAAATGCAAGTCTTGGTTAATGGAAGTCTTCCATATAACTCTGCCCACTTTCTAGTCATGGTGGCTGGGCTCAACTCATTTGTTGGAAGCCAAGTCTCAGATGATTCAAAGAGATTTTCTGATCTAAGTAACAGCTTGCAATGAGTGGGAGAGCTCAGAGCTGGCTGCCCAGCTCTACCCTTTCTTTCTCATTTCAGCTATTGATGGGTGGAAAAGTGTTCAAAATGAGATTTTCCTTGTCTGTACCTGGCACCAGAGTCAGACTTTTTATACTCTGTCTGTTGAGCATGGCTTATGCTGCATCTCTGAGTCATCTTGTCACCCATGAACAAATTCACAGGTAAAAAAATCCCAGTCCTGATTGAAAATATTCAAGCATTCCCTTCCTCTTGCATTCCAGGTGATTAGCATTTGTGAGATTTGCAATCCAGTCAGTAATTCTGAACAATAAATATTCTCGGTCCCTCTAACAATGAAAGTTTATCCTTCTAAAAGGCAGCTATGGCATTTAATCTGAGCAAAAGGTCACCTCTATTAAAGGGGTGGAGGTGTATGAAGAAGAAGTTTCCTCATAAATACTGTCTTGTAATAACTCTATGTCTCTCCAACACTTCCTGCATTACGAAAACCTAAAACCTTTATTTATTTCATTTATTTATCACATTTCTTTTGTTATTCCTCCATCTGTATTCCTATTTGTTTTCACTCCTAATTTGTTTCTAAGTCTTTTGTTCTTTATTGATTTTTTGCTGCATCTGTATGTAAAGTCTCCATATGAGCATGCATAAAAATTGACATACCCTATATTGCCAAAAGTATTCATTCACCCATCCACATAATCAGACTCAGTTGTGAGCGAATACTTTGGGCAATATAGGGTACTTCTCCCCAAAAATAACTGAGAAAGGGAAGAGAGAGAGGAGAGAGAAGCCTCGCATCTCCTCTCCCTTTCTGTCCCTCTGACTTGCCCCTCAGAAGAAGCCTCTCCTCTCCCCTTCTCTCCCTCAGGCTGGCCCCATTGATCCTCTCCAAGCTCACAGCCCGCAGGCCAGATGAGTCATGCTCTGGCCATGCTCAAGTTGCAGTTGGAACAGAGTTCTTTTCATGTTGGGAGGGGGAGCAGAACATCTAACTCCTTAACATCAGCGTGCGTTAACAATAATATAAGAAATACTAATGAACTGATGGTCATTTTGAATACACACGCACACACATACACACTTGTATCAAAGGAAGATGGAAGACAGACACAGACATTAAACAGATTTGTTACTTAGAGGGTTTTTAAAAAAAATTATTTAGGGATCAATTTAAATCGAACAGCCTGAGCACCATTCAATTCAATGCTTCATTTTTCTGGAATCAACTGCCACTCTCTAGTATCTCGTTCCCTATCAGGAAAAGTTGAAAAGTGAGTGATTAATGTGACTAGTTCACCCCACCACCACCCCGTCAGTCTGGAGAGGTTCATTTATTTTCAGTGAGAAGAGGCTAATGTTGCAAAAATCAAGACCACAGAAGTCCAGTTTCCACCTCCAGAGTCTTTTAGTAGTAATTACTTTGCTGTCCAGGCATTGTTACCTTTCAGAAAGAGATGCATTTGGTCAGAACTAGAAAGGAAAATAAATGTAGTCTCTCATCATGTACAGTATATATTTTCAAGTAACATATTCATAGATTTACATATATATGAATATATTCATTTTTTAAGGGAAGGAAGGGATCCTAAATCTAAATGGCTGAGGAAGCAATTACAGAAAGAATGAAAGAATGTTTTTCTCTGGCTATTTCACCTCAGCATTAAACATTCTTTCAAAGGTTGGCAGCAAAAGCATTATGAGTATCTTTTTGGAGGGGAAACCACTTGACACAGCACATGCCTCACTCCAAAGTGCTTTCAGCCCTGGTACCAACATGATTTGTACCTTGAGTGACAGGGATCCTAAACAACTAAAAGGGTCCCATACTTTCCATTGCATCAGACATCTAGTTGCAGATATAATGCTTTTGATGATATCCCTAACAGGTTTTCACCAGTATTGGATGAAATGCAATTGAAAGCTTCCTCTGTGCATTTGTCTCACCTTATTTTCTATCCTTCAAGGTTCAAAACCTGAAAGCTTTTGCAACATCTCATCAATTTGGGGGATTGGGCAATTTGCAAGATGAGTCGTCTATTATCTCTATGTCCTATGGCAGAAGTTAGAATAACTTTATTGTCACTTTGAATGTACACTAATCGGCATACGTTAAAATGAAATTTTGTTGCATACAGCTGTCACCGTTACCATTGCTATTAATCTAAGTTAAAGCCAAAATAGAGAGATCCAGGAGATATTACTTCAGCAGCTCTTTCCAATTGCACTCTGATAATTGACTGGAGAACACTTCCCTGACCTACATTTTTGAAAGTTTTAATTCCCACAAATTTCTACAAAACTTCTTGAGCTATATGTTCATTTTCAAACTCACTTCTTTCATTAAAAACAAACAAACACCCAAGTATCGGATAGTTTACTGAAGTGCACTAGGCTGATGCTATGATCTTCACCTTATTTCCATCTTAGCTTAGGTTTTCAAATGGATGTTTTCCCATACAGAATTAGGAACCACAGTCGAAATACTTCCCTGAAAGTTCAAAGCATTTGATACTTTCCGCCCTTTCCACTTATTTCATTTTTCCCCTCTTGAAAGAAAAACCATACAAGCCTATGTTTGCTCTTTCACAGCCTTCTTACCCTCCTACATCCTCTTTGGTGAATCCATAATGTGGGATTATCACATTCATTTCCATGGCAACAGATGCCAATGCCATAAATGGAGGTTTAATTTCAGGATTAAGCAGGAAGCAGAAACTGGATAGTGAAATGAAAATTCTTTCTGTAAAATCAAATAGGCGAAGATAATTGCAAGGTGCACTACTTGCCTTCTGCATGAACACTTTTAAATCCAAATAGCAAAAATTTCTTTCTAGAGCCTGCTCTTTTGCCAGAAGGACATTTTCTTCTTGAGAATTCTGATTGGAGGTGATTAAATGCCCATATTTATTTTACTTGGGAGTGTTTCTTGATTACATGATACCCATCTGTTTTTCCTTATGAGTGATAACCTAGTTTAATATTATGATGTGAGACCAAGCAATGCTTGATTATCCTCAGTTGCAGTGCATATTTTAGATACAGACACACTTAGCATTTATGCAAAATTCCAGATAGTAATCCAAGATTTGCAATTAACACCACCATTGCCAGGCTATATGTCAGATTTATATTTCTTAGGCCATCCAAGCAATACTAAAAAAAAATAGTTTTGTTAGTTCTATTAATGACATAGTCTAATGCAAGTTTTATAGGTATATTTAAAGAGATGCTATGGATGGATATAAACCACCAGTATTTACCTGGATGTAATGCAATTTATAACTTTAGTGCACATGTTTATAAATGCTTGCGATATATAGTGTACATTTACACATAAACCAGATTTAATGTTCATTATTATATCTTCCATTGTTTTCTTTTACAACATTTTATGATTGTAAAATGTAGTGGATTGAATTTTGATTCTAAAATGACATTTTCCTGGACTAAGTGCAGAAATCTATTAAAATTGGCCATAAACACTAAGAGAAGACAGGAATTACAGATGTATATGTTATAACTGTTCTTGTAGGTCAAGTGACTTTCCTGTTGTGAAGCTAAAAGGAAATTAAGAGGGGTAATATTTATTGAGAAAGCCATCCTCTACTTCTAAGGCAATTAATTCTGATTTAAAGAATTGCTAAAGGGTGATTGACTTATCATCAATCCCAGGTGCTATGTCCATTTTATTCTTAAAACTGGATCTCACAAATTAAATATCTTGTAATTTTGTATCTTGTGATTTTATGTCAGAATTACATCTTTTAATTTAACCAACTGAAGCATGATTGGGTCATGGTCTATGTTTTGTTTATGTATACTCCCATATGAATTGTTTCTGTTTCTGACATCAATATTGTTTCTATGTTGTTTCAAACTTTATTCTAATCAGAGCCTTTTAACAAGTGTATTTATCTGATTTCACTTTTACATTGCAGGTCTTGGTTAACATTTTCAAGTCCTTAGAAAAACAGAAAGATTCACTTAAGAAGGTTTATATCAGTGATGGCTAACCTTTTTTCTAAAGGTGTGTCAAAACTGTGTGTGTGCTATCGCACGTGTGCACATGCCCGCCCACCTGCACCTGCGCGAGTGACCCACCTACATGCGCATGCACGAGCGACCCCCGCACTGGGGGATTTTCACCCTCCCCAGACTCCAGAGGCTTTCCTGAAACCTGGTGAGGGTGAAAAGAATATGTGGGATAGTAGAGGGAAATCTGAGTAGATTTTCCATACTTCCATGTGGACTTTCCAACTGAGGAGAATATTTGTAGCTTAGAGTCAAACTGCAGAATCTTTGGTGTCTCTCAGCTTAGTTGTTTACTTGGAGACATTTCGTTACCCACATAGGTAACATCATCAATGCTAGTGAATGTCAGATTTGTTCCCTGTTTATATAAAATAGATTGCCCTGCCAGTTTTGATGGGGCTGTGGTTCTTTTACTTGGTAGATCCTTGACTAGAATATTGCTTTCTGCTTGATTATTTGTCTGATGTGTTAATCCCTGGCTAGCTAAGTGTTGGCTACTACAGAGAATATGTTCTGGACTTTTTTGTTTACTTCTTAGTTTTTTTTAACTGTGTTTTCTGAATGGTGTTCAGCTATGTTTATTCTATCTATTGATGATTTTTCCGAAGGCCGGGTTTCCAGGAATTCCCTAACATTTTTTTTTCAATTTAGCTTGGTCTAGGTTGCTCATAATTTTCCATTGAAATTAGGGTTGAGTCTTTCCATGTCTTTTCAGACGTTCACCTCTAATTTGCCACCGTTTTCTCTGCTGAGGATATACAAGGTAGTGTACTGCTATTTTCTTCTTCCTTTGCGAATGTTCTTCCTTTTGAATATTGATAGTTTCAGGTGTCTTCCCTAGTTATTTTGTATTTATTATGACAAAAATGTTGCCTACATACTGGATCCATACTTTTGGTTGTATATGTGGGGAATGTATACACACTTCTACACACAGTCTCTGCTATTAGTGCTAAGAGTGATGATCCTATATGTGTTTCTCTGCTTTGTTGGTATATTTGTCTATCAAACTGAAAGTAGTTAGTGTGGCACAGGTTGATGAAATCTATGATTCTGGGTATTTTGGTATTTGGATATTTGACTAGACTAGTTCAGGTATGCCAGTTCTGGATTTATGGCTGTAAAGAGCATTGTAACAGCAAATGAAACCTTACGTTCATCTTTTTCTACTTTTAAGGTTTTGATTTTCTGAAGGCACTGCTGTGAGGATTCTCTCAATCTCTTCTGAATTCATTAGTCCTCTCCCCTTCTTTTCCATCAAAAATTTTATTCAACCCTGCAAACAAGTGCAACATATAAATACTGGGACACAGCAGTGATGAGAAGAATTGAGGTTCAAGATTTGACATTGTTACATTACCAGAACAATGGGTATTTATATTACATAGCTCAAATGTTATTAAAGGATGCAGCCAATCAAAAGGTTTGCTTGCAGGTCGGCTGCACAAGTTTCTACCAATCTAAAAGTTTCTGAATCCCTTGATATTCTTCATCTTAAGCAACTGGCTGACAAAAGGTCAGCAGAGACTATCTGGTTAATTCTCTCAGAAAATGACTTCAGGCATGACTGGAGAGATGCCAGTGATAAGAAATGCCAACCCATCTTCTCTCATAGATTCTTCTTTGGTCTGATTTTGTCAAATTATGTCAAAGTGGCAGAGTTAGTTTGACCTCTAGAGAATGCATCCCTCTGGAATTCTTCAAAGTACCACATGGCAATCCATACTTCTCTTTTCTTTCCTTTTTTAAATTTATGCTGAAACAGGAGGTTAGGGAACAAGTGCATTTGCTAACTGGTACTTTCAGTAGAGAGAGAAAAGTGCCAAACTGAAAAGGTATCCTTCAAAACAGGGGATGAAACTCCTGGCATTGATATTTATGGGCACTCATCAGAGGTGGGTTCCTATTGGTTCAGACTGGTTCGGACCAGTAGGTAGTGGCATGGCCTGCCATGCCCCTGAACTGGGCCTTCGGCGCTGCCATCTTGTTTTTTGCTTCTGTACATGCGCAGAAGCATTTTTTTTACTACTGCGGATGCGTGCATAGTGCACATCAAGCACGTCCCTGAGTGAACGGCAGTAGGAGAAGTTAGAAACATCCCTGGCACACATCTAATAGAAGTCATGGTGGTACAGTGGTTAGAATGCAGTACTGCAGGCTACTTCAGCTGACTGCTGGCTGCCTGCAATTTGGCGGTTCAAATCTCAACAGGCTCAAGGTTGACTCAGCCTTCCATCCTTCCAAGGTCAGTAAAATGAGGACCCAGATTGTTGGGGGCAATAGGCTGACTCTGTAAACTTCTTAGAGAGGGCTGTATAAGATGCAATATATAAGTCAAAGTGCTATTGCTATTGCAATGGACATGCCAGACCTATGCACATTTCCTCAAAATTTTGTCTTTGTATGCTATTGTATTTAATAGAGTCCATTACAAGTAGTCCTTGACTTTCAACCACAATTCAGCCCAAAATTTATGTTGTTAAGTGAAACAGTTAAGTGAATTTTTCCCCATTTTCTTTTCTTGCCACAGTTGTTAAGTGAGTCACTACAGCTGTTAAGTTAGCAACGTGGTTGTTAAGTGAATCTGGCTTACCCATTTTTTAAAAAAAGAATTTTATTGATTTTTAAACATTTATAGGGAAGGGTAGGTGGATATACAAAAAAAATTGGCAGCTACTTCGTGCTGAAAGTAGAAATCTCTCCAAATCTCACAACTTTTACAGAAAAGAAAAGAAAAAATAAAAGATAAGCAAAAACAGCATCTTGTTATACATTGTATCAACCATATGTTCAATCATCTCTTTTACCACTTTCTAATATATCAACAATTACAATAATATTTCAAATACATTTATTTTTGTGACCTGAGCCTTTTCAATATTGCTCCCTCCACCCTGTCCTCTGGCGGAGCCACAGCCCCTCCCTCCGTCATATCTTGTGTATTATCACCTTTTTCACTACCTCCTATGGTTTCGTCCTCTAGGAGGGGACTGTGTTTTTTCATGAAGGCCTCTGCCTCCACAACTGAATTGATTCTAATTCTGTTTCCCTCCCAGAAGATCAACATTCCTTCTGGCAATAACCATCTAAACCAAACTCCTTTATTATATAATTTCTTTGATAAGGTGGAATACTTCCTCCTCTTATCTCTTATTTTTTTCGGAATTTGTTTAAGAATGGCAATTTCTTTATCTTTATATTTTAGTGATCCCTCCCTTTGGGCTCCCAAAACTTCATCCCTCGTGGTCTTCCTAAGAAATTTAATGTGGACTTCCCTTGGAACATTATGTGTTCTGGCATATTCTGAATTGATTCTATAAACCAGATCCATATCCCACCACAACTGTTCTTTATCTCTCTTAATGTATTCTGCTAAGATTGTACACATAGTATCCTTAAGATCTTCATCTTCTGTCTCGGGTAGGTTCTGGAATCTGAGAAAAAGAGACATTCTTTCACGTTCCATCTTTACCATGAAGTTTTCCAATTCTCTATTCCCCTTCTGAGTTGCCTTCACCCCCTCCCTCAACCCAACTACGCCCTCCTCCAGTACACCAACCCTCTGTTTATTTTCTGTTGTTTGCTGCTGTATGTCTCTGAGTTGTTCTTTAAAATCTGTCAGCTCTTTTTTCAGTTCTTCTTGTCCCTTCATAATAGCCTGGAACATTTGGGTAACTGATAAGTCCTTTGAACTCTCTCCAGCCCCTTCTTGTTGTAAGAATGATGAGATTTTTGTCTGTTGGGTCATTGGGCTGAATGTAGAAGAGGTGGGTGCCGAAGCTGCCTTACCCAGCGGTGGTTTTCTAGGCCCCATTTGTTATGTTCAGAGATAAGTGTAAGTCTTATACAAAAGAAATGGCATCTGTGGAATGCACAGCTGGGTGATGCCGAGGAGGCAGACAAGCCCAGAAGTAAGTGTTAATCCTTAGTCACAGTTCCAAGCTAGAAGAAGAAAATCAAGTAATCCAAATCCAGAAAGACCACAAAACAGGGGTGCTCCGGAAGACTTTAGGGAGATAATAGTAATATAAAGTCAGAAATTCCTTCGTCATAAATATGGGTCAGTTGCTAAGACTTGGTATCTGATTTTTGATCACTGATCATGTTTTCATGTAAATTAAAACCTTGGTAAGTGATCCTTTCAACTTTTTCTAGTGGTATTTCTTCTAAATTTATCAGTGGTAAATTAATGGGTTGTTGCTGATGACCATGATCTTGGTTTCTGAGGTGTTAAGCTTCAAGCCATATTTCTCAGATATTTCTGAGACTCTGTTGATGAGGAGCTGAAGGTCTTCATGCTTACTGCCAAGGAGAACTGTATCATCAGCATATCTTAAATTGTTGATCTGAACACCGTTTACTTTGAGGCCAGCATCAATGTTTTCCAGTGCTTCGTTGAAAATTGACTCAGAGTAGATATTAAACAACAGCAGAGACAGAATACAGCCCTGTCTGACCCCTTTTCATATTTCTGCATTATCTGAGTATTTTTGGCCTAATCTCACATGATGCCAATATAGATTCTTTATGATTCAGATGTCTTTGTCATCTAGTCCTAGTTGTTGCAAGGACTGTATAATGAAATCATCTTCTTGCTACAAGTGAAACTAACTCGGTATTTTTTCTGTGTTATTTTTTCTGCGCTATATAAAATGACAGGAAATAAATTTTGGCTTCCAACTACTAGGTAGTATAACAGAAGATTGCTGACATTATTGGGGCAGGAGTGAGAAGGAAAGAGTTCTGATTGCATTGTAGCTATTCTACCTGTACAGTTATGGATTACTTCCATAAAGTGGGTTTTGTTCATTCATAATATATGAAAGCTGAACATATGTTTTAAAAGAAATCCTCTTCAGTTTTGACTTTGACTTAAACTGTGTAAGACTTACACTGTACAGGATGCTTTCACTGAAAAATATGGGCCATGTTTCTTAAGGCTGATGCTCCGATTGTGAATTTAACAACTAGCTTCAAATGAATATTCTATTCATATTCACTTGAATATACATAAAACCCCTTTGGGTTCATCTTGTTCATTGAAGCAAGGTTGGGCCCTGAGAGTTAGGGATGCTTGCAGTGAAAACATCAAAGTCAGGGTCAGCATGTTTGGTTCAGACTTTCTAATTTAAATGTAAATGCCTTGGTCAAGGTTAAGACCTGGAAAGCTTATGCACTAGCTTATGTTAGTCGAGGTTGATCTAAAATAAGCTTTGCAACTCGATTCCCATGCATTTTGGGCATGGCTTCCAGAGCACCTTATTTTTTTATTTATTTAAAAAAAATACATTTGTATTTTTGTTGCAAATCTTCTAAGTTACCATAATTAATCTGTGATATTGAAAACGCACCACATTTGCAGGAGATTAATTTAAAAACGTGATTGAGAATTTCATTCCCACCCCAGATCTTTCTGATTGTAGCTGTAATTGTTATGCATGGCTTACAAAGCCTGAAAAAAGCACTAATTTCAATCGAAGGCCCCTTCAAAGCCACTCTGTGAAGCTTCGAGGTTCTTCACTAAACATGTTTCAGCATGCAAAGATATTTCTGCTGGTAAAATAAAATGGCTGACTGACACAAAGTGAGGAATCTTCAACTCTGCTCTTTTAAAGGGAGACATTGCTCTGCAAAGGCAATTGGGCAGGTGTGCCAGACTAAGGAAATTTTGGAAAGAAGAAACTCTGCACATTCATACATGGCTTAGCAAAATGTCCAAATCAATTTGTATTTTTAAAACAATGCTTTTAATAACACGGAAGATAACATGTGATATCGCTGATATCATTTGATATCAATATTTGATTGTTGTTATGTTATGACTGTTGAGCCGCAGTGGTGCAGTGGATAGAATGCAGTACTGCAGGCTACTTCTGCTGATCACCAGCTGCCAGCAGTTTGGCAGTTCAGATCTCACAGGCTCAAGGTTGAGCCTTCCATCCTTCAGAGGCCGATAAAATGGGACCCTGATTGTTGGGGGCAATATGCTGACTCTGTAAACTCTGACTTAGAGAGGGCTGTAAAACACTATGAAGTGGTATATAAGTCTAAGAACTATTGCTTTTGCTATTTGTTTGGCCACTCAATAGTTAAACAGCTTCTAAACTTGGCTTCATTATTCCATGGGAACTAGGTTATACTTTCTGAATTCATTGTAAAAATGATATTTGCTGCCCCTTTTCACAAACTCCGTTTGACCTTAAATACTGTGAAATGCATTCCAGGGACAAACCAATTTGCTGCCTGTGTCAAATGATATGATTTCCTCCAGTCACCATTTCATATTTGGACTATGAGCCAACAATTAAATGCAACTTCCATAGACCCATGCCTCCCACTATCATAGAAAACAATAGGCTAGGGAGTTTATCAGTCATCCATAAAAATCTGGCTCTAGCACTTCATTGCTGCCTCAGCCAGTATCATGTTTCTGAGGTAGTTACTTCTGAGGCAGTTACTTCTTCCTAGTTCTGCTGTTCCTAGCAGCAGAACTGGCCTGGCTCTGAGATATTATTCACAGACTAAGGTTATCATCACTTGCAGAAAAAGCTGAGCTGGAAGATGACCCAAGAATGAGCAAACCATCATAAAAAAAATATGCATAATGATTTGTGCTTGATAGTATCAAGCATCTACAGGTAGTCCTCAACATACGATCACAATTCAGCTCCAAATTTCCATTGCTAAGCAAGACGGTTATTAAGCAAGACTGTGCATGCGCAGTCACTAAAATTCAAAATGGCAACACCCAAGCGGCAGCGTGGGAACTGGTTCAGGGGCATGTCAGGCCTGGGTCACTGCCGGTTCTGCGACCCAGGCCTGAATTCCGCTACCGGGCCAAACCAGCAACAACCCACCTCTGGTCCAGATGCTTCAACCATTACAAATACATGCCAGTTGGCAAGCATCCACATTTTCATCACATGATTCTCCAGATGCTGCAACAGTCAAACATATGTGATACCACTTTTTCCAGCGCCTTCATAACTTTAAACAGTCATTAAATGAATGAATTATTGTAAGTTGAGGGCTACCTATAGCAAAGAGTTACAGACAAAAAAATATTCTGTCTAGAAACTGCTGTCAAAATGTACATGAAAATTTTATTTCCTATTTGGTTTCACTTACATTCTTCAAATAGAAGTGGTAGACCACTTTGGTTAGAGAGGTGATTTGATCGAAGTACCCTTTGAAGGTCTCCATAACCAACTACAAGAGAACATTCAAAAGCATTCTATGTCTAAAACAAATGGGGATATGTCTTTTTTTATTTGTTTGTTAGTTTGCCAAATTTATATCACCACCCATCTCACTTAATATGACTTTGGGTGGCATTCAAATACAGCAACAATTAAAACAACATAGCCAATCCTAAAACACTAAATGTAGATCAAAATAAAAGATGAAAAAGCTGAGATTGTAATGGAATAACAGTCATATATTAGCATATAACCACCTTACAATCTCCCCAAGGGATCCCAAGGTTACTGGGGGGAAATAGTTGTAATGGCTTTCCAGAAGGAAAGCCTTCATATATTTCATTTTAACATATGTGCAAGGTGATTTTTTAAATTGCTTCTTGACAAAAAACAGAAAAACTAGACATAGCACAAGCTGTTAAACAAGTAGGAGCTCTACTAGCATCAAAAGAACAGATGGTAAACAGATAATGCAAAGAATAGAGGTTTTGTTTGGGGTTATTAACAAGAAACCAAGAAGTATTCTTTCATTATTTTCTGCAGAGGGGTATAAAATAAATATAATACTGAAAATATGAGAGAGACAAAATTCTTAGCCTGTGGACCACTAATATACAGAAATCATATCTTTAAAATTGTTCAAACATTTTCTTAATATGTTGAGAGAAAAATCTTGACCATGAAACTACTTTGGTGCTATCTTAGGAGCAAGAGAAAGGAATTTTACAAGATAAATGTAAAATTGAATTCCAAACACACAAGACACAAGTATGCATGGTTAATTCTTTGCTTCCCATAATCCTGTTTAGCAGTAAATAATCTAATGAAGACTTAGAAATGTAGTTATCTGTACTGTTGGCAGCATAAGCCATTTTGTTAAGAGTAGTACATTTAAAGCACAAAAAACCATTAAAATAAAACCTGCACTAGAAAAAAAGCAGTAAAAATATCTAAAATAAACAAAAGTCCATACCTGTGTCTTTGTATGTGTGCACACTCTACATATGCAGAATTTAGTGTGCCTTGTGTAACATCTCTTTTAGTCCAAGAAAACTGCAAATGACTTGGATGAAATTCACCTGAAAACTTTTTGTGATCCCAGTCTTATCTCTTTGGCTTCCCTTAATGTTGAGCTCATGGGTAATTCTGTATATCTGCTTTTTTTTTCTTCTCAAAACTAACAAGCAAACTAAAGGTAAAGTTTTTCCCTCACACAAATGTACTAGTCATTCCCAAATCTAGAGGGCAGTGCTCATCTCCATTTCAAACCAAAGAGCCAGTGCTGTCCGAAGACATCTCCATGGTCATGTGGCTGGCATGACTAAATGCTGAAGCCACACAGAACACTGTTATCTTCCCACCAAGGTGGTTCCTTTTTATCTACTTGCATTTTTACATGCTTTCAAACTGCTAGGTTGGCAGTTGGGACAAGTAACAGGAGCTCACTCCATTATGTGGTGCTACGGATTTGAACCACCAAACTGCCAACCTTTCTAATCGACAAGCTCAGCGTCTTAGACACTGAGCCACTGTGTCCATTCAAAAAAAAACCAGACCTACAAAAAAACATCCCTTCCTTTATTATGTCTCTTTAACATTACCTAAACATTTACACAAGCAGGAACATCTAAAATCAGCGGGGCTCCAGTCCAATGTATTATTATCATAGGTATATGGCAGTATCTCACATTTCCAGGGGACTGTTGAGGAAGTTTAGTAAAATGTTTTTGCTTTAAGGACAAATGAATTAAGTTAAAAGGAAAGCATTTACCAGGCAGGAGAAATACAACCTCTTTTTACCCCTTCCTGCTCTTCAACAAACAATGCCCCCCCCCTCATCACTTTTAAATAACAGCATCACAACCACTAAGACACACAAAAGACATCCCTAGCAGCTAACTCCTGGCACATTATGGTTTATCATCACAGTAATTGCATCTTGGTTATGGATTATTGCTATGCATCATCTAAATGAGATGCCTTGGTGATGTATTGAAAAAGCAGGGGTTGTCCAGGATGGGGGAAGGAGACAGCTCAATTTTTTGTATCTGAAAGAAAAAAGATGACTCAGAATGAGAGTGAGGAGGATGTTATTAACTACTTCATTTAAACTGCTGGTAGTAATGATGAATGAAATTTTCCATCGCAATTTCTTTGTCACTAATGTCGCTTTTCTCTCACTTTCTCTACAAAAGACTTGTAGATTGCCTTCTTCTTGGGGGCGGGGGGAGGCATGGCTCCTTTGCAAAGGGAAAAGGATAAAAAAAAACCTGTACTTTCTTAGAAGACTCACTGGAATTCATTGTGAAAAAATATTCCAGTAAGGCTGCAAATCAGGATGATTGATAAAAATGATACCTGTGCTTATTTTCATGCTCCTTGGTGGTAAATAGTCTTATACCGCATCTCCATGGATGGTTTCCTTAAGAATGATCAGTCAACTTTTTAGAATAACTGTGTAACATTCTAAAGTGGGGAAGAAGCCAATGGCCAATATCAGAAAGCCACAATACAGAATTGATTGAGAACCTGGCAGTCTCAATTGGGGCCGAGAGATCTCCATATCAAGCTTAAACTTTCAGTGCTCAGGAAATTTTTTTTGAAAATGCTGCTTCCCAGCCCTATAACTGGGACATTGAAATGTCCTGAAGATATATTTGCCCCTTGAAAAGTAATCTTATAATTAAATTGAGCTTAAACATTTAAGAGATTGTTGGCAAAAAAAATTAATAGAAGTGTTCTGCAACATGAAATTATAGACTTGAATGGATAAGTTTAGTGCCTTATAGTAGATTTGATCATATAGGCCCAATTCTGAACTGAACCTTTTATTATGTAAGCTGGGCA
This sequence comes from Natrix helvetica, assembly GCF_964273705.1. NCBI lineage: Eukaryota > Metazoa > Chordata > Lepidosauria > Squamata > Natricidae > Natrix > Natrix helvetica. The sequence continues at coordinate 139,017,039 of NC_138548.1, read as the reverse complement.
AAATACATTTAAGTGTTTCTAGATGTCACACTAATAATGTGATGATGTACAAATTCTTCTCAGTAAGATATTAAAGACAAAGGCTTGTGTTTTTAAACAGTTTTGTACCCTTTCTTTCCTTAAGATATGGAGAATAGACTCGTGTTGTTAATTAGAACCAAAATGTTACTAAGTTAATTTAAATTATTGTCAATCATTTGTCCTACTACAAATTTGTCCTGTTCATGAAGAGGAACAACTACAAACCAAGGTGAATGAATAATGATGAGGGAAAGGAATCTTGCCTAGTGAGTGACTGGTATTTACTCCTTTTAAAAATAGACAAAATACCCATTGCATGCTCAGAGCAAGGTAGGACCACAACTGCTTCTCCTACCCTTCTTTTCTTGCAACTGTCATTTGACCATGTTACATTTAGATGATTAGTTGATATTGCACAATGATCATCATAAAGAGGAGGAGGAAAAGGGATTTTTGTGCCACATCAATTAGGTGTGTGGGTGTGGGTGTGTGTGCGCGCGCATACTGGTAATTTAAAAGTTTTGAAGAAGTGTTGACCACACACTGACCCTAGTAAGAGAAGTTCTTTCTGCCCTAGGAATTGTCTCCAGAAAGAACGTTGGTCTTACCTGAACGTTTTTTTCTGTTGAGTGGAGGGAGGGGTCACAGAAGGTTAACACAGCCTGATTGGTCCATTTGACTGAGAGAAAACTTCTTAGCCTTCGGCTTCTCCCGTTGGCTCCCAGTTTCCGCGATGTCACGGTCTGCGTCTGAATGATGGAAAAACAAGGACAAGCCCCCCAGGGCCTCCCGATCCTACCCCTCCCGGACCCTGTCTAGCTAACTAGGGCGGGAATGTGACCCCTCCCTCCACTCAACAGAAAAAAACATTCAGGTAAGACCAATGTTCTTTTTCCAGTAGAGTGGAGGGAGGGGTCACAGAAGGGACATACCCACGCTAAGTCCCAGGGAGGGTAGACTGGGTCCCAGGGGAAGGATCGGCCGCCACTCTCTGGAGAACCCTCCGCCCAAAGGACGCCTCAGCCGAGGCGTAAGCATCCAGGCGATAGTGCCTTATGAAGGGAGTAGGAGAGGCCCAGGTAGCCGCCCTGCATATGTCCTCGAAGGGCGCCCTAGTGGCCCAGGCCGCGGAGGAGGCTGCACTACGGGTGGAGTGAGCTGTGATCCCCGAGGGAGGAGGCTTCCCCGAGGCTCCGTATGCCTCGACTATGGCTAACCTGATCCACCTCCCAATAGTAGAGGATGAAACCTTTTTGCCTAGTGAACCCGGGTGAAACGAGACAAATAACGCCTCGGTCCTACGAATGCCCGCCGTCCGCTTCAGATATATCTGGAGGGCCGGCGAACATCCAACCGGTGCCACGCCTGCTCTCTCTCCCTTGATGGATTGGGACAAAAGTTTGGCAGTACAATCTCTTGGGCCCTATGAAAAAGTGAATTCACCTTCGGGATGAACGAAGGGTCCAAACGCAGGACAACCCTGTCCTGGTGAATAATACAAAGGTCACTGCGAACAGAAAGGGCCCCCAACTCCGAAATGCATCTGGCCGATGTAATGGCCACTAAAAACACTACCTTAAGCGAGAGAAGTCGCATGTGCACCGTCCTAAGTGGCTCGAATGGAGAACCCGTCAGCGCTTTTAGGACGAGGGTAAGATCCCAGGTAGGAAACATATGTACTGGTGGCGGGCGGATGTTAGCCGCCCCTTTAAGAAAATGCCTTATCAATGGGGAGTGGGAAAGGGTAGAGGACCCCTCCCCCCCTAAGATGGTGGATAGGGCCGCCACCTGTCTCCGGAGGGTATTATGGGACAACCCGTCCTCCAGTCCCTTTTGAAGGAACTCGAGCACGTCCGGAACCGTGGCCCTAGCAGGATCCAACCCCCTTGGACCACACCACTTTGCAAAGGCCGCCCAGGTGGCGTTATAGATCCTGATCGTGGACGGGCTCCTAGATTCCTCTAAGGTAGCTATAACCCCCGAGGACAGCTTCTTCCCTCTTAGTATTCCCCGCTCAAGAGCCAAGCGGTCAGATGAAGCCACTGTGGCTCTGGGTGAAGCAAGACTCCCTGACAAAGGATGACCTCCTCTGGGGGGATCCTCCAGGGATCTGTTACCGAGAGCTGGACCAGGTCTGCGAACCAAGGTCTCCTCGGCCAGTACGGTGCTAACAGGATGACAAAGGCCCTCTCTGTGACTACCTTCCGTATGGTACTGGGAATGAGGGGAAGGGGAGGGAAGGCATAAAGAAGGCCCGGAGGCCACCGGCTCCTGAGGGCATCCGCTCCCTCCGCCACGGGAGTCTGGAACCAGGCGAAAAACCTTGGCAGTTGTGCGTTGCCGGGGGAGGCGAACAAGTCCACAAGAGGGATGCCGAATCTGCGACAGATCTTCTGAAACAACTCTGGGGACAGCTGCCACTCGCCGTTGTCCAGAGTTGCCCGGCTCAGCCAGTCCGCCTGGTGGTTGGACACCCCCGAGATATGCTCCGCCACAATCAAGGCCAAGTGTCTCTCTGCCCACAAGCCCAACGTCTGCGCCTCCCGCCACAGGGCACGGGAGTGAGTCCCTCCTTGACGGTTGACATGAGCTTTTGTCGCTACATTGTCCGTGAGCAGGAGGACGTGGCGCCCTTGCAGATGACGATGAAAGGTCCGGAGGGCCAATCTCGCAGCCTTCAGTTCCAGCCAATTGATATTGTGGCTGAGATCTGAGGCAGTCCAGCGTCCTTGGGCCATGTCGGATCCCATCACGGCCCCCCAGCCAAATAAGCTCGCGTCCGTCGTGATGGTCACTCTCTCCGGCTCCCAAATTGAGGCCCCCTGTTGCAGCGCAGGGGACATCCACCATTGGAGGGAGAGTCTCACCTCTGCTGTCAGATGAATCGGTCGCAGGGAGTTGCTCATCATCCTTTTCTGGGCCGGAATCAAGGACCACTGGAGAGGTCGCAGGTGGAGTCGAGCCCAGGGAACTATCCCTATACAGGACACCATCTTCCCCAGGAGCTGAGACAAGGTCAGGATGGAAACGGACCTTTTTCTCCTGATGGAAGTGATCAACTGTCTCAAACTGGCCAGGCGGTCCGGGGATAGGCGAACCTTCCCTGACTCGGAATTGATCACAGTCCCTAGATGAAAGATCTGTCTGGAAGGGGACAGGTGGCTCTTGGGGAAATTCACTGAAAAGCCTAGCGTCTGGAGCCAGCGGATCATCAGCTGGAGGTCCTCCGTGGCTCTGGAAAGGGACTCTGCCTGGACCAGGACATCGTCCAAGTAACACTGGAGCCTCACCGGAATGGATCGCAGGTAGGCCGCCAGCGCTGCCAGGACCTTGGTGAAGGTCCGTGGAGCCGAGGCCAGGCCGAATGGAAGGGCCCGGTACTGATAGTGTCTGCCCCCGTGGGAAAACTGTAGGTAGCGACAGTGGGCCTGGAGAATGGGGATGTGGAGGTAGGCCTCGGTCAGGTCTACCGAGGCCATGTAATGCCCTTTCCGAATGCCCTGCAAGATCGACTTCAGGGAGGCCATCTTGAACCACCTGTAGACTAGGTAGCGGTTCAGGCGCTTCAGGTCGAGGATTGCCCTCCAACCCCCCGAGGTCTTCGGGACTACAAAGAGGTTTGAATAGTAGCCCTGTCCCCTCTCCGGGTCCGGAACGACCTCCACCGCTCTGATTTCCAGAAGATGGGAGACGGCGAGGTCCATGAGACGATGGCGTTCCGGATCCCGAGCCGGGGGAAACACCTTGAAGAATCTCGGGGGTTTGGAGAGGAACTCTAACCTTAGTCTGTGGCGAACCGTCGCCCGGACCCACCCATCTGACGTGATCTGATCCCACTTGTCCGCGTACAGAGCCAGGCGGCCGCCTATGGGATGACTCGGGTTCGAGTCATTTCCCTCTGCGGAAGGGGCGGCCGCCCCCCCCCCCCCCCGCGAAAGGGCCGCTTGGACTGTGGCTGGTACCTGGAGCGGTCCTGAAAATTCTGCCTGTTGGATTGCCTGTCCTGTCTGTACTGCTGGAAGCGGGGCTCCTGATCCCTGTCATAATTTCTAAAGGAAGTCCTGCGATACGGGTGACTGCGTGACTCGGACTTCTTGGTGGAGGTAGGCATTACCTTTTTCTTATCTTTGTTCTCCACCAAAATCGGGTCTAAGGCAGACCCAAACAGGTTAGGACCTGTAAAGGGGGCGGCTATCAAATCCCATTTCGCTTTATTATCGATTTGCCAGTTCCTAAGCCAAAGGAGCCAGCGCGAGGCCACAGACGTGGCTAGGGCGCTGGAACCGAATCTCATGGCGTCCAGGGTCGCATCAGCCGAATACTGACACGCCGCCATAATTTTGGTCAAATCTTGGTGGATACGGTCATCCTGGATCGGGATACAATCCTGGAGTTGGCGGAGCCACATCACCATCGTGCGGTTAAAATACGAGGCGGCGGCGGCCGCCCGCATGGCCCATGCGGAGGCTTTGTAATTTTTCCGCAAAGTGAGCTCCGCCCTCTTATCCTCCGGTTTAAGCTTATCTGCCACATCCCCCGAGACTACCGGGGATGAGGAGACCAGGGCAGCTATAGGCTGATCTATGACCGGGAGTTGGAGGGCCTGCACAAAGGCCTTCTCCATGTTATAGGCGCGCCGGTCATTGCTGCCTGGGGGGGGGGGAATTTGAGGGCCGGGCCCACTGACTGGTGGCCACCTCCAAGAACAAGGGAGGTGCTGGGATCTCCTCCTTATTAGTGGCCGTGTTCGAAAACATGGCCATATCCGGATCCCTGGGTGGTGGCACTGTGGGGTCCCCCGTGCCCATCTTGGTGGTCCTCCTGGCCTTCCTGAGTAGGGGCTTAAACATGGCCTGTATAAATAGGTTAGAAGAGGGGGGCGGCTCGGTGGCCGCATCCTCATCCTCAGAGAATCCCCAATCGTCCTGGCGACTCATGAGCGAGGGCGAGGAGGCCCTAGACCTGGATCTGCTAAATGGGGTGATCTTATTATGATGGGAGGACCTGTCTCTTTGAGCTATTCCCCTAGAAATGGCTGCAGAGATTAAACGCTTCAGATTTTCAGGAAGGTGTTCTAGATGTTCCTCATCACACTCAGAGTCATAGTCCCGTGAAACCGAGTCCCTGCGAGGCCTCCTACCTCTGGATGGGCCAGCAGAGGGGCCTTCTAATGGGTCATCCCTATCCAATTCCCTTGTCCCAGGGGAAGTTGGTGGGGGAGGCGAAAACCCCCGCCCCTCACTCCTATCAGATCTAGACAAGAAAACAGAGGGGGAGGAAGGGCTGAATCCCCTGTTAACAGATGGGGAAGGGCAAGAGGCCTCAGGTCTGGGAGATCTAGATCTAGGCCTGGGATCCCGGGCCTTCTTCTTCTCTGCCCTCTCAATGGCTTTCTCAATCGCCCTGGAACGCCTGAGCTCATCCCTTTGCAGAGCTCTTGAGGGCCTGTCCTCCGCAGAAGGCCTGGAAACTCGAGGCCTGGTTGGGGCTGTGGGGCCTGACTTATCTTCCTGTGTCTGGGAAGGCGCGGTTTGAGGCGCCTCGGATCGCGCTGCCATCGCCCCACTCACGTGCTCAGATGTATTAAAAAGGTACTGGAAGCGCTTCTCTTGAGGAGCTGTAGGCCGTTGGCCCCACGTTGGCCGGAATCGCTCAACTCGGGCCTTCCTGTCGCCGGTGGCTAGGTGAGAAGGCCCCGCGTGTGTAGGCCCGGCCACATGGACAAAATGGCCGCCGACTTCCCGATGTCTTCGGTCTCCTCTAGGTCTTCAGGCGGCCGCTAAAATGGCGCGCGCGCTGCCGCTCGCCTCCCCAGTCCTTCCGATGGCTTGCCGGCCCAGAGAAGAGAGCGCTGTTCGAGGGCGACACTCTGCTGGTCTTCACGCCCGGCAATGGCTGCTGGCGCTGCGGCTCACGCCGCCGCCGAGGGCTTCGCCGGCACGGGAGAGGCGGCGCGGCCGAAACGAAGAGACTGCCGGTCTTCACGCACGGCAAAAAGCCGCTGGCGCTGTGGCTCTGTTTTGCGGGCCGTTGGGGGGGGGAACGGAGAGCTGTGAAGCCGCCCGGCATGCCCGAGGCCCCAGGAATCAGCCGGGGGAAAAAAGAACCCCGCAGGGAGGGAGGGAGAGGGGTAGGAAAAAAGGACGCTCCACGCGGCTCTCCCTGCCTTCCCAGGACAGCAATAGCCTGTCCCGTTGGGCACAGCTCTGATCTACTTTCTTTAAGTCTTTTAGAATATCCAATTAGCCAAATAAAATTCTTAAAGGAACACTCACAATCTCACTGGGAACCAATTGATAAGTCTTTGGACCTGACTGAGCGGAAACTGGGAGCCAACGGGAGAAGCCGAAGGCTAAGAAGTTTTCTCTCAGTCAAATGGACCAATCAGGCTGTGTTAACCTTCTGTGACCCCTCCCTCCACTCTACTGGAAAATTTATATATTCACACAAAAGAGGCAGAGGGGAAAAGCAGCTTGCCTATTTCACAAGTTATAACAATTTTCAGGGATAAAAGGGACCCAATTTAGCCAAATTATTGGTTTCCTGTTTCTAAATACTGCCATTTTAAGAATAAGCTAAAAAGAAAACATTTGCCTAGGTGTCAATATGGAAGAAACAGGATCAGCTTTAGGCTAGGACCAAGTTGGCTCTGGCCTATGGTTTCAAAGCTTTGGTGTACCTCAAGCCACCCGCTTTCTGAATAATTAAAAGAAAATGCAAATCTTCACATCACTGGACCACCCTGGCCATTTTATATCTGGCAAGGATGCTAAGTGAAGACATATTGCAGCACAAAGGAGTGGACTACAAGTTTCATTCAAAATTATAAAGCATTCTATCAAGGGGTTTTATGCATCAAAAAGTAAGGTGACCAACCGCCCTCCTTTAGGGAGGACAGTCCTTCTTTTGTAAGTTCTTTCCTCCCTCAAAAAGTGTCCTCCTACATGTTCTCCTTTTCGATATTTGAAGACTAATCTGTTGCGTGTTATGTGACGTCTTTGTATTTGACATGACAATTCGTCAAGGCTCAGTATAGTGCAGTATAAGATGTGATTATGAGACGCATGCGCTCCGCACGGGAGACCTTGAGAGAGAGCGCTGTGTGCAAGTGGCTTTGTTTACTTCTTACCGAAACACGACATGGCACATACGCACGCAGTAGACTCACGGCATGTCGGCAATTGAATGACTCACGGTAATTATTTCTTTCTCAGTGAATATTCAATTATACAGAGGTAAGTACAATTCACGTTTTATTAAACAGTTTTTAATGGTGTTTTTTTACTTCATCGCAAGTATATTGGACAGATATTGAATCTTGTGTTGAATTTTTATCTAAAGAAATACTAGACATTAAAATAGACGACAATTGTCTCTTTGAAGAAATTAGAAGACTGAATGTATATTTAAATTCTGAAAAATTAATACAATGGGAGAATCAATACGTTGAAATTGATAAAAGATGGGTGGATATTTTCAGCCATTTCAAAAATGAACATATTCCATGTGAAAATTTATTTATACTTGTTCAATTTATGTTGTGCTGCCCTGGAACTAATGCAGCAGTTGAAAGAGTTTTTTTTCAATTGCCAATGATTTTTCGACAAGTGAGAAATCGAGATTGAATGTTGATACTCTAGCTGCAGCACTTGCCGTAAAATTCAATATGAAGGATATTTCTTGTTCAGATATTTCCAATATATTGTTAGAAGATGATACATTGACAAAAAATATTAATTCAATGGAAAATTAGTCATTTAAATAATAATTAACAGGCATGTAAGCATAATTACAATATAAAATGCTACAAATGCTTTTATTATGCATATAGTGTATTATTGTTGCAATGAATAAAATATTTCTTTTATTTACGATATTTTTTCCCAATTTATTTGTCCTCCTTTTCATTGTAAAAAAGTTGGTCACCTTACCAAAAGATTAAGCTGAAATGACTTCATCAGCATAAAGTCATTTAAATCTGCCTTGCCCTGAAATAGGATCCCATGATACATCCCCATCTGAACTTGAAAACCTCTGTTCAGAAACAAAGGTTACTTTTTTCTCCTTTAATTTTTTCTTTGGTCTGCTGATGGTATTTACTGTATTTACTCCGAGTCTTCTGTGGTGTTCAGTTGAAAAACTTTAGCCAGGAATCACACTGTATTCATCTGGGGGAAAGTTTAACTTCACTCAGGGGAAATTCTTACAAGAGAAACAGGAACATTTATTCTCTTTTTCACTGTAGCTCCTGGAAATCTGCTAGGGGAAAAGCTCTTCTCTAGGGTAATATGAGAGATGATACGAGAGGAAGGCAGGATCATTAAAACTCTAGATGCTTCACAGGCATACAACTGTACAAAAATAAAAACAATCCAACAATAAACAGAATGGCACAATCAGACAGCAGCAAAAAACCCTCCTTCAAAGGAAGTACAACCATCCTAGCCAAGGGCCTGAATGAAGAGATAGGTCTTGGTGGTCCTCCAAAATACCAATAATGTGGGACTCACTTGAATTTTGCAAGGAACTTCATTCCAGCAGGCAGGGGCTGCAACAAATCAGGCTGCTTCCATAGTCCTTATGGATGCCATTGTTTCATTGAAGGAACTCAAGAGTACACCAACACTGTCTGATCGAATCAGCCAGGTAAATATTATGGAAAACGGAGGGCCTCTCAGATAGCCTGTTAGCTTCCAGTTTGGGACAGGGATGTAAGTTTCAATCAGAACCATTTTCATCATAAAGCAAAAGGGCTAAGAGGTGAATAGGCAAATCTCAGCAATTTGAATCCCAAATTGCCAAAATGAGAAATGCAGATATTATCCATATCATGCTGACCCAGAACTCCTAAACCAGTGATGGCAAATCTTTTTAGCATCAAGTGCCAAAAAGGGAGCGTACACTCATCACGGATGCGTCCTGGAAGAGAAGCTGCCCAATGGGCATGCGCTCACTGGGAAATGAACTTCTGGTTTCCAGCGCACACCTGCACACTGGCCACCTTGTCTTCCGGTTACTGGCATGCATGTGTGCACGATGATCAGCTGGCTGGTGCACATGCACACAATGGAAACTGGAAGACCAGCTCTTCCAGCGTCCAGGACTGCTGCATGCACAGAAAACAGCTGATCATCACGTCTGCAGCCATGCCAGAAACCCAGAAGAGGAACGGTCGATGCCACACATGCCAGTCAACATGGCTCCACATGCCACTTTGGGCACACGTGCCATAAGTTTGCCATCACAATCCTAAACCTTCTCCCCATTGGCCAACTTGCCTAAACATACTGGATGGTAAAGTTTAGTACAACTGATTTCATTTCCCTCCTTCCCAAATATATGTAGGATTCACAACATTAATATATGCAAGAATATTTATTTTAAAGAAGTGTACAGAAGTAGGGGTATCTCACCTCAGGTATAAGGGAAAAGAATGGAAGCCTTGACTGATCTGAATCCTGAAACCCAATGGCTGATGTTTACATCTGGAGGGACTGTCACTGATAACAACAGAAGCTTTTGATGCAAGTTGCAATCACCTGGATACGCAAATCAAATTGCAAGGGAGGGGGGAGGCAAAAGAAGGCAATGCAAATGATCAGGACCCCTGAGTGCCTGGCTTATCAGAAAATGCAGGATATTTGTGGTTCTTTTGCTTAGGAAAAAAAAATACACAGCCCAGGGGACATGATTTAGAAGCATAAAAGCGTGCAGAGCATGGAGAAAGGAGGCAGGAAAACTGTACTCACTCATTCACTCAAAACATTCTAACCAGGACCACACAATGAAGCTAATTAGAAGGACCCCAAGAATTGGAGGAAGAAAATTCTTCTTTACTTAATGCATAATTAATCTACTTGAGAGCATCCCAGATGGTTTATTTGGCCCCAACATTGACCATTGTGCGAAGCAAAATTCTGGACTACTATGGGCCTCTCTGGAAGAGTACCGGTAAATGGTTAAAGTCCCCCTTTTCCATGTATAAGAGAAGCCCAATGCAAATCAGCCATTCTCAGGCTATTTTCCTTTATAGAAACACGACATTACTACTAATTGCAGGTATAATGGCACATAAGATTTGACCTTTTAATAGCTGTTTAATTGCTCTTCCAAGAAAAATCTCCCATTCCACCTGGAGATGTGTTCAATTTTCTGTGTAAATTAAGAGTCAAGGTATAAGGTTGATGTGGTAGAAAAATGCATTGTTATTGTGTTTTATTGTAGCTGTATACACACAAAGGCCAGGCAGGGTCTGCTTCCTGAAACCTATATTGGTATTTGACTGATAAAAATGGAGGTCAGATTCTGGTTTTACTTGTATTTATTCTAACCTACCACTTCCTAATTGGCTGCCCACGCAGAGCAATCGAATTCGCATTTGGTGACAGCTCCCTTCCTGGAAGGTTTATTAGGTTCATCTTCCAAATACCCATAACGCTCTAAACAGTTCAGCGGGTTTGGCATCATCTCCTTCACTTGGAATAATGCTCCCCATTCAAAAGTGATTTAAACTGGCATGTGGTGCCTGTCAAAGCAGCACCTAACCTGAGCCGTTGTAATTCATCTCAGTTTTGCAAGCTTCATATATACACCCAAATTTGGAAATAAATGGAACTTTCATCCATGCCCAATTTAGCCACCGAAAAGTACAAAGATTCAGAATGGGGGGATTTGCCCTTTTTTTTTTTTTATTGTTGCCATTCTCAGACCGTATCTGCTCAGACTTCTAATGTTGCTGATTTTGTTTAATTTGCTGGCTTGTTTGTTGATTGAATTTAGATCCCAACTTACTGTCAATAAGTGGCTATGCAACAATGAAAACAGAGATAAAAACAAAGTCAATCAACCAAGGCGGATGATTAAATCAAAATTGAAAACGTAATTACTTCCATTATTAAAATATGCCTGTGCAGCAAGTGGCACATTTCCTACTCCTATCTATTTCATTATTGTTTTCTTTTCTTAGCAGACCTATTGCTACGCTAAATGCCTTGGTATGACTAAAATTTAGGCACCATCAGAAGAAGGATTAGGCAGCATAAGCCTGCCACACGATTGGCAGAGTAAGAATGTTGTAAGTCACCCAGAATCACCTTGTGGAAAGATGAGCAAACAATTTTCATACATACATACATGCATACATACATACATACATACATACATACATACATACATACGCTCATGCCACAACATGTAACTATTGTATTGTTGTTGCTCTCTAGCGCCACTAGTGGTGGGTTACAATTGGTACGCCCTGGTACGGGTGTACCAGTGCCTGCCGGGAGCATCAGGTACCGTTCCGGTAGGGTGCTTCCGAGGGCCCACCCACCCATGTTTCTTAACGGTACTTGAGGTTTTCAGGGCTTCCATGCATGCACAAGAAGCATATGGCACCTGCGCAACACTCCACTGAGCATCTGGAGTGTCGGGGAGGCATCGCATGTGTGCACTGCACGTGTGTGCATGCACGCTGCATGCATTCATGTGGTGGACGCCCAGCACTGTACCAATTGCAACGGGATCAGGAACCCACCACTGAGCGCCACCTAGTGGCCGGAGAGATGGATAAGCCCAACTATATTGTCTGAAGCTAACTGCCCATTTACCCATCATCCTGCACTCAGAGAAGCCAGACTGCATCTTCCTTCAGCATTTGGAGAAGGCAGAAGCTACCATTTTGATTTGCGATACATGGTGATCCGGAGACAGGCTTATGTCCCTCACACAAAGCATCGCTGGTGAGGTTCAAGCTGCTTGTTTGTTGGTTGTTATGTTCAGCAGTAGCTTAATGCTATCTATCTTGTATTTGTATCTTATATTTCACTGCATGTATCCTTATTTTCCTCAGTTTCACCATACCCTGTTCTCCCAATAAAGTGTTCAGATTCACACACATAGTCCGTTTCATTGAAGAATAGGTGGGTTTAGCTGCCTGTCGAGTTGCACACAGAGTAACATGCAGGCATGCATATATGTATACATACATACATACATACATACATACATACATACATACATACATACATACATACCTGAATAAGCATAAACATTGTGACATTCAGTGGTCTAGGTCTCAGAAATCAGAATTCCTCCTGTGACTCAATATGCACTGCACAGACATAGAAACATGTGAATGATGCTACAAAATGTAGCAGTCAAGAGGGGTCTTCCCAACCACGTTTCCCCCACCCCCACCCCAAGTTTAAGAGGCAGCACAGTCAGTAATAGCATTTAAGAGAACAAGAAAAACCTTGCTGAATTTGGTTGAATCTGGTTCAACCTCATTTAAGTTCAGATACAGTATCCTATTTGCTGCAGTATCTCAAATAAGTGGAGTGCGATAGTCATTAAGCCATTTCTATCTGTCACTCTCAGGGGTAATTGGTGGACTTTTGATAAGGAGTTTCCAAATTGCTATCAAGGCTAAGAACCACTGATTCTCACTAGCCCATCCACTTTTCTTTGATGTTACCTAAATCCATAACTGTTCTGACCCAGCCTCAGCAGAAGCAAGACAGACTCCTTGTCACACAAAAAAAACCCTCTTTATTTACCTCTTGTGAATTAATTGCATTCACTCACCAAAAAGTCCAGGCAATAGTCCTTCAAGGAGTTAACTGCAGTACAGACCTTATTAGTTCCTTGCAATAATTGCAAGGCCGTGAGCTCCCAGACAAAAGGCTGAAAACTAAGTTCTGGCAAGCAGTCTTTGTGGCACAAAACACAATGAGCCAAAATCTTCAGAAATATGAACTGTTGTCTCCTACGACAACGACTCCCCTCTCCTACTATTTTTTCCCCAGCCAGGGAGGGGTGCTTTGCTTTCCTTTGCTCTGCTCTGCTTTGCTTTGCTTCCCAAGTCGACTCCTTGTCCTCTGCTCACCTCTTCTATCTGCTCTGCGCATACTGCATCTGGAACAGGCCCCAGCTGTTCTTCCTTCTCACTCATTTCATCCTCCAAAGGCAGCTGCCTCTTCTGTGTCTGGGAAATGTTGGACGGCCCTGGCTCTATCTCTGTGTCTGATGCAGAGCATCCATCAGAGCCTTCCCCAGACTCCAGCACTGCCCCAAGTTCCTCCCAACCTCCTCATCATCCGAGTCTGCCACCAGCTCCCCAGGCCACAACAATAACCATCATCAGACTTTGGAGTAGGACATTTAATGTAGTGTTTATATAGATTTGGTATATATAGGTGGAGTAGTTACCTTTTGCTAGTTTTGTCAACTTTGTCATTTACAGTTGACTTCTCTGAATTGGCCAATAGCTTATTACTTTTTGCTTAGTCTTTGGAAATGTTTCAGATAATTTCCGGAAAGGAATAACTGCAGTACAATTCAGCTAGTGTGGGTGGGTGAGATCCTGAGTCAGCGACTAGCTATTTTCTATGGACACACAGAAAGGAACTGGGGTCAAAAATAACACGGACATACTATATAGAAACCATGACCCGTGTGTGTGTGTGAGAGGGAGAGGGGGGGAGAGAGACATCACACATAGGTACAAGTATCTTCAAGTCAATTTTTGACTCTTGGCAATTGCCTGTATAAGTCCCTGGAGTTTTCTTGGCAAGGTTGCGGAAGTGGTTTCCCATTGTCTGTTTCCTAGGGTTAAGAAAAAGTGTCTGGCCACAGGTCACCCAGCTGGCTTTTTGTCTAAGATGGAACTAGAACTCTATCCAATCATGACTCAATCCTTCTCTTCCTGTACATTTATTTACGTTTGGTGATTCAATTTCAGTTCATTCTCTCTATAATCATCATCAATGATTTGGATGAGGGGATAAATGGGGAACTCATCAAATTTGCAGATGTCACCAAGCTGGCAGGAATAACCAACACTCCAGAAGACAAGCTTAAGATACAGAAGGATCTTGACAAACTTGAACATTGGGCACTATCTAATAAAATGAAATTCAATGGTGAAAAGAGTAAGGTTGTACATTTAGGCAAGAAAAACAAAATGCACAGGTACAGTATAGGTGGAAGTAGTAGTAACTGTGAGAGGGATCTTGGAATCCTAGTGGACAACCATTTAAATATGAACCAGCAGTTTGCAGCAGCTGCCAAATAATCAACACAGTTCTAGGTTGCATAAACAGAGGGATAGAATCAATATCACGTGAAGTATTAATATCACTTTATAATGCCTTGGTAAGGCTACACTTGGAATACTGCATCCAGTTTTGGTCACCACGATGTAAAAAAAGATATGGAGACTCTAGAAAGAGTGCAGAGAAGAGCAACAAAGATGATTAGGGAACTGGAGGCTAAAAACATATGAGGAACGGTTGCAGGAATTGGTTATGTCTAGTTTAATGAAAAGAAGGACTAGGGGAGACATAATAGCAGTGTTCCAATATCTCAGGGCCTGCCCCAAAGAAGAGGGAGTCAAACTATTCTCCAAAGCACCTGAGGGTAGAAGAAGAAGCAATGGCTGGTATCTAATCAAAGAGACAAGCAACTTAGAACTGAGGAGAAATTTCCTGATAGTTAGAACAATTAATCAGTGGAACAACTTGCCTCCAGATGTTGTGAATGCCCCAATACCGAAAGTCTTTAAGAAGATGTTGCATAGCTATTTTCTGAAATAGTGTAGGGTTTCCTGCCTAGGCAGGGGGTTGGACTAGAAGACCTCCAAGGTCCCTTCCAACTCTGCTATTGTATTGTATTGCATATGACTCAACTACTTGAGAACTAGATTGATGTAGGGATTAAGGCAACAGGCTAGAAACTGGAGACGGTGAGTTCTAATCCTGATTTAGGCACAAATTCTAGAAAGCAGGAAAGGGCAAACCACTTCTGAAATCTTGCAGAGAAAACTGCAAGACTTGTCCAAGTAGTCAAAACAAGTCAACATGAACTTGAAGACACACTTCCCACCAGTGGTAGGATTCAAATAATTTAACAACCAGTTCCCTGCCCTAATGACCAGCTGGGTAGGCATGACTCAGTGGTCATGTGACTGGATGGGCATGGCCAACTTAACATCACTCACGTTGATGGGCACCTTAGCTGTTACAATGTAATAAAGGATAACCGAAGAGGCAGTTTCTGTAAGCAGTGCAATAAAGATTAGGCTAGCAATAACACCTTAATGTTTTTTTCCTGCCTTCCTTACAGGATTAGCCCTGTAAAGTGAAAAAACAAAAACAAAATGAGATTTCTTCCAACAACCGATTCTCTGAACTGCTTGGGAAGTTAACAACCGGTTCTCCCAAATAGGTGTGAACTGGCTGAATCCCACCACTGCTTCCCACCCTTGCAAAACATAGTTTTTGTACTGCTCATTTAGTTTTGTATTCACTCCACAGTCATCCAACAGACATTGCTTAAGCTAGCAGAGTTGCCTATCTGTAAATTGTGGATGGCTATATAAATTGTTCAATAAATAATAGAGAATAGATATAGAGATGGATAGATAGATAGATGATAGATAGATAGATAGATAGATAGATAGATAGATAGATAGATAGATAGATGATAGATAGATAGATAGATAGATAGATAGATAGATAGATAGATAGATAGATAGATAGATAATAGACAGACAGACAGACAGACAGACATAAAATTCTCAGCTCTATCTCTTATCTTTTCAATCATAAACACTTCCTAAGCAATCTATTCTGATTGTGTTATAACAAAGTGGATGGAAACACTCTTGTATATAGCCATTTATGGGACGATTTTTTGCACAAACATTATTCCTTACCAGTGATTACTACCTACTACTTTTCTACCAGCACGGCAATTTGTGAGATTTATCCACCCATTTCCAATTTCTTGTAAGCAATCTACCAAGATATAGACATTTGTACACTTGCTGTAGTGTTTTTGTATTTACTGTATGCATAACTTGTAATCATTCACTCCATCTTCCCTGTCAAACACAACAACCTTGCTTTTTGATACATTAATTTTCAGATCCATATTGTATCGCATAATATAGTCTAACACGTGCTACCAACTAGTCAGCTCAACAATATCATCTGCATGCAAAATATATACTCATATTCAAATACCCTGTCCTACCCATTTTTAACATCACTACAAGCATTTGTCCTATAAATTTATTCATAAATGGATGGGTAATACACCAATGAAACAATCCACCCATTATTCTCCCTGCTAGGAGAATTGCATGCTATGTTGAACTGCATGCTATGTACTTCATTTATTCTTACGCATGCTTAACTTCCATTTTACACAAATATTATCACATTCAGCAACCATTTTTAACCAAATTGATGGGAAATACTTCATTATTTAAAGTTATGGATGCTATGGTGTGAACTTTATAAATCAATACATACACACTAAATGTCTTTTTTCTCATTCATAATTTTCTCAACTTGCCAATGAGCAAAATCCTGCTATATGCAGCTCTTTTCTTGCATAAAATCATATTGTACTTCTGAGATTTTGCTCTTATGCCTTCTTCTCAGTCAGAATTTGGCTAAGAATTTTTTTAGGTACATTTAGAAAATATACAACTGTGGCAGTAGTTTTTGTATTCAATCTTGCTTTTTACCTTTCTCTTTCTACAGAAGAATGATAACAGCTTTCTAACATTATCAGGTCCAGATGTAGCTTCCAGACACACATTAAACAAGTCACACAGACATTCTGTAGTCAAATCAACCACATTTGAAGATGCATTAGGTGTGGTTTTATTTTATAATAAAGGTATTATTTTTATAAATAACTCAAAATGGCAAACATACCTAATACTCCCCCCTTCTTCTATATTTCCCACAACAAACAACCCTATGAGGTGAGCTGGGCTGAGGGAGAGTGAAAGGCCCAGTCACACAAATCCATAACAGCCATGGTGGCACAGTGGTTAGAATGCAATAATTGCAGGTTAACTCTGCCCACTGCCAGCAGTTCGATCCTGACCAGCTCAGGGTTGATTCAGCCGCCCGTCCTTCCGAGGTCAGTAAAATGAGGACTGAGATTGTTGGGGGCAATAGGCTGACTCTGTAAACTGCTTAGAGAGGGCTATATGAAATTGTATATACATCTAAGTGCTACCATGTTTCCCTGAAAATAAGACAGGGTCTTATTTTATTTTGACCCCCAATATAAGCACTTGGCATTATTTTTGGGGAGGTCTTATTATTTTTGAGGTGCAGGAGACCTCTTAACCTCAGCCCGCAGCCCACAGATCAGCTGATCCAGAGAAGGCCAGAAGTTCTGTCTCTGTTTCTGGCACACTCTTGCCAGCCCTAGTGTCACTGGGCCTGCCATTTTTTTTGCGGCCACCACTAAAAGAAGAGGTCTCTAGGGTTTGCAGGAGCGGCCTCCACGAGGCTGTTCTGTGTGGATGACAGGGGCATGAGGGGAGCATGGGGCATGTCCTCCCCCTCCCCCCAGGAAATGGTGGAGACTGGCTGTGCCTCCGTTTAAATATTTTAGGGGAGGGCTTATTTTCAGGGGCAGGCTTAGTTTAGAGCATGCACTCAAAAGCCCAATTGGGCTCATTATCCAGCGAGGTCTTATTTTCATGGAAATGGGGTATTGGCATATATGCTTTTGTCTCTTTCATCTTACTGCCGTATCCTGTACGGTCTTAGCCAACCCTCCCCCCACCCCATCATCCAAATTCATGCATAAATGGCTTCCTTTTTCTATTTGCCAAAGTTGTGATGGAAGAGGAAGTGGTGGAAGATGAATTATTCGGCTGTCATTCTTCCACCTTCTTTTTTCTACAAAACCAGCAAATATTGATTTCTCATTAGTTCCTTAAGCTGTTTCATATTGTCACACAGTACAAGGTAGAAAAGTGTAGCACATAGTTGACATTTTTTTTTTTAAATATGTTAACATTTTTTTTTGAAAATATAATCCCATAGGTATAATGCCTGATATTTGTAAAATGTTATTTTTCATCAACATCTAATTGGGTTAGAGAATTAGCTGTCTATTTTATGACTATCAACTGTATTTGCTTATACAAGGTATTGGCATGCATCTTATCAGACAGAAGCATTTTAAAATATTTATGGGAAAATGGGGGAAATGAGCCTACAGGGACATAGGAAGGAAGGTCATTGCTTAAGGTGTCTTGTAGGTCAATTATCTATCTCTTTTTCCCTTTTGCATTTTGGAAAGAGATGGAGGAGGAGGATCAAATTGAATGCCCTCTGCACCTTCAGCTGGTGGAGCTTTGTCCATCTGAAACTTGTTGAAATGGAGGATGCTATGAGAGTGTGGGCTATTACTGCACTTCCTGATGTATTCACATAGAACCCTTTCTCGAAATGTGAGCAATGACATTCATGCTTCTGCCAGTAATTTCTCTTAAGCCTGTGAATTGACGAGGAGTCACTAAAGTAGCAGGATGTATCTGTCAAAACCAAATATAAAAGTGAACCATGAGGTCACCCACATCCATATATTAGAGGCACAGAATGGCCCTATTAAAAGGGGATATAAAATAGAACTGTACCTTCTCTTACTGATAAGGCAGGTTCTTCAAAATAAGGTCATCCAGAGAAGGACTGAGTTTTAAACAATTGCTATATATCCTGGGCACAAAATGCTTGCTATTACCATCTCTCAGGTGTGTTTTCCTTCTGAACCAGCATAAACCTTTTCTATATTTCTGACAACCAATCTATTAAGCTGGTTCAATGGGCATAACCAGAAAGAACTATCTTGTAGGTACCATTCCATTTTCTCCTTCTTTAAGGATTGACAAAATCTATCTAGACAAAAACGTGTACGTGTGTGTGTTCCAGCATAACTCTGGAACGCCTCGAGAAATTTCAACCAAACCTGGTACACAGATGACTTATTCTGTGGAGAAAAATACTGTGGGGGTAAGACACCCCTAACACCCCTGGGGGGGTCCTTGTATGCAGATGTCCCCAGTTCAGATGTGCCACGCATGTATGTGTGTGTCCTGCTAGCCAGTTGATTTTTGGGTCTCTGCTGCACGGGGGCAGGGGAGTGCAGTGTGAGTCCACCGTGGCCCATTTTTGCTCCCAGGAGGCTGTAGGAAGGCCTACTAGGCCCAAAATGGGGCGCAGAGAGGAGCACAGCCCCCTTGCGCACCCCTGCCTTCTGCGCATGCACAGCAGAGACCCAAACATTGGCTGTCATGAGGCACACACACATGCGTGGTGGAGCTGAGCTGGGGTCTGTGTGCCACCTGCGTGCCAGGACACACACACAACCAGGCTGCGTTGGGGGGGGGGTGCATGCATGTGAGTGGGGAGCACGGGGGTTGAGCAACACTATCAATATCATTCATTCCTTTTCCTGTCTAATACAGGATTAGGAAAAATAAATATCTAGGCAATGCCGGGTTATCTACTAGTATCCTATATAGCTATGACTGGTATAGCTGGATTGCATTTGAAAATATCTATTTCCGTTTGTTGAGTGGACAGTTTACATGCACAGATTCTTTTTAAAATGGGGATATCTGTCCAGCTTTGGAAAAGTAGACTTTATAGGTAATCCTCCACTTACAACCATTCATTTAGCAACCGTTCAAGTTACAGTGGCACTAAAAAAAAGCAACTTACAACCAGGCCTCACACTTATTGCAGTATCCCCATTGTCATGTGATCAAAATTCTGGCACTTGGCAACTGGCATGCATGTTTGACAGTTGCAGTCTTCTGGGGTTGAATGATCATCATTTGCAACCTTCCCAGCCAGTTTCCGACGAGCAAAGTCAGTGGAGAAGGTTAACAATCACATGATTCACTCAAGAACTGTGGTGATTGACTTAACAATCATGGCAAATATGAGTCTGCAAAATTGGGCAGGACTAACTTAATGGCTGCCTTGTTGAGCAACAGAAATTCTGCTTCCAACTGGGGTTGTAAGTCAAGGACTACCTATACACACTATTGATAGGGCAATTTCACAGACTCTCTATCAGCTACTGATCTAGACTCAGACACTGAAAAACGTGAGATCAATTTATTCTACGAATGGTTTTCTTCTAAGTTATTGTTCAAATTATCAGAGAGGACATTTTGCTTTTACTTAATGATCAGACTGATACCACACCGAAAGAGAATTCCCTGTGCTGATATCCATTCTCCTCTGCTACTTGAATGGGAATTAATTATGATGTATTGTATTAGGTATTTCAGACTTTTCCTTCCCTTTCTCTAGGTATTGTTTGTATAAATACTTATGGATCCCCCCACCACTACCTCTTTCTTTCTTTCCCTCCGTTTTCTTCTTTTTGTAATACAATTCTTTAAATCATTTTCTTTTGGACTTTGGATAGCTGTAGGTTATGTATTTTAATATTGTTTTGTCTTTTGAATCTGTAGTGTATACACTATGATGAATACCTTTCCTTGATAGGACTGGTATGTAAATAAAATTACAATAACAAAATTGTCTCAGATTGTCTATAAATTGAAAATATGAATGCTTCCCACTCTAATAGTTTCACTATATTGTGCACTGAATATTTGATTGCTGAAGTGGTGGAAAATGCAACAGATTTAAGAGACAGTTAAGTGTCAGAAAGAATTGCATGCAGTTACATTGGCACATCTTCCTCTCTTTTCTATCCCTTGTTTTACAAGTTATTCTCCAGTGCCAGTAAATAAACAAAAAACCCTACAAAAACATGCAGTAAAATTATTTGACCACCACAAATTATGAAAAATGTATTGCTTCAGATAAATTTTCCAATAGTGAATGAGTTCTTCCATATGAATATTGTATCCTTAAAAGATAAAACAATGCATTATAAATAATGTTTTTTTAAAATCTGCTACTTGAAAAAAGTGAGGTACAGACAATGAACATGAGTAAGGATCTAGACATTTGACATGGTTTTTTTTTAATGTGAGGCTCTGTACTTCTCTTTTTATATGTAGTGTTTAGTTATTTTGTAGTCTCACTACTACACTTCACTACTTTCACTTGTTGTCGATCCAGAACAAATATAAAGTCAACATTACTTGATTGGTTGAAACTGATTCCTGAATACATCGAAAGAAAATGTATGGGTCAAGTAATTAACTAATTCACTTTAATAACCCAAAATATCTAGTTCAACGTGAAGTAAAAAAGACCTTTGGCTATATACAGAATCTCTAAGACTAATAGTCCTAAATAGATCTGTCTTTCAGGAATTTATCCAGTCTACTTTTAAAACTAAATATAATGAGCTTGATTAACTAACATCATTTTTCCTACCCAATCTCATCACTTTCCCCCTCAAAATATGATATTCCTTTTTTACTGGTTCTTACTTAGAACTGGGACCATCATTCTAACTAGCCAGATCAAGAAAATCTATGCTATACTGATAGAGAGCAGATGACATTAAATTCACATTTTAGAATGCCATATTAAATAAAAACTAATTTCATCTCATATGAAAAAAAACTTTTTTTGAAAAAATAAAAAGAATTTTGATGAAATGTTCAGAAGGAGCTTCTGCATTGTTAAATTGCCCATTGTGTTTTAAATTTTGTTTCTAAAGCCATATGTCTTCCTTTAGGAACTCTTGAATATGGAATAATGCAGGAAAAATAAGCAAGTAGCCTTGCAATCAGTTTCCTAAAATTGTATAATCATCCTTAACAATTTTCATGTAATTTAGATTTCAAAATTGTTTATTAAAGAATGGAACTAGGAAAGAGCCTGTGAACAGCATGACAAACATAACTGTCTTATTGTTTGATTGAAATTCTTATTATCTCAAATGCATGATGTGAGTGGCAACCTAGCTATTTCAATCAAATTAAATATCTGATGACCATTTGCAAACTAATCATTAATTTTGTATGCATGAATTATTTATTTTATTCCAATGGTGTTGGTTTGTTCAGTTTTATAAATGATGAGATTGAGAGAAAGCATGGTAGTTCAAATTCTGCTAAGATGTATAAATCTTTTATACAACAATACTTTTTAATAGTTTTTTTAAAATGATACTTATGACTCCATAAATAACTAAAGCTATACTAGACAACCTGTGCCATTGGGTCATTGTTTCAGACATTTCCTTATCTAAACACAGAATAAATTATAATGAGTGGGTAATAATCAGCATGAGCTGGATCAACTTCTAACTTCCTATTGGCTTCTCCCGTTGAGTTTCCTTGTTGGAAATTGGCAGGGAAGGTCAGAAGATGTCCACTGTCTTGCATTCATGGGTAGGCTTCAAACTGTCCCTTGAAACAAAATGCTGATCTTTGGAAGGGCTCTAAAGTATACTAAATTTAATGTCTACCTGTCATTCCTCCCTCCCTCCCTCCCTCCTCATTCCTTCCTGCATGTATATGGCTGCTGTCAAAGTGGAAGAGGGAGCAAGGCAGTGCACAACATGAGTGGAAAGGGACAAGGGCATGGGTGTCAAACTTGCGGCATCATGTTGCTGTCATGTGACGTTTTGCAATGTCTTTCCCCTTTGCAGAGCTGGGATGGGCGTGGCCTGCATGTGATGCATCCGGCCCATGGGCTGCCAGTATGACACCCCTGGAGTAGGGAGTGCTGGCCTTTTCATTGCCATTGCTTCCTGCCATCCTCCTGCAAGCAAAGACTTTGCTAACGGGAAGGTGGCAAGAAACATCAGCAATCATGATCGACCTTACAGTTCCTGCTGGTTTTGCCCTTGCCTAGTGTGATGAAGTCATGGAACATTGGAAATGAGCATCCCATGGCTACTACTGACTGAACAGCAGCCACACAATGGTGATGAAGGAGAAACAACTTTCCCAAATTTCATTCCCACAGAAGTCATGGATCCAGACATTCTATGAATTAGCCCATTTGAGTCTCTTTGGTTTAGTAATTGTTCCCCTATATCCATGATGGCGAACCTATGGCACACATGCCAGAGGTAGCAAACAGAGCCCTCTCTGTGAGCATGTGTGTCATCAGCAGCTGCTCTTCTGGTTTCCGGTGTGCACATGCATGTCAGCCAGCTGATCTTCATGCGTGCCAAAGCCCCAGAAACCCGAAGACCAGATGTTGATTGTTTATAACCTTTAATTGGATGAAATTGGATCCAATTCCAACACCGCCCAGCTGGTCTTTGAGTTTCCAGGTCTCAGGCACACACATGTGCACATGTGTGCATGCATGCACACATGTTCCGGCTTGGGCACTCGGTTCTGAAAAGGTTCGCCGTCACTGCACCTCCACCTTCCAATTTCATCCAATTAAAGGTTATAAACAATCAAACAGACATGAGAGATATAATGGTTTAATCCTTGCCTACTCCCTAAGCATATGCACTTGGCTACCACAATTGGGTTGAGAAAGCAACAGTAAAGCTTGCAGGTTCTTTCATCAGTAACTTGAGACAAATTCTTAGTGATTGTTCTCATGTGGAAACTGCTCAGTCTGGTTTAATGGATTAGAGCTAGTTCAGGTTTATGCTTGAACCAAGCACTTGAGTCAAATGCTTTGTCTAAAAAGAAGACCATTTGCCAAGTGAATGACTCTAATGCATTACAAATATTACACTGAACAGTAATAGTACTGTATAGGGTAACCCATAAGCCACATAGAGCCAGTAAATTCAATACACTTTAGTGTCCTTCTAAATATCAGCATTTCTTTTCAAGGGACAATATGAGGTCTCATCATGAATGCATGACAGTGGAGAGCAAGCAGTTTGGGAGACAATCTGGGAGGGGGAGGAGGAAATTGTCCATCAAAAGCTCAGAAGAATGACCAGAAGTCAGTATCAAAATTGTGGGTTGAGGGAGTCACTGAATAGAACCCTTCATACATTATTTCTTTATAATGAAGATGGGTAAAGAGATGCTGGGAAAGAGATTTTGTATAATTCATGCAACAATTGCAAATTGTAATATTTTTAAAGGTATACATGATTTGATTTTAGCTACATAGCCAGCACTAATTAAGTTGTAATGAGCATCCATGATATGTGAGGTCTGAGTACTACAGGTGAAACTCGAAAAATTAGAATATCGTGTAAAAGTTCATTTATTTCAGTAATGCAACTTAAAAGGTGAAACTAATATATGAGATAGACTCATTACATGCAAAGCAAGATAGTTCAAGCCGTGATTTGTCATAATTGTGATGATTATGGCTTACAGCTCATGAAAACCCCAAATCCACAATTTCAGAAAATTAGAATATTGTGAAAACGTGCAATATTCTAGGCTCAAAGTGTCCCACTCTAATCAGCTAATTAAGCCATAATACCCGCAAAGGGTTCCTGAGCCTTTAAATGGTCTCTCAGTCTGATTCAGAAGGAATCACAATAATGGGAAAGACTGCTGACCTGACAGTTGTGCAGAAAACTATCATTGACACCCTCCATAACTAGGGAAAGCCTCAAAAGGTAATTGCAAAAGAAGTTGGATGTTCCCAAAGTGCTGTATCAAAGCACATTAATATAAAGTTATGAGAAAGGGAAAAGTGTGGAAGAAAAAGGTGCACAAGCAGCAGGGATGACCGCAGCCTGGAGAGGATTGTCAGGAAAAGGCCATTCAAAAGTGTTGGGGACTTTCACAAGGAGTGAACTGACACTGGAGTCAGTGCATCAAGAGCTACCACACACAGACGGATCCTGGACATGGGCTTCAAATGTCGTATTCCTCTTGTCAAGCTGCTCCTGAACAACAAACAACGTCAGAAGCGTCTTACCTGGGCTAAAGAAAAACAGACCTGGTCCGTTGCTCAGTGGTCCAAAGTCCTCTTTTCTGATGAGAGCAACTTTTGCATTTCACTTGGAAACCAAGGACCCAGAGTATGAAGGAAGAATGGAGAGGCACACACTGCAAGATGCTTGAAGTCCAGTGTGAAGTTTCCACAGTCTGTGTTGATCTGGAGAGCCATGTCATCTGCTGGTGTTGGTCCACTGTGTTTCATTAAGTCCAGGGTCAACGCAGCCATCTACCAGGAGATTTTGGAGCACTTCATGCTTCCTTCCGTGGACGAGCTTTATGGGTATGCTGACTTCATTTTCCAGCAGACTTGGCACCTGCCCACATTGCCAAAAGCACCAAAACTTGGTTCAATGACCATGGGATTACTGTGCTTGATTGGCCAGCAAACTCACCTGATCTGAACCCCAGAGAGAATCTATGGGGCATTGCCAAGAGAAAGAAGAGAGACATGAGAGCAAACAATGCTGAAGAGCTGAAGGCCGCTATTGAAGCATCCTGGTCTTCCATAACACCTCAGCAGTGCCACAGGCTGATAGCTTCAATGCCACACTGCATTGAGGCAGTAATTTCTGCAAAAGGGGCCCAAACCAAGTACTGAGTATATATGCATGCTTATACTTTTCAGAGGTCAGATATTGTTCTATGTACAATCCTTGTTTTATTGATTGCATGTAATATTCTAATTTTTCGAGTTTCACCTGTATTCAGCCAAAATGTGATATTTCATGATATTGGGTTGGGTTGGGTTAGATGCTCGGTTTTAAGTCCCGACTTCCTGCTAGGCCTGTAACCCTTTTGTTGGAAAATTACTGTGCATACCCACATTCAATCTCTGTATCCAGATCTGAGCAAGCACCTGTGTGATTCAGTTTAACTAGCTAAAAAAATACAGGTTCTTGTTTATCTATTAAATATCAGCAAACATTTTTTTTAAAAGCCCGCTGGCAAAATGAGACAAAAGCAGGCAAAACCGTGAAGTGACAAAGATATTTTTAAAAGACAGGAAATAATATCAGTAATCTATATTCTCTCTCTCTCTCTCTCTCTCTCTCTCTCTCTCTCTCTCTCTCTCTCTCTCTTTCCCTCCCTCCCTCCCTCTCCCTCCCTCCCTCCCTCTCTCTCTCTCTCCCTCTCCCTCCCTCCCTCTCTCTCTCTCTCTTTCTCTCTCTCTCTAAGCATCCTTAGGTTAGTCCAACCTTAGCTTTTTAATGCACATAATGGCAGTAAAATAGAGACAGAAAGAAGGACAATAGGTGATCCTTCCTCTATTCTCTATTAACAAGTTGGTGAATGGGAATGATGTATCCAACAACACCTCTCCCATGAAACAAATTTATGAAAATACTTTAACTCTCAAGTTTCCATTAGGGCCACAATGACAAATGGATACTGGGCTGTCAGAGATTATGTTATTACTTCTTTGCTGAAAGATTCTGTATTTATTCTCCCTTTTTATGTATTAGTTCTATGAAATATTTTGGCTTCCAACCCTTTTAATTCAATACTGCATGAAGACAAGCGGGGCGGAGGGGGCGGTCTATAAGTGTGAATAATAAATAAATAAAGCCCTTAGACACTAAGTCTCCTTTTCACTGTCAGCTCACCTTGTATTCCGATCTTCATTGGCAACTTGGTTTTGTTTCCAGTAGGAGTTTAGTGGTTACACTTGTTATTTAATAAAAATTGAGGTAATTTGCAAAGCAAGGAAGTCTCATATATAAATATTAGAATAGCAAATGGCTGGAATGTACACAGGGATATTAACTGCCTGCCAAGGAAGCAAACAAACCCAAAACATCAGCTACCAGTGAAATGTACTCTAATATGCTATGCAAATGGCCGCCCGATTGCAATTAATGCAAAAAGACTAAGCCCTTGATTCAACATCTTACAATATTTTTCTAAACAGTTATTGTGTACTTGAGCAGGGTGCCAAATTCTTGACAGCATGTTCAAGTTTTTGTTGGGGTTGTTTCAAATCTCATACTTTATAATTATTCAGTATAACAGCAGACTAAATCACAGCATGCATTCCTATTGCTAGGCCAAAAGAGATAATTGTTTAAAAATGTGTGTGATAAATTGTCGCATACTCATTTCATAATATCACTCTTTCAAAAGGAAAAAATGAGAGGGGGTGGCTACTGTGCTCTTCCTTTAGCTCCTAAAATAACAGTATGATATAAATCTAACAAATTAAATGATGAAATAGTGGACAAGGCCATTGGTGTCACAGAAATAGACCTCTTTGGGGAGCAGACCATATCTGGATCACCATAAAGCACTTCTGGTTTGGAGGAGCAAATTTCAGAAAGAAACAGATCATCCCATCTCTGGAATGCCCAGATCAACATCATTCACAGGAACAAAATGTTGCAAGATTATCTGAGGTACTGAATTTTTAGAACAGAACATTGCCACTCTACATCTACAGTCCTTTCTTAAAACTAAATCTGAGCAACAAAAGACATGGCTATAAGATCTAGCAATCAGTACACACACACACACACACACACACACACACACACAATTGTATATTGTCTATACAATTCCTTTTCTATTTTTTGCACTACTAAGGCTTGGAAAGATAGCAAGAAATGTCAGGACAGAGAAGCATATGGGAAAATTTGTTTAGATGCCAGTCTCCGAGATCACTCTGCCTCCCACATCTCTTGCATGTGTCCATTTCCTGTTAATGGAAACACAAAGATGGCTCGCTGTTGGCTTTTATTCGAGAAGTAGGCAATCAAGCCATTTAAACTTATAACCTCTTCTGCCCTCTGAGTTTTGTTCATCATTTAATATCACCATATCTGCCTTACCCAGTTATGCTGGGTACCTCCCAATGCTGCTCATTTATAAATTCCCATAATGGCATATTTCTTCATTTAGCAGTCCCACAATCCCAAAATGGAGACAGTTAAAGAATGTTCCCATATCACTTAGTGCTCATCTAATTTTTGTGCTTGAATCTCTTCCCTTCCTGTACAAACCATATCACAATTAAAGATGAAGATGGTGCTTTGGATTCTATAACTTTCCCTTCCTCTCCATTATATAATGTCTTAATGCAGGTAGCCCAAGGCAAGTGAAGTGGATTACCCAACAGGCTAATCCATTTTAGGAGCCAGTGCCTAAAGTGTATTCTTCTCCGGTCCCGACTGAAATATTTCTGATCCCCCTGTCTGCTTCCCCCAATGTCTTGGGCAACATCTCTGACTGTTTGATAAGCAGAATTAAGCCTGACAAAAATATGTTTGCCCATCAACATTGTCAAGTAGATACATTCAAGGTGCATCACTAAAGCTGCTGTAGTCATAGTTGGATGATCTCCCTTTTTGTATAGCAGCATATCTGATGAACCATTGTATTCCAGTGATCTCAGTCCTTCTTCAGTAATTGTCTGGATCTGTTCCCTTGTCGATAATCCAAAGACTCCACATTTACTATTTATAAGCCTCTACATCAATCCCTGGCACCATTCTGAAAATCAATGAGAACTCAGTTGTGCTCTCTCCATTTGTTATTCACATGAACTCACGAATTCAGATAATTTAACTCACTTAAGTCTCCAACTAACTTTTACTTCTGCTTGCTCACTCAAACATACAAATATAGCACAAGGAATGCCACTCTGATTTTCAATGAAGATACATCACCCCTATATGAAAAATAGATCAACTTACTCTACGGCATTTCATTTCATTTCATTTAACCCAGCAGTTGGCTAATCATGACTATCTTATTATTAATAATAAAAGTCTGAGGGAGATAAGGCAGCTTTCACTCTTTGAAGCTGTATTTTTTTAAAAAAAAAAACATTGAAATCCATGATATATTTATGTTTGATCTTCCATTGAAATCTGGATTGTGTCTTGCAAAAGTGGTGTCAGTTTAGCAAGAAGAGACATGCAAGTCTAGGATATTCAAAACTATCAAATGCATTGGCAGGGGGGAAACATATCCTACAGTATTATTTTAAATCAGAGCATGTAATAAAGGAAACAGGCAACATAAACTGAAAATACTACATTGATTATGTCGGTTTGATTATTTTGTATATTAGTAGTATATAAACAGGAAGGTTTTATGTTGAGATCACTGAAGATATATTATAGCGGAATAAAAATTTTCTTAAGTCTCTGATCAATTTAGAACCCTTCCATTTAATAGTTAAGACTTTACAGAGCCATTAAGTTATATATATATTGAGTTTCCTGAATAGTGCATCTATTGATTTCATAGCTCCCCCACTATTTGCCAGATAGCTTTAGACCAGGAGGGGGAAAACCATTTTTCCTTTTATTTACGTGTATTACCAATTGACCATACTGTGGGGAAAGTATAAGAGGAAAAATGTGTGCAACTTTATTTAAATAAATAATCTATGAACCTGGAATTTGGAAATATATTATCATTATGCCACTGTTGTCCATACTTAATTTTAAACAGATGAAATAAAATCATCTTCTGTGTTATTCTGTTCTCTCCCTCCCTCCCTCCCCCCCCCTCTGCCTCTCTCCCCATATTGCAATAATTTTCCATCTTACTTGCTACTAAATGGAAATATTCAAATCCTTTCTGTTTTCCAGGATCTTTCTAGTACTTGTCCAAATATTCCAATAAGAAAAATGTCTCTTTTTTAATGTTTCAAGGTACTGTTTGTATTGACAAAAAAAGAACTTAATAAGGCCAACTTAGAATTTAATATAAGAGCCTAGATTATGATTTGTCTTATTTTAATAAAAATATCAATTGAAAAAAAAAACTTAACAGCTTTACAGGACTAACACATTGGCAGGCAAACAACTGAGTTCAGAGATCACCAAGAACTCTACAATGCAAAAACTAAAAACTTGGAAACAGCTCAACTCCTGATGGTTCCAGAGATCTGTCCCATACAATTTTCTTAGCATCTCTCCAGAAAAGTTTTTACCATTGTCTTTTCCTGAATTTTTTTTTCAACCTCCCAGTCAAAGCATTACCCTAATCAAACCCTACATAGCTTTTTGAGATCAACCAAAATTGGCTGGGTGCAGCCACCCTTAACACATAAAAATGGATTTAAAAAATAAATAGTTCCTATTCAAAAAGCATATTCTGGGTTTAGCCTTCCCTAACCTGGTTCCTCACAACTGTTAAATTAAAGAAGACCCAGGTGAAAGGAGGCCACCTGCCATAGTTATTTTTGCAATGCATCACTCTGAAGTCTGCATGCCTCAAAACATGCTGATTGGGAATTTTGAAAGTTGGAGTCCCACCACATGCGAAGACCACCAAACCAGGAAAATGGGAATAATCACAAGAACGTAAGCAGAGAACTTGTCTCAGCATTCAATGGTTATCAGGAAGAGGCTTAAACACTAGTAGTGTTTTGCCTCTGTCCAAAGAAACCTGGTATTGAACTGAGATAATCACAATAGCTGGTTTACTCAGGAATGACTCCCTATTCATACAATATGTTTTCCCCAAATAGATGACTACATCTCAGATGCTCTTCCAAGCAGTTTGCTTCTTGATGCAATGGCATTAACCTTCATATGACCTTGGAAGAGGAATGGCTATGTCAAGGCCAGAGAAGATAAGAGCATTAAAACAAAGTAGGATGGCATTGCCAACTTCACATTTCTATCTCTGGCGCCACAGAATTAGAATTGATATGCTCTTTATTCAGTCTTGCTCTTCCCCCTCCTTTTTGTCCAAGACTTATCCAAGATGACCATGACATTAGGATCAGTGTAACAATATTGGTCAGAAAGCTTACAATGTAAATGTACCACCACTGATTAATTTTTTCCAGTGCAAAAAACAACAACATTGATTTAGATGTAAGAACGGTGACTGAAAATCTATTAGGAAGCAGAAAATATAGCATAACTATAAAAATCAATGAGTCCAGCAAAATAGAATACAGCAAAGGGAGAATTCATACCTCACACAGACACAGAAGATTGAACTACCACGAAATAGTTGTTGAAGAACGAGATACAGGGCTGTTTTCAATTCAGTGCTGGAAAATGTAGGACAGTATTAACATTTAATAGGAAACCATAGGAAATAAAGATATCTGAAATTGTGGTGATATGTGACAAGGTATTTGAAATCTGAATCTTTGGGATAGCACTAAAATAGCATTTTCTCCTTTTTTCTGATTTTTTAAATTATTTTTTTCTGGTTCTACACTATAAATGGATTATAGTCCATTTATATGTGACTATATAGTATCTGTCCAGAAAAGAAAGTAAAATATTCCTCTGGAAAAATAGTTTTAATAATTTATTTTGTACTTCAGAAAAATATATTAATAATTTTCAATAGAGGATCATTTTGGTAAGATTTTTTAAATTACACATGTGGATATTAATGTTGACAATCTCCATTTCAGCCAATGACTGAGTTTACATGTCATGCTAATCTTTTACTTCTTTAACTAAAATATATTGGATAAACCACAATATTTGGTTCACAAGCTAACTAAATCATTTGTCTTAGAACATCTGCCAGAATAGCTAGGATTGTATAACACAAAATGAAACAAATCATACCATATCATGGTGTTCTCTAAACCAGGTCTAAATATAATCCAGATTGAAGGGAAAAGCCATTGTACTTGGGATTCTGGAATGGTCCAGTTTGGCATTCAGCAAGTTTTTTTGTTTTCCAGTTTTGGTAGCATACAATTACACATTAATTTCTTTCCTGGCCTATAAGCACTGTGGCATTATTTCTATATTAGTTATAGCTCAATAATATTTTAAAAAAAGCAATGTGAGAATCTGGCCACTGTGTCTTGTAATTAATTAATGGCTTAGAATCTGGCCACTGTGACTTGTAAAATAATTAATGGCTTAGTGTGATACGTAAATGCAGCCAACCATGGTTCATTCACTGAACCATGGTTGAGTAATGCAAGGTTTAATCAAGGTCCTAGTCGTGGCTCTATGACGTTATGTCAGGGTTGTCAAACTTGCGGCGCATGGGCTGGATGCATCATGCACTGCCCACGTCCAGTTTAGCGAAGGGGAAAAAAGTCACAATATGTCACATGACAGCACCATGACGACACGAGTTTGCCACCCTTGCATTATGTTATGTTAAAACTAATGTGAATGTAATATAAAGTTAAAACATGATCAGCTGCTAATCAATAGTTTAGGAGTCCTTCTGGATTAATTACTCTTATTTCATCAGCAAGTAGAAATCACGGCTAGATGATCTTCTGCAGGAAGTTCAAGCTATATAATGCATAACCCCATCACCGGTTGTTTAGGCTACTGCAACCCCTTCTTTGGGGACTGCCTTAAAGACTACTCAGAATTTACAATTGGTCTAGGATGCAGCAACCCATCTGGTCATCTGCACCCAATGCTAGAAGCACATAATACCTATTTGCAGGCCCCACATTGCTTGATTAATGTCTGCGTACAGTTTAAAGTGCTGGTTTTGACCTAGATTAGGGGAAACGTTTTCCTGGCCTACACTTCTGAGAAAAGAAGTCAGCTGAAATCAGAGGGAGTGGCTTCTTGGTGGTGGCCCCAGTGCTCTAGAATAGTCTTCCAGTAGTGTTCAGTAAGACATTAAAAATGAAACTATTTTGGCAAGTTTCTTAGCAAGCACTATACTATCTTTTATTCCTTGTTTTTTGTCCTCTTGCTCTTTTTTATTTCGTTTTGTTTATATTGCATTTTTTTTTCCATTTGGAATTTTATGATTATTTTTTCATTAGTGTTTTAATCCTACCATGGTCGTTTTCTGTTTCTACTATGTTATGCATCATGCAAGCCACCGAGAGTTGATGGATTGTGTGGTGTGATATAAATATAATAAGCAAATAAATGTGCCTGGGCTATGTAACAAAGATGGGCAAGGCTGATTTGAGCAAACAGGTTTTTAGAAAAAAGCAAATATTAGAAGAGCAGATACCTTTTCCCCAAAGAGGTGCTCACAGTTTGAGACATACCAGTTTATGATTTGTGTCTATAATTACAAGAGAGAAAATGTCCCAGGAGATTACAACTGGGCCAAGCCGAAAATGACAGGCAGGTAGAGGGAATAAACTTGAAAGTTTTTGCAAAAAGCTGATGCCAAAGGCTGGAAAAAAACAGGCTCTCTTGCTTAACAAATTATTTAGCAATGCATATGTGCAACTTAGCTAACAACGTGTGACAAAAATAACTTTCTGATTTATGCAGCTTAGATGCTCAAAGCATACGTAAGGACTACCTTTTTTCCTCCAGGTTTAGGAGTTCAGCTACCAAATCTAGATCACAAAGATACAGAAAAAAAACCACTAGGTGGCAGCAAAGAGTTCAGGTTTTATGTCTCTCTCTTTGCAGCCATCTACTGACAATCCAGATTTTTGCAGCCTACTTGTGACAGCCCTAACAATGTATCTTTTTATGTAGCATCATGTTTCTAATCTGCCGTTTTCACCAAAAAATATTTTGTAGATAATACATAAGAAGTATGTTTTACATGGTGAAGTTGTGGAATTCTGAAACATTTAATTCTGTATTAAAATACTGAAATTTCACGAGGCTGGGTGGTCGTGTAAAAATTGGGGAGTTAAATAGCATTGAGAGGGTTCTCAAGTACCATGCACTTACCAATACCATTTTGCCAGCTCCAAGTCTATGTGGAACACCATAAAAACCTTGAGTGACAATTGAGTAGTTAGCATATAAATAAGGCTGAAACTGCTGTTTATAGGATTATGAGCCGTGATGGCACAGTGGTTAGAATGCAGTACTGCAGGCTACTTCTGCTGACTGCTGGCTGACTGTAATTTGGCAGTTTGAATCTCACCAGGCTCAAGGTTGACTCAGCCTTCCATCCTTCTGAGGTTGTAAAAATGAGGACCCAGATTGTTGGGGGCAATAGGCTGACTCTGTAAACTGCTTAGAGAAGGCTGTAAAGCCATGTAAAGTGGTATATAAGTCTAAATGCTATTATTATTGCTAAGTGCCAGTCTTGCTGGTAAAAGCGTCAGATGCAGTTACATTTATTTAAATCATCCTTGTGAGGAAGAAACTACAGTTCTTGCTAAGGATTTTTCATGATGATGAGTCAGACATATAAATAAACTATGCCAACTATGACTCCCTTTTCTGTTTCAAAGGCACAGATCAAAGACTAACTTTCTATTCCCACTCTGTAATGAGCCCATGTTCCTTACACTTGTGCTGCCTTTCAAGATGTTAACATTCGAGTGATTTGTACTTCTCTTTCTGTCTTCCCACTTTCTATTCCAACCTGGTACCTACTTCTTTTATTTGCAGCTTTTGAGCTGCCTCAATAGTGCTGACAGTCATAGCTATTAGACATCCCCATCAATACTTTAAAACATTCTTCTCAACAAAAAAAAGTGTGCTGGTAAATATAACCCTGGTTGCTAATAACATAGCAAAGGCAACATTAAAAATAAAAAATATGGTTTTCTGCCTGGATGGTCTTCTGTAATGAGCCGAAGGACAGATAGGGGGAGTAGTGAGCTCCTTCCCATATTTGTGCATACCAGGGGTTGTAACACAAATACGTATGTATGTATGTATGTATGTATGTATGTATGTATGTGTGTGTGTGTTACAACCTCTGGTATGCCCAAATATGGGAGGGAACCCACTGCTCCCCCTTTCTGTCCTCTGGCTCACTGCAGGAGACCATCCAGGCAGAAAACCATATTTTTAATGTTGCCTTTGTTATATTTGTGTTATATTTGTGCTGATAAATAAATAAAGGGAGACTAGTATAGATCTATTTCAAGCTATTTAGCTCTCATCAGCTAGCCATACCCTTACTGGGATTGTAACACAAATACATACCTATTTCCCTGGCTCAGCTGATAAGGAGGAGAGCCTGTGGCTTAGTGGCTAATACATCTGCCTAATATGTAATACAGCCCAGGTTCGAATCCCAGTAAGGGTACACACACACACACACACACACACACACACACACACACACGCCATTACAATGCAAAACAACAATGCACACACAGCCAGCACCAATCAGCACCAATCTACCAATCATGATACAACCACACAACCAATCATTCCACTTACTGAAACAAAGCCAGCACCCCATCCCCTCCCACCAAGATTTACAGAAAGACGGCAGCTCCGATCGCATTTTAAGCCCAAGCCTGAAGATGGCAAGTGAGATCTTGCCGAAACGTTGCCAAGACAATCTCAATCCTACCCGGGAAAAGACCTGAATACAACAATATACTTATATATGTATGTCTAGTTTAATAGAAAGAAGGACTAGGGGAGACATGATAGCAGTGTTCCAATAGCTCAGGGGTTGCCACAAAGAAGATTAGAGTCAAACTATTTTCCAAGGCACCTGAGGGTAGAAAAAGAAGCAATGGGTGGAAACTAATCAAGGAGAGAAGCAACTTAGAACTGAGGAGAAATTTCCTGACAGTTAGAATGGTTAATTAGTGGAACAGCTTGCCTCCAGAAGTTGTGAATGCCCCAAAATTGGAAGTCTTTAAGAAGATGTTACCAAGATACCATTTGTCTGAAAAGGTATAGGGTTTCCTGCCTAGGCAGGGGGTTGGACTAGAAGATCTCCAAGGTCCCTTCCAACTCTGCTATTGTACTGTATAATTGAACAGGCTAATGACAGCACATTGACAAGGCTCAGGTGTGCAACCTAATGATTTATGAGGCATATTACATTTCCAGGCACGTTGATTTCCATGACTGGACCACAGACAAGAGCAGAGAATAATTTCAGATTCCTTTATTGTTTTGAATGTTTTACATCACTCTCACATCTTGTTACCTCAATTTAAAAAAATCATCTTTGAAAATTGATTACCTAGGGAACTGATGTAAGGCATGGAATTGATTTTGACTTCATCTTGCCTGGCTAGAGAGCAACTTCTAACCAATCTTGGCTGGTCTTGAAAAATAAGCAGAATCAGATCTGGTTAATACTTGGAAGAACAGGGTTCTATGATAAGGGAGAGTTGAAATCTCTCTCTCTCTCTCTCTCTCTCTCTCTCCCTCTCCCTCTCCCTCCCTACCATTTTGTTGCTAAGCAAATTATATCAATGTAGCTGTGAATCCACCAGGTTGCTAACTTGACTGGAAAGAGGCTTTAACTGCAGGTAAAGCGCTGAAGAAGCTTCTTGGATGAGAAGCAAAATGTCTTCAAAGAAAAAAACAAGAAAGTCCAGTTGCTTCTTGAAAAAGCACCTTTGGGTTAACTATAGGTAGATGTCAACTTAGGAAAGGTTGCTTAGCCCCTTCACATTCTGATGTTTGACCGCCATGACTGCGCAGCAACCAGCCTGCATTCAAGACCACTGGCAGCATCCCACGGTCCTGTGACTGCATTTCACAACATTATTGCCAAAAACTCGCATTTACTTCCAGTTTTCAGCAAAATCAACCCCAGAGGACAATTAGTGACCATGGGGACTGCTACAAAAAAGGTCATAAAATAGGTTGGTGATGTGGGTAACCTGCTTTGCGACTGTTATAATTTGTAACCATAAGGCAGTGCAGGCCTAAGTTAAGGACTACCTCTGTCTGTCTTCTACAAAAGTGTCTAATTATTTTCATGGGAAACAAAGCTTTAGGTGAAGAGACAGCCTTATGAAAATTTCTTGGAAAGAACCAAGGCCATAATGATAATGTAGGTGTTGTCACCATCTTAAATGAAAGCCTGGAAAAGAGATCAGGTCATACATAGGCCAATGGCTCCCACCAGAAAATAGGAGGAAATCATGCAAATCATTGAAATTTTGTCGATAATAATTGGAGGATATCCAGATGTTTCTTCAGCAAACAATAGAAATGACATATACTTTAATATTTTCTTCCATTTGTCATTTGTGATATCTAGACTAGGAAGAAGCCACAAATTTTCAAAATAATCCTAATAATATTTCTCTTTTTCTTTTTTAATTTCATCCTAAATTCTTGGAGAGCTTCAACTTTGGATGGTTGTCTGTAATCCAATATTATTCAACAATACTATCAATTTAATATTTTTGAGATGAGGCAATTAGTTTGTCCCCTATCCCTTCCATATTTTCTTAAGTGCCAGTATATGATTTACTCTCTATTAATCAATCTGGAATTTCTTAAAACTAACCTTTCCCTGAAAGCAACGAATCCTGCTTTAACTGAGAAAATATTTAGCACAATGATTCCTGCCACAACACCGGAGAGACAATTTTACAAAGCCATTTGTTCAATCCTTCTCTGAGAACACTGAGAATAATAATATAAAACCACTGATAAGAAGATTTCCTAGAGAGAAGACCTTTGAAACTTAATTTTTACACACGCACACACACACACGCACACACACGCACACACACACACGCACACACGCACAGAGCAATGTTTGCAAGTGGTCTTCAACATATCTTCTAACCTGCCAGAGGTTGCTTCTGTGGAGATAGTATACTACTACTTTACAATTTACCAGTATATTGTTCCGGACTGGTTGCAGGAACAAACTAATTGATATTAGAAACCTCAGCCATCTTTATAGAGTTCTACATCCTAGACGAAATTGAATCTTAACTAGTGGATAAATAAGGTTGATTCCCCAAAAACAAAGCAGGAGCAAAGAAAGATCAGAAATCATGCTTCCTTGGGAAAAAAGAACAGCATAATTTTTGCTAATAACATTTGTTTGGCATTGGAGTTTTTCAGTAAGATTGTGTTGATGGTTTCATCATGAAATTATTTTGACTTTTCTTATACGAATTTTATTGTATTTATTTAATGTGTTGTGTCTTCAAGTCAGGGTTAACTTCTGGTGACTGCCTAGACAAGCCTCTGCAGTGTTTTTTGGCAAAGTTTTTCAGAAGTGTTTGCCATTGCTTTCTTCTGGCTTTGTGCCTAAGGCAAGACTAGAACTCACTGCTTCCCAATTTCTAGCCTGCTTAACCACTACACCAAAATCTTTTAGGAACTATTTTATAAACGCACTACATAGGAAAAATACTCTGTAAAGAAAGTCCCAGTGTTCTCTTGGCCCATCTCTTTATTGATGGTTCAGACAGCACAGATTCCTGTACACTTTCTCCAAGAACATAATAGTCCCAATCTTTTGCATCAAAAGAATATTGACTACATTTCATAACATTCTTATTGCCAGGGATGGGTTCTGGCAGGCACCACTGCCTGCGAAGTGCAATAAAAATTGTGCATGCGCAGAACTGAAAATCAGAACTGGCGCCACCCAGAGA
Source organism: Natrix helvetica (assembly GCF_964273705.1). Classification (NCBI taxonomy): domain Eukaryota; kingdom Metazoa; phylum Chordata; class Lepidosauria; order Squamata; family Natricidae; genus Natrix; species Natrix helvetica. Next base: position 138,979,165 of record NC_138548.1, on the reverse strand, counting down.
ACTGGTTCTGGGGTGTAGCAGGCCTGGGTCGCTGCCAATTCCAGCGACCTAGGCCACCAAACCTCTACCTGTTCAGCTGAACCAGTCCAAACCGGTAGGAACCCACCACTGCTTATTGCCTTCCCCATTGGCCAGGTAGATAGTAACAAGCAGACCGGTCTTAGAACTGGATTCTATAGCGAATAGGTTTGCTTTTCCATCTTCTCTTTCTCTCCTGTTCTTTTGTTTGTTGACACATAGACAAAATGGAGCAGTGCTGACTAGGATATGTACATAACATTCCATGGACAAACAGTTCCATACCCAGAACCACCCAGTTCCATACCCAGTTTATGTTCCAACCGAAAACCTGTATTTCTGGTGTTTGAACTGCTACAAAGCAGTTGATTTTTTTTTCAGGCAGAAGGCAGTAAGGAGAAGAGGGAGGAGCTGGGCAAAACCCAAAGTTCAATACTGGGGAAGGGGAGGGAAGGGAAGGGGAGGGAAGGGAGGGAGGGAGGAAGGGAGGGAGGGAGGGAGGGAGGGAGGAAGGAAGGGAGGGAGGGAGGGAGGGAGGGAGGGAGGGAGGGAGGGAGGGAGGGAGGGAGGGAGGAAAGACTCAGGAATGATTTGGAGCAAGCAAGCCAGAGAGATATGATATGCTAGGATATAAGTGGCAGCAGTGCTAGAGAAAAGGACCCCTGAAGATTAAAATATTGGGTTGGTGGCAGTGGTTGGGTGGGATTTCCAAACTGAAATATTGACAGTGGCAGGGGGGAGTAGGGAAGGGCAATTGAGGGTAGATGGATAGGTGGGATATGCCTTATTCAGATATCAGCAGCACCTATGAGAAGGGTAGGAAGCAAAAGGAAATATGAGGGAAAAGGGCCATTAGAATATGCTGTGTTAGAAGCTGCTGAAGGAAGGAAGAGTGGCACACGCCCATAATCTCACTATATCTATATTTTTCAATTGGAAACTTAGAACCATGGTTTCTTTGGCAAGACATAGTGGCCATATGCAGATTATTTAAATTGGAAAACCTAGAACCATGTTTTGTTTTAACCATGGTTTGTTTGGCAAGACATAGTGGTCATATGCAATGACACTAAACCATAAACCATGATTTAAATGGATTTATACTCTACGTTTCATTGGCCAATCAACAATAAATCACTTTATGTTTTAGCATGATAAGTGAACCCAGTTAATTAAAAAATGGATTGAAGGTATCCATTTTGATCATATTTTCAGAATAAACAGTTGAGCAATTATTTTCTCTTTGTTTTTATATATTCAGCAGTACAGAGAAAATAATAAAAGTTAAATATGTAAATACACACACATCACCTTAATTGGTCCATCTCAAATATTGGAAGCAAGGCAGGGGGAATCATATTGTGATCTGAATGGAGAGAATGCAATAAGATTGTGATAATCTAGATTTTACAACTAAATCATCTCAGATCCCAAGGATGAGTTCCAACCCATTCTATTATGCGGGAATATCAGCTGCATGCAGTAAACAAAGTCATTTCAAGGCACCTTTCTCATCAATTCCAGCTACTGTAGGGAACAATGATTTTTGTGCTGTTCTTTTGCTTCTTCTTTGATTAGAGGACCTCTTTTGCAGAGTTTTCAATGGAAGAGACATGTATGTCTCTCTTTTATGGAAGTTTCTTGATCAGCTGCCAACAACTAAACTCCTAAAATATTAAACATTTGTGAACAGATGGATTAAATATAAGCCCGTGCATGAAACAGTGAGCATATTTTATATCCTAAGGGTCAAAATATCCCATCAAATTTACCTAAGCCATATTTGGTAGGACTTTAAAAGGAATCAGTGCCACCAGATGCTCTCTTTGATCACTCTGGTTAGAGGCAAAAAGACAGAAGGGTTGGGAAACATATATCTCTGAGAGCTTAGTAGTATTTGTGAGGTTTTGACTAACAATCCATAAATGGTTGACTAACTTTTTTTCTCATGCACAGTGTCACCCCAGTGTAAGTAATGAAATAATCAAACATACTGGAAATTAGACAGCTGGACCATTTAAATTATCCTATGCATGCTCATGATAGATTTCATTTTCTGATTTTGTTTCCCTTCAGGTATACATGGAATAGCAAGGAGCTTTGGCAGTGATCTACTTTGGCAAGTTCCCGTATTAAGTATAATCTTGCTTTACCTCTGTGGGTGGGCTGGAGAGCAGGTGTCACATTCTACCTTTTATGGTTGCAGTATTCATTTTGCTCAAACATTGAAACAGAAACATTTTAGAGTGTTGAAATTCTCTACTGACACATGACAGTCATTTGCGTGGCCAAAGAATGTCAACTTGCCAACTTCTCTGTGTGAGTAATTTGATAAATCCCTAAAATGATCACATCTTCATTTATCATTCTGGCAGCATCATTTTGCTTGCATCATTTAATATGCCATAAAGTAGCACATTTGGAGGTGAGTCAACTATGTTATTCTGGCTTTATGTTTTTGTTTATTGTTTATTTCACTAACTGATATCCTGCCCTTCTTCCAATGACTCAAGGTGGATCGTTTGCATGTGCACATCTGTACAGACCCCACAACTCCAAGATAGAGACCCTAAGACATTCACAGTCTTTTTTTTAACGAATCTATTGAATATTGTTCCAAAAACATTGAAATAATTATTTTTAAAAGTGCCTTCTACTTGGAATATTTCCCTTGTTATTTCCAGAACAGTCTAACACACACTTGAAGCCATAGAACCTTTTCAATCTTGGTTCATTTTCCTTTGGGTCAATTTGCCATTTCAGTTTAACTACAATGGTTAAGCTGAACTTGTGGCAGTGTGTGTGTATGGGGCAAGGTTGCTCTAGTAGAAAGGGTACAATGAGTATTAAATTGGGTATATGCGTAAATTAACTGCAGACGTTCCTTGGTTGAATCTGATGAGTTCGAGGATTCAGGTGGCTGGAGCCCCGCCAATTATGCCTCCATTGACTTGCTCAAAGCGAATGGGTTGCGTTAGGGGCCTATTGTGTATGCCTAAGTGCTCAATTATGGAGAGGCTGGTTAGGCTTCGAGCGCAGCCTGTGTCTATGACAGCCCCTATCTCCCCTTCTACCCCCATCTCTGGAACTAGTATCCTAATCTTGATAGTGAAGGGACGGATGGCTGCACTTACCATAGGGTCGTCCTCTCCACTGTTTTCTTCCACCAGGGCTGAATGGGCCTCGCTTTCAGGAATCCCCTCAATTTTGTCTGGGAAGATAGGGGCCTCCAAGGCTTGTGGGATATAAATGTGCCCTGGTGGCTCAGTGGTTAGAATATGGTATTCCTGGGTAACTCTACCCACTGCCACCTGATTAGTTGGCAGCTAACTGTCCCATGGAGACAAACGCCCAAGACAAACAGTGTGTTGGTGAATGGTTTGGGCCAAAAGACGTGGTGTAGAGGGGTTGAGGATCATTGGCCAGGATGAATGGCTAGAGGAGGGCCAGCTGTAGGTAAATGGGTGGAGGCAGAAGCCTGGAAAAGAAAGGTAGGAACCTGAAGGTCCCATTCCACACTGGAGAACTACCTAGCCTGGAGTTCAACCCTAATGGGGCTCAAGGTTGACTCAGCATTCCATCCTTTTGAGATTGGTAAAAAGAGGACCCATGTTGTTGGGGCGATATGATGACTCTGTAAACTGCCCAGAAAGTAGTGTAAATGTACTATGGGGTGGTATATAAGTCTAAGTGCTATTGCAAATGCTATAAACACAAACTGTCCCCTTGGTAAAAGGCAGAATGCTAAGAACGGGCAGTCATCTTGGGGGCTTGGTTGCTATTTAGGAGATCCCATAGTGTTTGATGAGTTTTTGCAAGTCCATGTATATAATTCTGGCTTCTCTTATACATTTTAAAATAGATAATCTTTTTTTTAAAAAAACAGTGTCTCTACTAAATATATGCTGTGATTATTCAACACACTGGAAGCAAACTCAGTGTCTATTGAAAAGTTACGTTGGGGACAAGATAACTTGGTGTGGTAGGACTTAGGTATCTAAGATAGGACCTATTTTATGAGACTGAGCTTTCATTTAAATTATAAATTTAAATTGTGATTGTAAATATTTACAAGCTCAAAACCTGCTGACTTGCTTCAGGTTGAGGTGGACTTTTATCTCTTACCTTCTTTCCCCAAAATTCAATAGTGATATTCTCAAGAGTTTTGTTGAAATGATTTTAACAATGTTTTTCTGTGGATCAAAAGTCTCATTCCATCCATTCTGAATGCTGTCCTTATAACCAAGCCAATTGTAAGCTAAAATAACTTCGCTTACTGAAATACAAGATTTGGATAGCATAATATTTCCTTTGTGTTCTTTTGAGGCTCACAGATTCAATGTTTGTGTTATACTTTCAAAACAAATCTTGTATTGCAATGAAAAATAATATATAATCCCACATTCCCAGTATTTTAAGAGTGTAGCGAGGCTTTAGTTCTAATTTATCATATATCTCATTGCTCTATTTTTGATATTTAGTTCTTTGTGGCTAAAATGCCCAAATTACAGCTACTGGTCCATGGATTAAAGTGATATTTTCAAGGAAAAAAATGTCGAAGTTGAGGAGAATTTGCCAAAGTATAGCCTTGTTGCTAAGCATAATTAGCATCATAACCATATCAAAAGGATGGGGCATTCGATGTTTCTGCCCAGATCTGATTATTTTATCAGTGAAGAGGAGAACATTTCTAAAGACAAAATGCAGGACTTTTCAGCACAGATTTCTTTTACAATTAGAGACTGTCCCATGGCAACAATGTCATAAATGTATGGAATTGCTAAGCGCACAAAATAATCCTCTTTTTCCTCTTTCGTTTCTCAGTCTTTTATTCTCCTAGCCAAGCTGAATCCCACTTGAATGTGGCATATTCAGCACCCCAAAGAATTAACTTAACGAGGGCATTCAATGGGTAAGTCAGAGACAAGGCAGTAAGGTTTTTCCCTTTGTAGATCCTGCAGAAGTGGAAAACATTTTTGGACCAGTGACAGATGTGGAATTTTGAATGCAGGTTATGGGCTCTTAAGCCAAGAAGGAGAAAATGTCGGCCAAAAGGTGATGTTGTTCCATAGCAATTCCCTAACATCCTAGCAGCTCTCTGTAATTTTTGCTTAATTCGCCTCTATTCCCACAAACCCAATCTGTTAGCAGTTGCCCAAACACAGTTCCCGTTTGATGAACTTTTTTGATTTTCTAAAAATGCCTCTGGGGTATAAGTAGCATTATTAGAAATTGAGATTATGGCTGTTTTCTTTTTTTTAATTAAGAGAATCTGGGGGGGGGGGGGATGAAATCAGGGACAGTGTTGGGAGCCAAGGAAAAATTGCTGGAAACCCAGGTGGTGTTACTGCAGCATGCCAAAACTGGATGCAGATTTTATTTAAAGTATTTTTTATCTTTTCTTTCCACTGCAAAACTTCCCAGAGGGATAGCAAAACAAAAATTGCATGCAATTTGTTTTGGCATTTGCTTTAAGAACTGGTACAGTTAGAGAGAGGGGGGGAAAGGTCAAGTGTATAGACGAAGGAAGCCTTGCTGTTTTTCAACTTCCTCTAATGCCAGAAGACTATGAAATGGGATCGGAATGGCACCCAAAGGTACTTTTCCAAAAGGCAACTTGACTTTCTTAAAAAAAAATCTTTGAAAATGTTTCACTTTTCATCCAAGAACTGAAGAAGCTTCTTGGATAAGAAGCAAAACATTTTCAAAGGGGGGAAAAAAAAGTCCAGTTGCCTTTTGGAAAAGCATCTTTGGGACCAATCATGACCTGGATGATTGAGAATTTCCATAGATATCTGAATAGCACTATTTGTATGATGAAGGCAAGAAGTGTGATGAACTTTCATTCTTGGAAGGAAGCAGCTAAACTAGGCATAAACAGGCAGTGGAAAGAAAATTCTCAAACTTTTCTATAACTAACTTTTCTATAGATACCTGTAAGACCCCCATTATACTCCAGTGTGAATTATTTCAGGAGCAATCTTCTTAGTCTTTGGAAATTCACCTTTCAAGAGGCCATCAACCTATTTCAAACTTTTCTTATTGGCCTTATGTTTAACCGAATGCCATTAGCTCAGCTGGATACATCAGTGAGCCCCAGGGGATTGCTTATGGATTTGATCAATTATTTCCACCTAGATGCAGATTGTGTTGTATTGATCTTCCCTGCCCTTAAAATAAGAACAAAACTGCAGGCTTTCCATCCTTTGTTCATAAGATAATAATGACATGTCTTCATGATTTAGCAAAACAGGCACTTGTGGGATCCTTTGAAAACCAAGTGGTAGTATTTTCAAACATCAATATCAACACATTGTAGATAACCCAGAGTATTTCAGCTCAGTGAAATAAGATCCCATCTAAACGTCAGTTATTAAATATAATTTAAGAACTGATCACAGAACAGAATAAAAGATCAGAGTTGGAAAGGACCTTGGAGATTTTATAATCCAATCCTCCACTCAAGCAGGAGACTATACTGTTAAGTAATTAAGCCCCCCCTTAGGAGAGCGAGTGTGCAGAGAAGCGTAATGAGAGTGGTAGGGAAGAACATGCACAAACCAGCATACAGGGACACTGAATAGTATAAAATATAGTAGTTTACTATGTGGAAATATAAAGATATTCAGAGTCCGGTTAACAGTCCAGGTCATACACGTTTCAGTCATTCAGTTATCAAATAGTCAGTCTAGCACACAAAACAGCTAACAGTAACAAACCACAGTACCTCACAATACACCGATCAGCGTCTAACAGAGAGCTAACAGTCATTCTGGCTCCCTCTTATGGCTGCTTGAGGTAACAAGCCAATTACATCTCTTTAGCATTTAAAGTAACAGATACATTTGTTACAATCATAGCTTATATACATTGCCAAGCCAAGCCTAGGGTTACATCCCTAAGATATACCATTTCACACAGGTGTCTGTCCAGTCTCTTCGTTAAAGCCTCCAGTCAGTGATGGAACACCCACAACTTCTGAAGGGAAGCTGTTCCACTGGTTAATTGTCCTCACTGTCAAAAAGTTTCTCCTTAATTCCGGGTTGCTTCTCTCCTTGATTAGTTTCCATCTGTTTCTTGTCCGACCTTTGGAGACTTTGGAAAATAGGTTAACTCCCTCTTCTTTGAGGCAGCCTCTCAAATATTGGAACACTGCTATCAGGTCACCCCTGTCCAGGGATCCTCAAACTTTTTAAACAGGAGTCCAATTCACGGTCCTTCAGACTGTTGGTGGAGGGGCAGACCGGCTGTGTGGGTGGGCATGGCTAGGTGGCCATGTGACTGGGTGGGTGTGGCTAGGTCATGTGATTAGATGGGCATGGCCAATTTAACAGTCCATTGAACAATGCACACAAATTAAACTTTAATTTGTTTTGCTCCTGGGGAAGATTTATTTGCTTTTTTTTGCATGTTGCTCTTTTGGTTGCCTTTTCTTTTTACTATATTGTTTTTTCAGTTGTTTAGGAGTCTAGTGGTCCACTTCAGGAAACTCAGTTTTGCAACAATTCTTCTCAGCCCCAAGGAGCTTCAAATCTCTCTCTCTCTCTCTCTCTCTCTCTCTCTCTCTCTCTCTCTCTCTCTCTCTCACTCACTCACTCACTCACTCACTCTCTCTGTCTCTCACTCTCAACTTTTGGCCTCCTGGAGGGTCTGTGCACCCCGTTTTTCACACACACTCCCACACCTCCAGAAGCATTCTGCCAGCCAAAAACAGGCAAAAACGATTCATTTTTTGCCAAAAACAGGGCATTTTATCCATTTTTTGGCCTCCTGGGGTGTTTGTGCACCCTGTTTTTCACCCCCCACACACACACACCCCTCCAGAACACCTCTGCAGGCCAAAATTGTTGGCCTTACCTTTCAGTTCCATCCCGTGGGACTCACGAAGGTAAGTTCTGCGCTCAGCCAAAGGGTGGGTGGGGCGATGTGGCCGGGGCAGCCTCGTGATCCTGCGCAGGCTGGATTAATGGTTTCAATGGGCTGCATGTGGCCTGCAGATCATAGTTTGAGGAGCTATGCTCTAGTCCTTCATTTCAGTAGACTAGCCACACCCAATTCCTGCAACCATTCTACATAGATTTAGTCTCCAGGCCCCCAATCAGCTTTGTTTATCTTCTCTGCACTTAATAAATGTTTAAATATAAAGAATATTTAAAATAAATATAATAAATATTAAACATAACATTAACATAAACGCTTCATCCCTGCAAATCTTCAAGGGAGGAAATTTATTTCAACCAAATTTGAGCAAAGCAAACTTTGCTTCATCAAGCACCACAAATCGCTTGTTTCTTTAGAGTTTCTAGCTTGCTTTTCTCAGCTTCATTTATCTTCTTTGTAGTTTTCTCCAATGTTTCAATACCCAGAAGAGCTTCTGCATAGGCACAGTGCCTGCATAAAAGCTTCCTCCAGATTTTGCAAGCGATGGAGAAGGCTGCATACATGAAGGAAAAAAAAACAAAAAGGCACTTCATTCTGTTGCTTCTCTACCTTGACAACAAGGATTCTTCCGTCATGTGAGAAAATCCTAATTGTTGAGGCCTGTCTAATGCCAAGGACTGCAGAAACCAATGGTAACAGGAATGAGCCTTTGTAGAAAAATATGCTTCCATTTTTCAGATTGTATTTCAGTCTTATCATCTAATTAACTTTCTTAATATTAAGCAAGTAGGGACACAGTGGCTCAGTGGCTAAGATGCTGAACTTGTCGATCAGAAAGGTCAGCAGTTTGAATCCCTAGCGCTCCATAACCAAGTGAGCTCCCGTTACTTGTCCCAGCTTCTGTCAACCTAGCAGTTCGAAAGCATGTAAAAATGCAAGTAGAAAAATAGGGACCACTTTTGGTGGGAAGGTAACAGCACTCTGTGTGCCTTCGGTGTTGAGTCATGCTGGCCTCGTGACTACGGAGACGTCTTCGGACAGCTCTGGCTCTTCGGCTTTGAAATGGAGATGAGCACCACCCCCTAAAGTTGGGAATGATTAGTATCATGATGGCGAACCTATGGCACGCGTGCCAGAGGTGGCACACAGTGCCCTCTCTGTAGGCACGCGCACCATCATCAGATGCTCGTCTGGTTTCCGGCACGCACATGCGCACCGGCCACCTGTCCTTTAGGTTTCCACCACTCTGGCACATACAAAGACCAGCTGGCCAATGTGCATGAGCACACTGGAAACCCAAAGATCAGGTGGCCGGTACATGCATGTGCACTGGCCAGCTGGTCTCTGCATTTTCAGCACTCCGTAATCGGTGGGAATGCACGTTCTGGTTTGGGCACTCGGTACTGAAAAGGTTCGCCATCACTGGATTAGTACATATGTCTTAGGGGAACCTTTACCTTTACTTAAGCATTGTCACGATGTTAGAAAGTTTGCTAGGCCTGAACTGCCTGAATTGACACTCAAGAGTTAAACTAAGAAAGCTTTATTGCGCAGGTCATAAAACAAAATGTTATCTGAAAGTGATTTATTGCGCACGCGTTACACATTCCAAAATTCCTCTCTTCTTTGTTCGGCAGACAACTTTGGCAAACGTAGCTTTCATTATCAAAATGTAACCATTAGTTATTTTCTGTTTCATTTACTTTTATTATTTTCGTATTAAAGTTTGTTTATTAATTAGAATACTTTTAAAGACTTTTATTTTTCTCAATATCTCAAAAGATATGCGGAAGGGAATCAGCCACGGTCCATTGATCTCAGATATCAGGCGTTTTTTCCCCTGACAAGCATGTTCTTAAGAATAATCAGACTAACAATATCAGGGTTACCAAAGGCCTACATGGTATATTTAGAGCAATCTTCCCTTTGAATCATGTAAGGTTTAATATTGTCATCTAATATCATAGACCAACAGACTGATTCAGGCAATAGTCACATTTGTTGTCAGACAAGCATCTAAATCAAGATCCAAACACACACCCGTGGTTAGCTTTTCAAAGGAGTTAATCTACCATTTTAATTATCTCAGATACAGGTTTTTTATGTTGGAAACACCCAGCCCTGACATGCAGTTCAAAGTCAGCCCCATGCATCCTTTGATCTACATTCCACTTTCTCTCTCCCAGTTAAAGATCCAACTGAGATGAATGTGATAAGAATATTGAGCTAGGTGGCCCAGTATTGGCTCAGTTTAAAACATATTTCTATATCTGAGCATGGCTTCTAATGCATGTGAAGGTTTAAGAGCCAAAAGCAGATAGAAAACAGGAAGAGTGACTGGTTATGTGACATCAAGTTGGTGTTCTCTCTTAGTCACCACATAATTTTCTCCCCCAGAACTATCTGGCTCCAACCTCGTCTTTCAGGTCTTTCCAACATTGCACCAATCACCACTGTAACTGAGTCCATTCACCTTAGTATTGGTCATTGTCTTCTCTTCCTTTCACCTTTCCTAGCATTAGAGCCTTTTCTAGAGAGCTGAGTGTCCACATACCGGTAATGTGTCTAAGGTAGAATAATGGAGCCTAGTCATTTGTCCCTATAATGAGAACCTGGATTTTGTTGTTGTTGATCCATTGTTTTTTTTTCCTTTCACAGTAGTCTCAGGAGTTTTCCCCAACAACAAAGTTCAAAAGTGTCACTATTCTTTCCATCAGTGGTGGGATTCAATTTTTTTTTTACTACCGGTTCTGTGGACATGGCATGGCTTTGTGGACGTGGCTTTGTGGGTGTGGCAGGGGAAGAATACTGTAAAATCCCCATTTCCTTCTGATTAGCTGGGACTCAGGAGGCAGAGAATAGATGAGAGTGGGGCCAGTCAGAGGTGGTATTTACCGGTTCTCCAAACTACTCATAATTTCCACTACCGGTTCTCCAGAACTGGTCAGAACCTGTTGAATACCACCTCTGCTTTCTATCCTGCTTCTTCAAAGTCTAACATTCACTTCCACAGAGTACCATAAGGATTACCACGGCTTACACATTTCAGATCTTTGTAGGTATCAACCAGTGATGAGATACGACCGGTACTTCCCAGTATGGGTGTACCAGTGTACCATTCCAGTACAGTGGTCCAGATGGCCCACCTGCCCGCCCACCCTCCTTACCTGTATTTGAGCCAATTGGGGCTTCCACGCACACACACGGAGCATAGGGTGCCTGCACGACGCTCCGCCGAGCAGCTGGAGCATCGCAGAGCATTGCAGGCAGTAAGTACACATGTGTGTGCTGCATGCGTGCGTGTGGTGGACGCCCGGCTTCATTGCACCGTACCAGTTGCAACAGAACCTGGAACCCACCACTGGTATCAACGTATATTTGATTATATCTTTTTCCAAGGATTTCATTGCTACGGTACCTGTCTGCAGTGCATTTTTTGACTGCTGGTTTCTTTATTAGTTAGTCAGATCTAAAAGGCAGAAGCTATCCATCATGTCATACACTATATTGCCAAAAATATTCGCTCACCCATCCACATAATCAGAATCAGTTGTGAATGAATACTTTTGGCAATATAGTGTATCTTCATTGTCAGTTCTAAGGCAGGTTGCTGTACCTGTTGTCATTACTTTTATATTTAATCTTTGTCCCATTTTACTATGCTCTTTGACTTTCATTACTCATTTGCAATTTCAGCTACCACAGAATGTCACCAGCATAGCACAGGTTATTGATCTTTCTTCTTCTGGTTTTAAAACCAGATTCATCATTTTATAATCCAGCTATCCAATATACTGTATATTCAGCACACACAATAAATAAAGGAACAGTAAGCAGCCTTATCTCCCTCCTTTGGTGTTTCACCATGTTCTGTGGCTTCCTAATCCATGCATAGATTTTACATAATAAAAATTAGATGTTCTGGTATTTCTATTTTATAGGCACATTCCACAGCCTGGTATGATCTACAAAATCAAATACCTTTCTATAATTAGTGATGCACATATTGACGACATGTTGGTATTTTTTGATTTTCCACCTCCAGTATCTTCCTGTATTACTACTACTCAGTGTAGATACATGCTTGCTTTAGCTGGGATGACTTTCACAACTTTCAGGTGACACCCTTGGGATTATATAATCTTGGCCTCCGTTACTAGCATTCTTTGCTCACAAACACCTTCCCGTAATAAAGCTCCCATCATTTAGCTTTGTTAATTAGTAAGCCAAAAGATGGCATTGAAAATAGGTTAAATGCTCCCTCTGAGAAATATTACCCTTCTTTGGACTAAAATGATTTTATTCATGCAGTTATTTCTACATGTATGTACCACATCCCTGACTTTTCCCCCCAACAAGTTAAAGAGACACTGTATTCCCTCCTTATATTCACCACAACTGTGGGAGAGGATGACAAGCTTAAAATCATCCAGTCATCTTCTATGCCTACCTGAACTTGGAGTCATAATGTGATGTTTACTCAATCACTTTATATCACATCACCTCTCATCACCTGAAGTTACTAAAGATAGTGCGCTTACTAAAATACTACTGAGCCCACGAGGAAAGCAGGGGAGTCCCCAGCTGCTGTCTTGAAGAAAAATGTGCTATTTTTTAACTAATTTGTTTAATATCAACATATGATCTAGATATTTTTTAACTAATTTGTTTAATATCAACATATGTTCTGGCTTTCTTTAACAAGAAAGAAAATTCAGCATCCTTTCCTGGAGCAAGATCTTTTTTCTTAGGGCGACTCAGTTGAGGGCCTATCATAACTGCACATGTCTCCCACTTGATTTAAATCTGAAGAACAAGAAGAGATTATACTTTACCTCTTCAATATAAAGGTGTCCAAAGCACCTAAATAAAAAAGATGATGAGGATGTGGGCATGTAGGCATGTATTTAGAATATTGGCATCAGTTAGACTCTAACTGTTAGAGCATGGCCCTAACTGTTAGAGCATGGCTAGCTGAGGAATTCTAGGAACTGAAGTTCACAAGACTTAAAGTTACTAAGTTTGCAGATGTCTGGGCAAGGGGAATAAAATCAGGCAGTATGTGCTTATAATATTGTTATTGAAGTCCTGAACCTTTTGTATGTGTGCTGATATCACACACTATAAAAGGGAGGGGCTTCTCTCACAATGCTATGATCTGCCTTTTGATGGTTGTCACACGTGCACACACAAGGACACAGATGTTGCTGGTTTGATTAGTACCAGATTTTGCTTTCACAGTGCCACTTCACCTGCATCTACTTGACAAACATTTCTTCTTGAGAAAAGATCCCTAATTTCATAGCAGGTCATATGGTTTCCCTACATAAATTCGCCATTTCACTGGGGCTACTAGAGACTGCATTTCAGCAACATCTGGAAAGCCACTAAGAAGAATTCCTGGGCTTTATTAGTCCAGTCATTGTCAGAGATTGAAAGCATCTGAGAGCATTCTTCAGAGTGTAAATCCATACAGAGCAATGAAACAGGTTTCATAATCACAGGTGAGTTTACAGGAAATATATTAAAGGGATAGGCAAAGTATAGCTTCTCACGAGCTAATTTTACCAGGAAGAGAATCAAAGATGTACCTCTTGTATGTTGGCTTATGAAGGAAGCACAAAAAAGTGAATTCAAATTACAATATCTAATAAAGGCAAGCAAAATGATAGGGGAAGGGGAAGATTGCAAAATAAATTCTTAACTCTGATTATACCTCCTTGGTGTATCATTAGATCCTGAAGATTCAGATCTATTGGATCCAAGCTTTTAAAACAAGCCTCTCAATAGTGGTAGAACATTTCCAATATGTTTTGTTTTCACACTGGGATCCATTGGTTGCAGTTCTATACATTGGTATTAAAAGGGCCAAAGTTCTGCTAGAAAAAGAAACTTGCAATCCAAAGTTTACATTTTGTCTCAGCAGAACAAGAGAATATATATCTTTCAAAATGCTGATAAAGATACGTACATAAAAAGAATGAAAATGTAAGGACCAAATTATGCATTATTCTTTGCACATGACAAAAGAAGGACTAATTTCCTTTAGGGTAAATATTCAAGAGTAATTGTGACAGTTCAGATTGTCTACAAGACCTTAATTTTTCTATAGTGATGTTACTTTTTCTGTCCAGGAAGACTACTAAGTGTAAGATATTTTGTCTGTTACTTTTGAGCGACTGTAACATTTCAAGTAATTCCAAAACAGAGTCATGCAGTGTAATCTAATATACAATTAGCATCTGTGGGGTGGCTTAGTTTTCTGGCACATCTCCAGCTTCTGCTAAGGACCTTAGCATGAAATAAGCCAAACCAATTTGTCTAGGCTCTTCAGTAAGGTGATGGCAGCTTGCAAGGCATTAAAACAATTACATGTATTTATGCAAACAACATTACCTAGAACTCGTAAAAGGAGCATTTCATTACATGGCGAAATGGTTCAATGTACAGAAAATAAGAGAAATCAGGCAACTTGCAAGCAAATCTGTACTTTCATTCCCTTATTTTAAAATTGATTTGTAGTTTTCTTTGAAGAATGCACTTAACATAATGGCAAGGCTTAATTTTGATAAAATATGTTTCTCTTTCAGGAGGATTTATTTTGAGATTGGTAAACATTGTTATCAACTGCCTAAGTAACTGTTTTGTTTCATAAAAGTATAAGTAGAGCTGATGGGAAATAAAAGAAAGATGAAAACATTTCAGTAAAATTGTTTTGCTTCCTGGGAAATGTTGCACATTTTTTCCCATGTTCTGTTTTTCCTAACTTTATGTTCTATCTTTATGGTCCTTCCTCTGTGCATCATCCATCATACCAAAGCATATTCCCAAAACTCTTAATCCATCACCAAGCTTGTAAAGTCATTCTTACAGCAATGTCTGGATCTCCTGGGTTTGCAGGGGCATAAAATGACAATCCAGAGAATAATACTTGACAGCCTGCACCCAAAGCCAGTATTCCTACCCGGATAGTTTATGGACATACTTGGCCCAGTGAAGATGCTACTTACTCATCATCTTTTCTCACTTCTTGTTAGATATCAACACTAGTTATAGGGTTGAAGTCCACAAGTCTTAAAGTTCCCAAGTTTGGACACCCCTGAGCTAGAGGATAGTAGAAATTGGAGGAAGCATGTTGACCAACTCCGTGGTCGCCTCTCTCACTCCAAGCTTAGAACACCAGATGAAAATCCGGAACAAATCAGCCAAGGCCCCCCTACCCAAAAGGAGCAAAAGCTTACTCCTTCCACAGCCAGCTCAATCCTGATGGTACCGGAAAACTTATCTGAGTTTGTTGCAGGCCCACAGCGAGCTCCAAGCGAGCAAATCCAGGGAACTCTAGCTGTGGCCTGGGGTAAGTTCTAGCAGGTTCGACAGAGCAGAGCTGGAGAGCAGACAGATCCGTCCGACCTGCCTCAAAAACCAGTTCCAAATGAACTGTGCAGGTCTGGTAGAGCAAAACAAAGACCTGCCTACCTCAAAGACTATGTAACCAATAGGAACATCCCAAGCAAGAGGGGAGGGGTGTTAGATATCAACACTAGTTACCAGAGTTTCCATCTGGTCCTCTGTTCCGGCAGGAACGGAGGTTCAATCTGATTGGCTAAGAGGTCTGACAGCTCCCTATAAAAGTGTTGCTGTCAGACCATACAGTTGCTGGAGTGTACATACTTGTCTGTCTGAATAAAGAGCTGTTGTTGCATTAAGCCAGTGTCTGCCTACTCATTGCCCGATCTAACACTTCTCTTCTTATTAAGATTTTTTTTTCAAAGTTGCTAGTTGGCTGTGTCACAGTTATGCATTATATTAGTGGAAGAAAATGATGTTTACGTAAAAACATGGCCATCTTTAAATATTAATTTATTCTAAAATAATTTTATATCATATTCAATAGATGACAGGTATCTGGTTATTTAACCCAACTGGCAGACTTCTAGATTTAAAGGGTCTATGTTCTTTTCTTACCAGAGGGAGGGAAGGGAGGCTAATATAAATATTTTGCAGAAACATTTAAGTGTATAGGTTGTCACAGATTTTTAAATTTATTTTTTAATTGTGATAGGAACCTTTTTCAATCTAGGTCCTTACAGAGGGTTTGGGGCATTAAGACTGCTGAGAATACTCAGAAGATAAGACCAGATTGGCTAATTGGGGGGGGGGGGGTTGAATATGTGCAGAAGGCAGCAGCCTGATGAAAGCTAGTGTGCAAGATAGATTTCCAGCAAATGCATCTCCATGAAATTTTTTTAAAAAATCTGGACCAGTTGAAAGCTTAAATATCAGAGTCAAGAATCAACTTTATGTTATAAATTAGTGCTTCCCAATAAGGTGTCCACCCAGATCAACCCACTGGCCTGCAAACTCTAGATCAGTGGTGTTAATCTGGCGGCCCACAGCCTGAATGAGTCATGCAGAGGCCACACCCACCGCAGCCCCGGGAATGGGGAAAACGTTGCGAAACATCACCTGATGGCAACATGACGCTGTGAGTTTGACACCCAAATTGCTGAAACTGACAAGGACAAATTTTTCCCCCATCTATATAATCTCCAAACTGAAGCACCTATTTTGCAGCTCATGGAAATAATAGGTTAACTATATTTATGTAGATAAAGTCATGGCTCACTGGATCATAATTTCATCAAGGACTGGAGCCACTGAATGTCAATAAATATTTTTAATATTTATGCCTTAATACATAGGTTTAAAGAACCATATCAACAATAGATTATGAAAGATGAAAACAGAATTATCCTCTATATAAGTAGCTCTTATGCCTTTCTCGTTAGTCATTCTCATCCCATGTAGATGAAATAATTTCAATAGCAAATTGAGTAGGTGTATTTTGAAAAAAATTCACTGCAATCTATGTTATGAGAGAAAATAATATCTCATCAGTGTTGAGATTTTTGAGCAGACAAATTACTGAGCGTTTCATTATGATTACACTGTTATTATTTCAATAGATTCTCCTTTCTACAATGACTTGGCTAGCAAGTCTGCCTAATATGTAACACATCCCAGGTTCAAATCCCAGTAAGGGTATGGCTAGCTGATGAGAGCTAAACAGCTTGAAATGGATCCATACTAGTCTCCCTTTATTTATTTATCAGCACAAATACAACACAAATATAAAAAGGCAACATTAAAAATAAAAATATGGGTTTCTGCCTGCATGGTTTTCTGTGATGAGCCGAAGGACAGAAAGAGGGAGGAGTGATCTCCCTCCCATATTTGGGCATACCAGGGGTTGTAACACACACACACACACACACACACACACACACACATATATATATATATATATGCTGGTTTTGTTGTATTCGGGTCTTTTCCCGTGTAAGGTTGAGATTGTCTTTGCAACGTTTCGGCAGGATCTCACCTGCCATCTTCAAGCTGTGGGCTTAAAAGCCGAAATGTAATGAGCCGAAATGTAATGAGCAGAAAGAGGGAGTAGTGAGCTTCCTCCCATATTTGGGCATACCAGAGGTTGTAACACAAATACATATACATATAAATACATATACATATACATATATACATATACATATACATATACATACATACACATACATACATACATACATACATACACATACACACACACACACATTTATTTATTTATTTATCAGCACAAATATTTATATTTATTTATTTATTTATCAGCACAAATAGAACACAAATATATAAAAAAAGGCAACATTAAAAATAAAAATATGGTTTTCTGCCTGGATGGTCTTCTGTGATGAGCCGAATGACAGAAAGAGGGAGTAGTGAGCTCCCTCCCATATTTGGGCATACCAGGGGTTGTAACACAAATACATACACACACACACACACACACACACACACACACACACACACACATCATTAATTCTATTCCACATTTCTTTTTTATAGTTATTGAGTCTATTACACTGTTAGTAGCATGTACCACTATAAATACTAGGCAAAAAATGGCTTTTAATAAAATTACTAAAGTATCTTGAGAACATAAAATGACATTAGCAAGTTAGTAATAATGGAGTTCGATTTTAAACAAGAAAGCTAAGTACTGAAAATAAAATATAATATAAGCCTATAATTACAGGTAGTCCTCGACTTATAACAGCTTGTTTAGTGATGGTTCAAAGTTACAAGGGCACTGAAAAAAGTGACTTTTGACTGTTTTTCACAGTAACAACTTTTGCAGCATCCCCATGACTATGTGATCAAAATTCAGATACTTGATAACTGATTCATACTTATGACTGTTGCTGTGTCCCAAGGTCATGTAATTCACCTTTTGCAACCTTCTGACAAGCAAAGTTAATGGAAAAGTCAGATTCACTTAACAGCCAGTGTACTAACTTATCGACTGCAGAGATTCACTTAACAATTGTGACAAGAAAGGTCATAAAATGGGGCAAAACTCACTTAACAAATGTTTCACTTAACAACAACAAAAAAATTGGGCTCAATTATGATCTTAAGTTAAGGACTACCTGTATTGGTTGATATTAGCTGTGCTCAATCACATCATTCAATCATTCTGATCAATCAAACAATTTTTATTATGGTCACAGACTAGCACTGCATTATTAAACCATTCTAATTTTCTTGTTTCTGGGCTTTGTAGTTTGCATAATGTGGTTTTGTCTCTTAGCACTACGTATGAATACAGCCAACTGTGGTTTATTTAGCAAGTTTGGCAGGAAGCACGAAATCAGTCACTGCATTAAAAATTTACCAGACTACTTTTTCAAGCCTACATTGCTGAAGTCAGGAATTCAAAATAGCTATCTAAGACTGAATATATTCATCAGATTTTTCCTTATGTTTTTGTGAAAATATAATTCTTACGTTTTACTTCATTTATGAAGTAATTTACAAATGTTGGAAAGTGTCTATAACTATGATGTTGTATTGCAATAATGAACCTGTAAAGCCCCAGACTGTTAAAACTGAAGAATCTACCAGGAAAAAAGGATGAAAATTCTAACTTGGCGCTAGATACATGGCCAACTACCAAGACTCGTTTTAATTAAGTATTTCAAAACTCTTTCCTTGGATGGATGACACTGTCAATTCCAAATTGTCTTCCCGTTTGGATGTTTTCAAAACTAATTTACTTTCCTTCCCATTTATGTCATGTTTTCCATATTTTCTGCACCATCTTCAGGGCAATTTAATTTGGTGTTTTAAGTGAATCGGGCCTATAAGGGAATGGGAAAAATCACAAATAAGGTTGTGAAGGAATTGACCTCTGTATCAAAACAATGGCTGTGTATACTGTGGTGCTAAATTTAATTAATAATGGCAAATAAAGAGATGTCTCTTCCTCTATCTCAGTGATGGCAAACCTTTTCGGCAGCAAGTGCCAAAAAGATCATGTGGAAACAGCGTGCATGCGCTCATTGGGGCCATACTCTAGAAAAGCCAAATATCCGGATTCTAGCGTGCATGCACTCCTGATGATCAGCGAACTGATCGTGCTATGGAAAAGTCAAACTTCCGGGTTCTGGCGCATATGCGCACTCGACAATCAGTTGGCTGGTGTACATGGGGATGTCAGTTTTCAGCACTGCCGCACACGCGAAGGACAGCTGATTGCCTACTTTGGGCACTCATGCCATAGGTTCGCCATCACGTCTCTCTCTCTTTCCCTCTGATGTTTTAATTTGTATTAGCAAATACAGGCTAATAGCAAGACTGAAATATGGATTACATGTGTTTATGATCTTTCTAATGATGCATCAGTTTTTTTATTGATTTGCCAGTTTCCACAATTTTATTTTGAAAGACCATTATATGGATATATCAGGTGATTTCTGCTTATAAAAATTACATAGGGGAAAAGGATCAGGGAAAGGCAATATCTGCCTTTACTCTCTACCATTTATTATTGATATTCCAATTCTAGTATTTCTTCTCGTTTTCTAATCCAATACAAAACACTTTATTATGAAGGCAGCTTTCATTTTCACGGAGGGAAAAACCCTTGGCTGAGTTGCAAGAGGGAGGCAGGGTTTTTTCTAATCTCTGGATCAGTGGGTGTCTTTTACATGGATGATTAAAAAAAATGTCAGGGATTGGCTGATTGTACCTGTTATTTGGCATTATTCACTCACAGAGAGATGCACACAGATACTCTTCTACCCATCATACTTCTGCTTCTTCAGTTGGCACTTCATTTCCAAGGGAACGGGAAATGATTAGGTTTGAACAAGGCACTGGGCACAGTTCTCAAGGATTTGAACCAGGATTTAGTGGATTCAGACCCTGCTTCAAAAACCCAACTACCTAGTCCACAAGCAAAATGATAACAACACATCAAGGCCCAGGGGGAAGACAACTGAACGAGTATCATATTGCTTAAAAGAATGACTTAGAGTTTCAAACTGCTCCAGAATAACCTATATACACTTGTTTATGTCAGGGCCCCCCAAAACCTGAGCCACAGCCCATTACCAGGTCGTGGTCTGTTCAGAACTGGGTCACCTGAGTGGCTGGAGGGCACAAATGCATGCGTGCATCACTCAACCTGCACAACCTCCCTTCCACTGCTGGGCCACCAAGTAAAGGTTGGGGACTGCTAGTTTATGTGACCAGCACTAGTTGTGTTTGAATGGAAACTGTAGGCAATAAGTCCAACTTTGTATCCCTGGCAACCAGGTTCCAAACTTTTCCAGACCTGATGCTTTGTTGCTCTGCTAGATGAACTATCACAAATGCTCTATATACTTAACTGGACTGTATTAGGCCTTTGCCTTCTCACTCCACTACAAGTGCTTCTAGTAATAGTGAGTTTGGATTTTATGATTATTCTGTAAATCTTTGAGAAAAGAGATTATCTCTCCAGGGATTCAAAAAGAATCTTTCCCAGCAATGCTTGGAGACTGAAGTGGGATCTCTTGCGTGTAAACTACGGGCCTGACCACTGAACTCCTAATCTTTTTCCTCTCCTTTCAATGAAGATCCTGCAGGATGATGGCTCCTCCTGTCCTAATTAGGTTATGGCCCAAGTAGCCCTGATTTTATTTGCAGAAGTACAGTTTCTTCTCCAGAATGGGTAACAAGCTGATTAGCTGATCCGGCTCATTTATTAACATTTCAAAGCATTGCTCCCTATGCTGGGGAGGAAAATACCAGAATAAGAGGCAGGGAGGTAAGATCTCTGATGGCATGACACTATCAGCTAGATGTGGTTGTATCTCTGCATGGTTGCTAATAGCTAGACATTGCATCAGATCAGCCAAAACGCCAAATAAATAGGATCAACAAAAGTCTAGAGATGGGAAGGGCCCAGAGTAACAACAACAGACAGTGTGAAGTGGAGCCCAACTTGCAATCCAATTAACATAAATCCAATTTACGGGAAAGGTGAAATTTCCTTTCCTCCCTCTCTAATTTTGACTTCATTAAATACTAATGCAACAGTACTGTGGAAAGTGATTATGAGGAAACCGAAACAATGCTATGCTAATGTGAAAGCACAACGTCTCAGAGAAGTCTATGGCCCAGGGCATAAATTGAAAAGTGCCCTACCTCCTTGCTGCGGATTGATTTTGTGATAAGAATTAGCCATGAAATGAAGAGGTGAGAACAGTAGACTTTTCTGTGCCTGCCCTTCAAATATACCCCCAAGTCCATCCTGAGGGTGCCACACTTAAGCCAAGTTCTATTATTCCAAGGTTTTTTTTTCTTCAGGTATAATTTTAATAAGACTTTTAAACCAGAAGATACAAACTAGCACAAACTAATAGAAAGTAAGGGGGTGGGAGAAACAAAAGGAAATGAAAGGATTTTGAAAAGTTGTAAGAAAAGGAAAGCAGAAAAGAAGTATAAAGAAATGACTTCTGATATTCTTCACAGCCGTTATAAATAGAGGCAGTTTTATCTGTAAACCTCAAAAATACTTTTATTCCTAACTATATCATCTTCTGTGGGAAGTTAGCACCCACCCCTCTTCTAGAAGAATGAAATATTCTAGGAAATATTAAAAAGGCAGAATAGTATATTTCCGTGGATGAGAAAAGGAGAAACGTGTTTTTAAAGACAAAGCAGTTTCCTGAAGCTCCCTGCCCATCCACCCCTTCAGTTCCATGGTGATGGACATGATCCTCAGAAACATAATAGGATTAGTACTTATCTAGCAACAGAACTCATCACATGGCACCTGGGGAGATTGCATCACTCAGCAAGGTTTAACCAAGCATGGGAGTAACAACCAATCAGAATACATTTCTTACACAGGAACAGGAAGCTGCAAGGTGAGGCCCAAGAGAGGGTATAAATCTATCTCCCTCTTCCACCCATGTATTTTTTTTTGCCCAGAACTTCAAACCATGTGGTCCTGTCCACCATTAAACCATCATTCCAAGCAGTGTCCATATTTCCAGTGTCTTTCTTCACATTTGGAACTGAACCCAGATGGACATTTCTTCCAAAACTTCCAATCCAGAAATCCAGATTGAGGCTGCTTATTCTCCAATATTCTCTCCGCTTTCTTCTGGAATTGCTCTACATATTAAACAAAAAAATCTTTTTTTCTTAAGTTCCAATAATGCCAAGTCCCTTTTCATCTCTCTCTTTATAATTTCTGTCTTACAGGCCAGAATTTCTATTTGTCAGTAATTTGTTTTAAATTTGAGCCAGCTGCTTTATAGATTCTTCCATTTTCCTAATTCCTCCTTTAGATCTTTTTTTTCATATCTCTGTGAAACTTTCTTCCATTTCCTTTTTAACCATGGCAGTCATCTTTTTCCCCAAATTCTTTAAACAATTTCTGTAATAAATTTGAAGAAATACCCTTATCAGAAATTTGTTCTAGAGAACTCCTGTCCTCCTTCTCTCAGTTTGGCAGCTGTTCTTGAGGTTGCCATCGTGAGAAAGTAAAAAGTATGTCAGTTACTATGGTGAGAATAAGAGCAGACTTCTTTTTTTCCCCATTTTGGTTTTGCTTAAGCTGTTTAGTCTCAGTCAGCTTTCTGTAGTCACAGAAAAACAGTGCAGCTCATATTACTCTTATTTTGCAAAATCCATCAATTATTACTGTCCTTATAACTGTCAACATTCTTACAAAGTCTGGTCTGTTGGTTTAATTAAGTTTATTATTTTCATAAATACTTTAGTCAAATATTTCTTCTATATCTTTTTTCAATTACTATGCTCTTTTTCTGTTTGAATCTTTCTAATATTCCAATCTTGTCAAGCTTTTTGCCATTAAAATCTTTGTTTAGTCCTTAACCCATATTGCATATGTACCATGTTATTTCAAAGTTGACATTCTGAGTCTTTCCATAGTCCATGAGCTCTGCCATATCATTATTACTGCTCATATATCTTAACCCAGCAATTTTCCTACTTTATCCCACTATCCATAGATCCCAACTGCTTCTCAAGCTGAGTTTAACAATAGACTTACAACAGTTCATTTATTGACTGTTCAAAGTTACAACAGCACTGAAAAAAGTGACTTATGACCAATTTTCACACTTACAACTGTTGCAGCATCTCCATTAGGCAAGTGAGGCACAGCCTCACTGCTCTCATCATGAAAAGAAAAAAATGTAAAAGGAAAAAGCTGAGCTAGTTGCTGCCTCACCATGGATGACTCTGCTTAACTGTTTAAAAAAGCCTCTAAAAAAGAGCCCTCTACTAGGAGGCAGGAAACCTCCTCTAGTCTGACTTTAGGCGTTTTATGATCACTCGAGCAGAGTTAAGCAAGGGTTAAAAGCCTAAAAATTCCTGACTTAGTTGAGGCAGCAGTTCTCCTGCCTCATAGTAGAGGGCGCTCATTTGGGCAGGGCTTCTTCAAAGGACTGGAGGCAAGAGCAGAGTTGAAGTCCTCTCTGAAGCAGCTGGAAAAGGTATGTGTGGGTCGGAGGGAGGGGGAGGAATTCAAACTTCATCCTCTTGGTGCTGTGTGGGGCTTTGGCCAAAGGCTGGAGGGAAGGATCCTGGCTCACTTGTGCTCTCCCTCCCCAAGTGTAGTTTGATTGCAGGCAGAGCCATGTTGCGGGGCTGGGGGAAGGTGTGTGTGATACAGCATGGCTCTTTGCCTGGCTTCCTGCCTCCTCCTGTGGTCTCCTCGCTGGTGCTGTCCCTCCACAAGTGTAGTGACTTCCTCCCCAGGCCCCCATCCATGTCTCACATACACAGCTGGATAAAACTATAAAAATCCAGTCCAGCTTCACTGATTACAAGTTTGAAAAGGCAACGTGGCTCCGCCTGCAATCAAACTACACTTGGGGAGGGAGAGCACAAGCGAACACTGAGGAGACCACAGGAGGAGGCAGGAAGCCAGGCAAAGAGCCATGCTGTAGCACACACACTTTCCCCCAGCCTCTTTCTTTTGGAAGACTCGGATCGGCTCCTCTCTGGCTTCTCTGCCTCTCCTCTCATCCCAGCCTGCCAGCAGGAGGTGAGTGGGTGGGTTTTATTGCATTCTAGGCATTTCCCACCCAGACAGCAGGCTGCATTTGCGATGGTGGAGGTGTTTGGGGAAGGCAGCAGGGGAAAGGGGGGGATGGCAGAGGAGCTGCTTTCAAGCCACTGGAAAAGATATCCAATCCAACTTTTGTGTGTGTATGCTTGTTTGAGAGTGAGTGAGAGAGGGAAGGGGGTAGGAGAGATAGTCCAATCCAATTTCTGTGTGTGTGTGTGTGTTTGACAGACGGGGAGGAAGGGAGAGAGGGAGGAAGGAGGGGAAGGGAGAAAAAGAAAAAGAAAGAAGGAACAAAGGAGAAAAACAAATGCTGTCGCTTTAAATTGGAACTGAGCATGCCTGGCTGTGGAATTCTGGGAGTTGAAGTCCACAAGTCTAAAAATATTTGAAACCCACCACTGTGTCAGTCCCTCACCAGCCATAAACCTCAACTCAGGTCACTGATCCCCATGATGGTCCCTGATCAAAATTCAAATGCTTAGCAACTGGTATATATTTATCACAACTGCAGTGTCCCAGGGTTGCCTTTTGCAGCCTTCTGACAAGCAAAGTCAATGGAGAAGCCAGATTCACTTAACAACTGTGTTACTAGCATAACAACTGCAGTGATTCATTTAACAATGGTGGAAAGAAAAGTCGTAAAATGGGGCAAAAGTCACTTAACAACTGTCTCACTTAGCAACAGAAAGTTTGGGCTCAGTTGCGGTCATAAATCTAGAACTTGCCTGTACTGGATAGAGCACTTGCAATGCTCAACAGATATTTTCACTGCTTCAAATTTGTCAGCTACCAAAGTGGACTTCACGGAATTCTCAAGAGAAAGAAAGACATTTTTGGTTCCTTGTGGCATCCTTACAATAATCCTTATGAAGTAAGACCACAGCGAAGCTGAATTTGAGGGCTTTCCCTTAACCTGATTGAAATGAAATGGAGACGTGGAAGTAGTGGTAAGTTTCAAAAATTTTTAGAACCTCTTCTGTAGGTGTGGCCTGCTTTGTGGGAGTGGCTTGCCGGCCATGTGACTGGGTGGGCATGGCCAACTTGTAAAATGTGGTGAAACTCACTTAACAATGCTCTTGCTTAGCAGCCAAAATGTTGGCTCAGGAACTCTGGCATTGAAGTGTGCAAGTCTTAAAGCTGTCATGTTACAAGACCCTTGCACCCCGACCCTTTAGAGAAAAAAAACTCCAGGGGTGTTCAAACAGCTTTAAGACTTGTGGACTTCAACTCCCAGAATTCCTCCTCTTGCTCTTCATCTTGATGATGGGCGGATGGGCGGGGGGGGGGGAAGGGAGCTGGAACCGGTTCTTAACAGCACTTTAGATTTGTGGAACCTCTTCTATATAAGAGGTTAGAACTGGCAGGAATCCAACCCTGCATAGAAGGCAAGTCTGCTCAAAGTAAAAACAAATGTCCATAACACACAGAATGACCTCAGATTGAAGAATTGTCTTGCTGGAAGACAAGACATGGCTAACTGAAGTGAGAGAAAAGAAATCCCAGGGTTTAAGTATCAAAGAAATTGAGTTTTAGTGCCTTACATTACTGCTGATTTCCAGTTGACAGTGAGCTGTGAGTGGAAGCATTTGCAGCACTCAAAGTGGGAAAGAGTTTTGTGTTACAGCTTCTTTATAAAATTTTGGAAATCAAGCTGTGCTGAAATACTGACTGGATTTTTTTTAAAAAATAAAGTCTTCCAGACACACTTAGAAAATATAGGGTGCAAGCCTGATATTACAAAAGCCTTTTCAGGCACAAAATTTGTTTCTTTGTTACCTGGGTATACGTAAATAGCATTAACATTAAGAACTTGTGAATGTTCTGGTGTTGTCCTTGCTGTGAATATAGGTTACTGTAACAACAAAAGCTGGGTTTTTGATGGTGTAGAATAACTTATTCACTGCAAAAAAAAAAAACCAGCAACAATACTTGAGCTCAGGTGTTATGGATTTGGATCAGTGTCTATTGATACTAAGTTGGAGGTTTCTTAATTTTACCTTAGAGTTTATCTCCCAAGGAAGCAAGGAATGGAAATAACAAAGACGTATTTGCATCCAAAATGTGCTTTCCAATAATGTCTTGGTGTTTCTATACATGATATTATGCGCATATGAGTCACCTTGATTTAAAGGAAATTTACATGAACAGAGCTTTAAACAGTGTAGGTTCCATGGCCCTTAATTTATTCCAAATAGTTCAGAAAAGGAAATGAGAATATGATTGCATTATACAATATTCAAATGGTCTGCCTATTGTTTCACTGGCTGCTCTGGGCTGCACTGACAGAGGAGCAAGCTAAACATGGTTTACAATCCTATGTAACTTAAATAACCTGGATTCCCTTATTAGAAGTACATACATTTACCAGTGCAATGGGAATGGGAATATTAACAAAATGTTAATATTTGTAGCTATTCATGCTTCCACCATATTTTGAGAGGACCTTACACCTATTGCAAAAATGCCACTCTATGCCCACTCTTTTCAAAAAGCTGGGAGAACCACTTTGTGGGTGCTAGTGTCACAGAAGCACCCTACAATATTTTTAGTTGCAAGACATTCTTCTTTCTTATGAAGAATGCTTACTTCCCAAAGGCAAAAGTACAAAACTAAACAGCACTAAATCTCTCTCTCCCCCTCTCTCTCCCTCCCCCCCCCTCTCTCTCTCACTCACGATGGGTGTGTGGTGTGTATTTCTGCGTCTGTGGGTATGCATGCACGTGGAAGTGCATATGTCCTAGTGGTTTATTTATCTTGGGAGAAATGTGTTATATGCTGTTCTTTGCAATCTAGAGGGAATTTGGGTATGGCGTATTTATGAATAGCCTGAGACTACCTAAATCAGAGCAAAAGTCTGGGCATTCCGCATAGGAATAGTAAGTGGTCGTCTTACACTATCTTTTGTTTTTCATTTTGCCTTTTGTTGCATTTCCAGGAGAAAATATGTAACTTTACATTTGAGAATGTAACCTCACTTTTGTATTGGGCTCAGTTGCTTGGGCACATTTTGAACTGAGTTGTTGTTTCCACTGTGGAGGAAAACATTCTAAATTCAAGAGTTATTTTGTATTTTGGAATCCAAACACTATTTTGGCCTTTGGCAAGATCAGTGCTTTCTGCCTGATTGTGTCTACCAAGGCACAACCTGATTATGAGATAATCAGGTTGAGCCATGTATTTACAGCACTTTCTCAAAAACAGATTTTTAGCAGTTGGGATCTTTCTATTAGAGCATATATCAGCTAAATCTTGCCTGTATTTATGTCGCTGAAATTAAGACTTTAGAAATTTTTTTTAAGAAATATGGTACTTTATTTAGCATTAACTTATTAACTGCTTTAATTTTATGGAATGTTTCCAGTTTTTTATGCATAGATTTAATTATTATTTTTGGATTCTTATAAAGGAAAATATTTGTAGTTCAGGGTTGAAATGAGAGGTTGTTGATGCTATCTGAGCTTGCTTGTTTTCTTGCTGACGTTTCATTACCCAAATTGGTAACATCATCAATTTGCTGTCAGTTTATATTCTAGAATATTATATAACAGAATGTATAGAATATAGAGTGACAGCAAACTACACTCCTTACTAGCACTGATGACTAGCACTAGTTTGAGTTCATTGAACTGTTTTAATTCTGTTCATTATATTGATGATCTTGATCATATAATGTAATTAACTGTCTTAAATATTATTTAAATATTATTGAATACTTACAATATCATAATGAGAAACAGGCTGCCTTAATATTTTTTGATGCCTTTGGCAACCTAAATTGGGCCTTTATGTTTAAGGTGCTGGAATAAATGGGCTTTGGGGAGAATTTTGTCCAAGGAATTAAAGCAATCTACACGTCACAGAAAGCAAAAATTGTCATATACGGCGATCTAACTAACTCGTGTGAAATTCAAAAGGGTACAAAATAAGGATGCCCTCTGTTGTTTATTTTGGTATTGGAAGTTCTGGATAGAGGTATCAGATAATATGATAAAATAAGGGGTATAGATATTAAGAGAGAAGTTTATACCCCCAAAACAATGTAGAATATTTGATGAGGAAATTGAATGTGTTTGCGGCTTTGGAAGGTTTCAAAATAAATAAACAGAAAACATTAATGGTGATCAAGAATATGTCTTCTCAGGATAGTGATATATTGAACAAAAGTTGGATTTTAGAGTTGAGAAAAAGGTGAAATACTTAGGGCAGCGATGGCGAACCTCTTTTG
Organism: Natrix helvetica; assembly: GCF_964273705.1. Lineage (NCBI taxonomy): Eukaryota > Metazoa > Chordata > Lepidosauria > Squamata > Natricidae > Natrix > Natrix helvetica. Next base: position 138,950,612 of record NC_138548.1, on the reverse strand, counting down.
GCTCGCGTGCCACAAGTGGGGGGAGCGCGGGGGGGTCATGTGCGGGCATGCCGCACCCATAGTGCAATTCGCGCCCCCCAGTGTGCATACACGCACAATGCCCCCCCATTTTACATGCTTTTTTCGCCCTCCCCAGGCTCCAGCGGCTTTATAGGAGCCTGGGGAGGGCGAAAAGAGCCTCCCCCCACCCTCCCCGAGAACCTCCGGAACACTTAAAACCACCCTCCAAGCAACCCGAAGCTCGGAGGGTCATTTTAAGCACTCCGAAGGCTTCAGGGAAGCCTCGGGACGGTCCCTGAACAGGCACGAGACGTGTGTCTCCATCTCCCAAGTCCGGATCACCTCCGCTGCGCGGCGGCTCGGGCCCGCCGTCCTTGCGCCGCTCCGCCCAGCCTCGGTGCGCTCGCCAGGGCCCGGCCTTCACATCGCCGCCGCCGCCGCCAGGATGGGCTCGGCCGAAGGGAAGTCCGTCGGGCCTCAGCCGTGCCACCCTCGCCGCCTCCTCCTCCTCCTCTAGCCACGCCACGCCAGGCAGGCCATGCAGCTGCCTCAATCCCGGCCTCGGGCGGCCCCGCGCCACATCGTGCTCAGCCCCGCGGGCGGCTCAGTCCTCGCAGCTCGGCTGCCTGCCACCTTTCCTCTCCTTTGTCTCCCAGCCGGGGCGGCCCGCCGCCGAGTTGCGACTATTGCCGCCGCCGCTGCTGCTGCCGCTGTTCATGGGACCCGCCGCTCACCCTCTTCCTCTGGTCAGCAGATTCCAACTCATTCACTGCCTGTCGGGCCCCGGCGCCGCGTTCGAGCTGGAGGGCGAAAGGAGGAGAAGGAGAAGGAGGACAACAAAGCCCCCTTCGCTTTCCCCCTCCCCCTTCCCCTCCCTTTCGGCTTAACCCTTGCGACGCCCGCGCAAAGCCCCGAGGGGATGGATTCCTGTGCGGGACGCATGGCAGGAAGGCTATAGAGTCCCCCCTCCCTCCGCCGTCCGGACGGTCCCTGAAGCCTTCGGAACACTTAAAACGACCCTCCGAGCAACACTTCCGGTTTGCTCGGAGGGTGGTTTTAAGTGCTCCGAAGGCGTCAGGGAAGACTCCGGACGTTCCCTGAAGCCTCCGGGGGGGCGTAGGAGGCTCTTTTCGCCCTCCCCAGGCTCCTATAAAGCCTCTGGAGCCTGGGGAAGGCGAAAAATAGCTTTTAAAAAGGTGAACTCAGCTGGCCAGCGCGCGCATGCGCGCTGGCCAGCTGACAGGGCAGCGCCTCGCATGCCCTGACAAATGGCTCCACGTGCCACTTGTGGCACGCATGCCATAGGTTCGCCATCACGGACTTAGGGCTTAATTTAACAAATGCACATATAAAGTTGTTTCGATAATCTTGATCATAAAGGTGTAAAATTTCAGTGGGTATCATACAAACCTTTATTTTAAAAAACTAGGATGTTTTCAATGAATAAAACATAACAAGCTTTAGCTGGGCCAGGATTTCAACATTCTAGTCATAAGCACTTTGGACATCAGGGTTAATAAAGGAAATGCTAACAGAGTCACAGCTATCCTATGTGCTAATACCAATTAAAATACTGTGTTTGCTTATCACCTATTTAAATGTTCACATCTTTTAACCGAAAGAACTATTTTATTAATAGCTTTTCTATCTTCTTGGCAAAGCATTAAAAATGGAATTCAGAGAACAAAAGCTATTGAAATGGTAGACTCTCACTGAAATATAATATTTGCTTGCTTTTTATTCACTTGTTTGGAAAATGTGATTTTAAATAAATCACAAAGATCAGTTTTTAAAAATCATACAAAATTTTGTTTATATTTATATGAGCTACACTATAATCAGCAGCGCTTTCATATTAGATTTCCTTTTTATTTCGATAAGTTAATCACAAGGTTGTGGGGTTTTTTTAAGTTTAGAACCATTTTAGAAAAAAAGAAAGAAATGGCGGACAAGTTTAGAAAGTTCAAATATATGTAGATTGCTCCTAACAATCTACAATTTTCAGGTGGATGGGATTTAAGACTGAATACATTTTTCTGTATTAAGATGAAAAACGTTTCTGAGGCAATACTTAACATTTGCCTTTGGCTGAGAATAATCAGAAATGCAATATGGAAAATTCATTCTTTCTGCAAACAATCCTGGGAGAAATGGTGCCATCCTCTACCCTCATCTCTTCTCTCCCCCCCCCCCCCTCCCAGAACAGTTCCAGAGGGTTGCCCAATGCTTCTGGGCAGATTTGGGAGAACTTTTTCAGGATAGGGAAGAAAGCAGATTTCATTCCATCAGCAGTATGATCTCTAAAATGCAACCATGCAGGGAGGTAGAAAACATTTCCACCACAGAATATTCTAATTTTAAAATAGCTATTTTAAGTTCTCTAACTTTAAAACAAGACAAGCTTTGGGAATTTTTGTTTCAGGGTCAAAACAAAACATGCTCTCTTGTTCTCACCACAGAACAAAGCAAAGTCATTGTGTGTTTCTTCCTTTGGAAGTGTTTCAAATGTTCTGATAGAGCCAGTTGTCTTCTTGCAACTAAATTGTCTTTTGTTGCTTCACATTTTGGGTTTTGGTTTACTTTTTATAGAGTAATACAATAATACAATAGTAGAGTTGGAAGGGACCTTGGAGGTCTTCTAGTCCAACCCCCTGCCTAGGCAGGAAACCCTATACCATTTCAGGCAAATAGCTATCCAACATCTTCTTAAAGACTTCCAGTGTTGGGGCATTCACAACTTCTGGAGGCAAGCTGTTCCACTGATTAATTGTTCTAACTGTCAGGAAATTTCTCCTCAGTTCTAAGTTGCTTCTCTCCTTGATTAGCTTCCACCCATTGCTTCTAGTTCTACCCTCAGGTGCCTTGGAGAATAGTTTGACTCCTTCTTCTTTGTGGCAACCCCTGAGATATTGGAACACTGCTATCATGTCTCCCCTAGTCCTTCTTTCTCTTAAGCTAAACATACCCAGTTCCTGCAACCGTTCTTCATATGTTTTAGTCTCCAGTCCCCTAATCATCTTTGTTGCTCTTCTCTGCACTCTTTCTAGAGTCTCCACATCTTTTTTACATCGTGGCGACCAGAACTGAATGCAGTATTCCAAGTGTGGCCTTACCAAGGCATTATAAAGTGGTATTATCACTTATTATTATGGAGTATCTGGTATAGCAGCAAGAACCAGTCATCTTTGTCTATAATCAGTTTAAACTGGATGAGGCTATAAGAGACATGTAATGATAGGTAGAAATGATGGGAGATGGAGGGAAATATTGCTTCTAAATGTCAGATCAGAGAGGGTGTAGCCCACAGCTATACAGTGGTACCTCACTACCTATCATTATTTGGTTCCAGGAGGCATAATGAGTGTCAAAAACTATGAGTACCAAACAATTTTTCCCATAAGGAATAAGATCGTGAATTACAAGGCAGACAACAATAACATGTTCTACCTTGTGCACTGAGTACTAAACAAATGATAAGTGTCAGTACAAAATGTTTTCATCATAATGCATTGAGTACCAAATTTGATGACTTTCAAAGCAGTTGAGTACCAAGGTACCATTGTATAAATGGCATGAAAAGAGGCTCAGAAAAGACACACTCATACACACTTATACACACACAAATTCTCAAGCCATGAATGAGACCACAGACTTGCAAGATTCTGCTAATTTAGCCTTACAGTAAGTAAACTTAGCTCATCTGACCTTGTTTCCAGTCTGGTCTAGTTGGGAAGGCTGACAGGACAAGATGTCAGAAGGAAAGCAGCTATTTCACTCATGGCCAAAGAAAAAGTGAAGGCTTCCCATAGCTGCCTGCTTGCCAGCCCACCCATAACATTTCTACTATTATCTTGATAATTTTGCCAAATGGAAATGTTAGTTAGCTTGGGATAAATATGTGAAGTGCGTATGTGTTGTGCTTTACGGAAAGGCAGTGTGCATGATTTTGTTCCATGCAGAAGTGTTGCTAATATGGGCTTAGACAGATGCAATAATGTTTAGATCAGGGTTGATTTGACTTGCTTGTTGAGCTTTCGCATGCCTGTGCCCTCCGTACTTTTCCTTTTGTTCTGTTGTGCTAAGTTTCCAGAATGCATTAAAAATGTTAAAACTGAAGTTTCTGTGTTGCTTTGGGTGTTCTTTTTTCTTCTGTTTGCGTTTACTGATCTGCATTGTGTTGTTTGTCATTTTCATTTCGCATTTGCTTGCTGGTGGTAGAAGAAGCGTTTTTTGTTTGTTTTGTTTTTGCTTTCGCATTCTGAATTCAGTGGAGGGTACGATTTGACAAGAATGTTCTTATACTTTTAGCAATGCTGTACCTGCTCTTGTTAAATGCCAAATGGCTTCTTCTAACTATAAATTAAATACGGAAAATCCCTTCTTTCATTCTCTGTGCGTTGGCCGAGTACTTCAGGTATTTAAATAAAGTAAATAAGCCTTTCTTTGTTAAGAACTTTTCAGTCCCACTAAGCAGACCAGACTGTGAAACCAACTCCCAAGGAAGGCTAACACTATTTTTTATTGGGATTGGCTTTAACAACAGAATCTTGCAAAATTGCTTGTGCTGTATTTCCTTCTTTTGCTTTTATGTTACTGATTCAATACAATACAATAGCAGAGTTGGAAGGGACCTTAGAGGTCTTCTAGTCCAACCCCCTGCCTAGGCAGGAAACTCTATACTATTTCAAACAAATAGCTATCCAACATCTTCTTAAAGACTTCCAGTGTTGGGGCATTCACAACTTCTGGAGACAAGCTGTTCCACTGATTAATTGTTCTAACTGTCAGGAAATTTCTCCTCGGTTCTAAATTGCTTCTCTCCTTGATTAGTTTCCACCCATTGCTTATTGTTCTACCGTCAGGTGCCCTGGACAATAGTTTGACTCCCTCTTCTTTGTGGCAACCTCTGAGATATTGGAATAATGCTATCATCTCTCCCCTAGTCCTTCTTTCTATTAAACTAGACATACCCAGTTCCTGCAACCGTTCTTCATATGTTTTAGTCTCCAGTCCCCTAATCATCTTTGTTGCTCTTCTCTGCACTCTTTCTAGAGTCTCCACATCTTTTCTACATTGTGGCGACCAAAACTGAATGCAGTATTCCAAGTGTGGCCTTACCAAGGCATTATAAAGTGGTATTAACACTTCACATGATCTTGATTCAATCCCTCTGTTTATGTAGCCTAGAACTGTGTTGGCTTTTTCGGCAGCTGCTGCACACTGCTGGCTCATATTTAAATGATTGTCCACTAAGACTCCAACATCCCTCTCACAGTTACTACTATTGAGCAAGGTACCACCTATACTGTACCTGTGCATTTTGTTTTTCTTGCCTAAATGTAGAACCTTACTTTTTTCATCATTGAATTTCATTTTATTAGATAGTGCCCAATATTCAAGTTTGTCAAGATCCTTCTGTATCTTAAGCCTGTGTTCTGGAGTGTTGGCTATTCCTGCCAGCTTGGTGTCATCTGCAAATTTGATGAGTTCCCCATTTATTCCCTCATCCAAATCATTGATGAAGATGTTGAAGAGTACTGGGCTTAAAACAGAGCCTTGGGGTACTCCACTGCATACTTCCCTCCATGTAGATACAGTTCCATTGAGGACTACACGTTGAGTGCGGTTGGTCAGCCAGTTACAAATCCATCTGGTGGTGATGCTGTCTAACCCACATTCTTCTACTTTATCTAGTAGTAGGTTATGGTATACCTTATCAAATACCTTACTGAAGTCCAAGTAAACTATATTGACGGCATTCCTCTGGTCCACGAATTTTGTCACTTTGTTAAAGAATGCAATAAGATTAGTCTGGCGTGATCTGTTTTTGACAAACCCATGTTGGCTTTTGGCTATTACTTTGTTTACTTTTAGGTGTTCGCTAATTCATTGCTTGAATATCTTTTCCAGAATCTTTCCTGGTATTGAGGTGAGGCTGATAGGTCTATAGTTTCCTATTTTTTCCCCTTTTTTGAAGATGGGAACCACATCAGCTCTTTTTCAGTCCTCTGGCAGTTCCCCGGTGCTCCAGGATCTCTGAAAGATATAGTTCAGTGGTTCTGAGATCTCGTCTGTCAGTTCCTTCAGAACCCTGGGGTGCAATCCGTCTGGTCCTGGTGATTTGAACCTGTCTAGGGTAGACAGGTGCTCGCTCACCATTTTCTTCCCTATTTCAATTTGTGTTTCTAATCTGATTGTTGTGGTGCTGTTTTTGATTTTATCCCTTTGTGCAAAGACAGATGCAAAAAATGAGTTAAATAGTTCTGCTTTCTCCCTGTTGCTTGCTACCTTCTTGCCACTTTCTCCCAGCAATGGACCAATTGTTTCCTTAACTTTTTTCTTGTTTTTAACATATTGGAAGAACCTTTTTTGTCATTTTTTTTACTTTTGTGGCAAGCCTTTCTTCATTGTGAGCCTTAGCTTTCCTTACTTCATCTTTAAAGGCTCAGGCTATTTGCTGATATTCTGCCTTAGTTATGTCCCCCTCTTTCCACTTTTTATACTTATCTTTTTTGTCTATCAATTTGTCAGAGAGTTCTTTATGCAGCCATGCTGGGGTTTTTTTGGGGTGGGGGAGCTATTATTTTTCTTCTTCATTGATATTGTGCTATACTGGCCTTTTGTAATCTCATTTTTCAAAATTTCCCAAGCTTCTTGGGTTGTTTTCCCCTTGAGGATTCTCATTCATGGAATTCTTCCCAAGCTTTCTCTAAGTTTATTGAAATTAGCTCTCTTAAAGTCCAAGACTCTAGTTTGACTTTGTTCTACTACTTGTGTTTGCATAATGTTGAATTCCAATATTGCATGGTCACTTGCCCCCAGGGTTCCTATGGCTTCAACACCTTCTGTCATTTCCTCTCTGTTAGACATTCAGGGTGATGTCTAACCCTAATATTCTGAATATTAGCTTCTTTCTCTGAACTTAAAATATGTTTTAGCCCCTATTGCCTGGATAATGAATCTTGCATGTTTCTATCAAGGCCATCTCCCTTACTCTCTATAGAATTACAGGGATCGAGGGTTGTGATTCAATATGCTTCAGTTCTTTCTATGGGGGATTTTTTTTAATGTTCTTTTAAAAAGTTTTAAAATAATCTCTTTGACCACCTTGTTTGCAAGCTGGTTGGTTGATAGTATTTAGTATGAGCAGCTCCTCTGCCTTTGAGGAATGAAGATAATGAGACAAGACTTAGCTATTTCCAGAGTAGAGAAAATCTTTATATCAGTACAGATCATGTCCCTTCCAAGGCCATCAAAAACATCCTTCATATTGCAGAGGATAAATCACCCTGTAAATATGGGTTCTATTCTTGTCTGCAATAAAGACATTGATCAAGTTTAAGGGACTTAGGCTAAGTAAGTCTATTCCTGAATAGGCAATTCAGTGGAAAGCTGTCACACTTCTGAGGTAGACCAGGCCAGGAGTCAAACACCATGAGAAATACTAGAATTATACTTTATTGACATACATTAACAATAATTCAAAGGAGAAAACCAATCTAAAAATAAGAAGAAATTTTCTGCTAGTGAGAACAATTAACCAGTGGAACAGCTTTCTTCCAGAAGTTGTTTGAAATGGTATTGAGTTCGTTGCTTGAGTAGGTGGTTGGATCAGAAGACCTCCAAGGTCCTTTTCTATTCCATTATTTCGTTATTCAATAATCTTGCAATCCTAACAATTGGTTCCCCAGTCTATCCAGGTTATACCAAAAACAGTCAATCTTGAGATTATCAAGCTAAAAATACAAACTAAGTAAAAATAGGAAATAAGATTAATCTGGTCAGAAACATATAAAAATGTTACTAATACAGCAGGGGGTTACAGCTACCCCCAGTCCAGAGCTGGAATAACAGCAAGGATTTGAACCTTTTAATGCTTAGATGGTTTTTAGTTTTGTTCCATCAGAATGCAGCCAACTGAAAACGTACTATTGTGACAACTTTAAGTGAAAGGGTTTTCTTCTGAAATCTAACCACAACACATTTTGCCATTTGAGACACAGCTTTATAAACCTTTGTGTGCTGGATGACAGCTGTCCTAGATTAGACAAATAGTTTAACTAATCACATTGTTTTGTCCTTATAGTGGCCAAAGGAAGTCACAACACAGCATGAATGTAGTGTTATCCTCTATTTTTTTTTTCAACAACTGACATTCAGGGTCATTCCACTTTCAAGATTGGCGTATTATCTATCATATTAGCAGCCAGTAATAGAAGAATGTATTTAAGTCCATCTTAATGCTGTCAAAATGTATGCCCAGAACAGATCTCGTTGTTCAACTACATGCTGTTTGAAGATGTCCTTCATTTTCTATGTTCTGAACCTATCACGGTGGAACTTTATTGGATGATACCAGGTTCCTGACACTAAACCTTTTTTCCCCTACCACTTCTCCTCCTCTATGCATAATTTGATACCCTAAGCCCTTGATGGTGAACCTATGGCACATGTACCAGAAGTGGCATGCAGAGCCATCTCTCCAGGCATGCCAGCCATCACCCATTGTTCTTCTGGGCTCCGATGCGCACATGTGTGTGGGCCAGCTGGTCTTCAGGTACAAAGGTCTTTGTGCGTTCAGGAGCACTGAGAAGCTGAGCTTCCATTTTCCGATGGGTGCCAGCCAACTGGTCTTCACACATGCATGCATGCCAAAAACCAGAAGACCAGGTGACCAGTGTGCATGTGCATGCCAGAAACTGCAAGCTCAGTTTCCCAGCACACACATGCACCAGAAACTGTTTTTCCAGGTTCCGGTGCTCCCCCTCCCTTGAGCACAAGCATTCTCATTTCAGCACATGCACACTGGAGAACTGCTCTTCTGGTTTCTGGCACTCCCTCACGTGCGCACATGCGCTCCTGTTTTGGCACATGCACACTGGGAAACTGCTTTTTCGGTTTCTGGCACTCCCGTTCGTGTGCGCTGGGCAGCTGCTCTTCCAATTTCCGGTGCTCCCCCGTGTGCACACATGCGGCCCCGTTTCAGCACTCAATGCCAAAAAGATTCGCCAATATTGCCCTAAGCTAACGATAAAATCACAAAATTGCATCTTGCTTATTTACATTTTGCCGGGGAATTCATTGAGAAAGCAATTGTGTTAAGAAGAGTTAGCAGTAAAAGGAAACCAGGCGGTCAAAGAACACCATCAAAGCTGACACCGTCAAAGCTAACACTAGCCAGAGCATAGAAAAAAACTCAAAGAAGCAGTACAAGATTGGAAAATGAGTTTGCCTTCAATACTGCATTCTAACCACTGTGCCAGAGCTCCTTGTTCAAATGCCCCAACATCTTCCTTCAGCTTTCATGCCATTATCCACACAATCATCAGAAATATTTTAAATGCCTCCTACCAATTGTTTTACTCCAGTATCGAAAGAAAGAAAAGATGCCACACAATGAAGACTGCAGTTGGACTATTAGGTGTGCCAGTTATTCTCCCTTAGATTTCAGAACTTGAGGGTTTTTTTTTTAAAAAAAAAGTTTAGCTCGACAGGTGTTGAGATGTATAAATCATGCTCATAAATTATGTCTCCCACAGCTTTGGTGTCTGACAACAAGCAGAGAATAAGGATGTCACCATTTATCTAGAAGAGTGATGAAAAATGGCATAACTGAAGACCTTGCCTGTCCTTGGAGGGCACTGAGAGTGAAAATGGGAAAAAAAAGGTGAAAGATAAGTGCCCTGCAGGAAATAGATGGAAAGAAAAAATAAAATTTGCCCTCCTTGACCAAAGATTTAGTGTAGTACAAACAAGCCTAGGATTCCATTCAAGTTGTTTATCCATGATCATAACTCAAAAAGTATTTAGGTTTTTTAAAAGCACTTCAGTTTTTCTAATTCATACCCATTAAAAGGGATTAGACACTCCATAGACTTGCTACCCCTGCTGTTTAAATCCATTCGGTGTTACAGGTAAAATGGGAGAGAATACACAAATCCTAATGACTTCATTGGCATCTTTTTTTGCCTTTGTTTGCCTTTCTTTCATTTCTTATTATTCAAGGTTTGTATTTGATGTGCAGCTTGAGAAAATACAACAGAGCCATTATTTCTCAGGCCAAACTTAGCAGCTAGTTTTTCTCCCTCACCTACTCTGTTTGTTCTTTTTAGAAAACTCCATGGGAACAGATATATACATGGGGGGAAAAAACCCACAAGATAATTATTTTACATCTTAGCCGTGCCACTTTCTAAGCTAATTCTAAATAGGGAAAAACCTGATTTGACTCCTTGAAAATAAAATTTATTTTACAAGGCATATTTTTCCCTTGTCATTGGAAATTCCTAAAGGTAGAATTTAAAAAATTGCATTTGTCGTAAGAGTCTCTCAATATTGTTTTTGGGAGAAGCGGAAAGGAGAAACAACCTCTGATTCTATTACTTTAAAACATGTTTCAGCTGAATTAATCATTTCAATATAGAAGACATATTTTATCAGTCTTTTTTCATACTCCCAAAACATCTCCATCAGAAGCAGGTTCAACTTAGAAGGCCTGCTCATTTTTATTCTTTGAGAGTTGCTCCAAGGCTTTTAATTAAACAACAATACTTAATTTATTTACAATAAATCTATGTATATAAAAGCCAAATACCACTCACTCATCATGAAATCTCCAGAACTGTAAAGCCTACAAACTTGAAATTTGGCATGTATGTTCTTCTTGACTTCTAGGTGCTCTCTAAGAAAGGATTTTTCAAAATGACCATCATATCATTAGTATTTCTTATACAGTAAATAACACACTCTGATGCTAAGGTGTTCTACTTCCCCTCTCCACCTGAAAAGAATTCTGTTCCAACTGCCAGTTGCCTCACATTCCATTACCTCAGTTCAAACTGGCAGGCATTCCACTCCTTCATTCAGGAGTGGTCAGGGCTCCTTACAGTACTAAACATTGGTACCTCACCAAAATGTCTACGCCTTCCACCTATTGAACTGCTTCCGGACTCAAGCCAGCAGGACCAATATTCCTTTATGTGTTTCAATCACTAACCACCACTGAGCCAACAGATTGAACCAGAGTGAATTTCTCCTGCATTGCCAGATCATATCATTTTGTTGCAAAGCACGGGTATCCAGCTAGTAAATTATATAAATCTAAAATATATGTTACCACAAGTTCTTATATTAACCATTGCAAATCATAGGTTGGCAAAGAAATCTCCCAATGATTTGGGAGAATCATTGAGGCATCAACTTGATTCTCCTCATAAATGCATCCCCATGGTTTTCAACTTAGATTATGTCTTGAGTGTGACTGAGAGTTGCAAAAGTCCCTTTTCTGCATTTGTGACATTCAGTCTTAGCACACTGCATTTTTGCCCCCACAGCGAATACTCCTTCAGCTATATTGTAATAAATTGCTTTGATCACAGGTCATGGAGGCACGTATCTCAGTTCCCCTTTCAATAATTCTGCAATAATTCTTCCACTTTCACTCATAGGATCCAGAAAAGGCCTGTGGTAGGGTTGATTTTACTATGCTAGGCTTCCAAGTCACCTGGGAACTAACTGTTAGCAGTCCTTAATCTGTTCTCCTAATAGGAATCTGACTGACTCCTGTTTCTGCCCTCCTTTGGTTCTTCCTTATCATATTGTCCCCCTGTGTCACTAATGTTCCTGTTTACTTATTTCCAGCAAGGTATATATATTCCTCCATAGATTTAGGCTCCAAATTCTGGGGAGCTTTGACTCCTCTTCCTTTGGGCTTTGTCTTTCCCCTGTGGCAACTCTGCTCAGTGTGTCCCCACAAAGATTTGTTCTTCACAGGAAGCACTTTTGAATTTCACTGCTGGTTGCACTGTCATACCGGTGCTGCTGCCAACATGGTATGTCTTCCAAACTGCCTTTATTTCTAACTAAATGAGCTGTGTTGGATAACTGTCAGACTTCTATAAGCAGCATGCTGTCCTTTAACCAGGTCAAAGTATGAACCACTACACACACAGAAAAATCATTTGAACAAATCCAGCTATTTAGATATCCCCGTCCTATTTGACAGTATGGACAATGTTGTTTTATTGTTGAAGGTTACCTTCTTTTGGAAGTAGCTGATAACAAGCTCTATGTCAGTAGTTGGGGGCATTTAAGGAAGCTCTGGACCAGGATAAGAACCAAAAGGGATAAAACCATCCATTTCCCCCCTTTTATTAAGAATAAATTAGAGCTAGTTTGGCCCAGTGGTTAAGGCACCAGACTAGAAAGAAAGAGACTGCAAGTTCTAGTCCCACTTTAGCCATGAAAGCAAGCTGGCCACTTTCTCTTTGTCAAGCACACTTGAAATGATTGCTATTGTGGGGTAAAGAGGAGAAGGATATTAAGCAGGGGTGAAATCTACTTACCTGCAATGTGAGAGCATATGCCACCTCTGTGCACGCGGAGGACCTTCTGTGCATGCGCAGAACCTCAAAAACTGATGTGATGGCATCCAGGTGGATGGGTGGCATCTGCTACCGAGCACACCTGAAAGGTAAGTAGAACAGCAAGGGAGGGGGATCCTCTGAACAACGCGATTTAGATTAGCTAGAAAGCATGGAAATCCTGCTTTCTAGCTAATATAAATCGCGCTTCACAGCTGACCATCGAAAATATCGGTTCGGCCAAACTGGTAGCATTTTTTAACTACCGGTTTGGGTGAACCAGTCTGAACCGGTAGCATTTTACCCCTGATATTAAGTATGTTGGCTGCCTTGAAGTTATTTGTAAAACTAATGAAGGTAGAATGCAAATAAATCAATCCATCTAATGCTTGATTTTTGTATAACCTGAACAATGCCTTCTCCCATTAGATGAACATTTGAGAAGTTTTGTGGGATCCACAAAAAATAGAGTGTTTGGGAGGAAACCTAAGATACTAAGGATATGACTGAAGAGCCCAACGGCAATGAAGGGGGCCAGAATGAACTGATTTGATATCTTTAGTAATTTAGGAATTGGCACTTTCTGATGATAGAGCGTAATGCATTGTCTGATAACCAGACCCAGGAACTGAATTTCTTTTTATTGCTTAGGCATCATTTGCATTATTTGGTTGCTCTCAGAATGCCTTCTGAGTGTAAAATCATTCAAATGAAAATGAAAGACAATCTGCTGTTGCTCATTCATTAATTTTCTCAGCAGTTGGTGCCCTGCTGGCATTTGAAATTAGTGTTGAGGAAAAGTTCAGGAGATTTAGCTTAGTTTGAAATCATGTTTACTGCCATGATTTTCGAGAAATGTTTCAGATAGATTAAATTGCATTAGGAAAGCTAATTGCAGAGCAAAAGAGGGGAATATTAAATGCTAAGCAGCAGAACTCAAAGCTATAGCATTTTACCAGCTGGATAAACCCACAGACAGCATGAGAGATTATACTGGGGGCTAATAAGGTGCCATGAAAGTACCTGGATATCGCTGCACAATGCTGGAAACCCATAAGCCAAAGCCCACTGAAGTGTTCAATGACAAATAAGAAATGCAGGTATTGGGGAGTAGTATTCATGCTCCAAACGAGCTTTACTTTCTGTGATCATCTAGATCAGTGATGGCAAACCTTTTCGGCACCGAATGCCCAAACTGGAATGTGTGTGCATATGTGTGCGCCAGAGCACCGCAAACACAAAGACCAGCTAGCCGGTGTGCATGCATGTATCAGCCAGCTTGTCTTTGGGTTTCTGGCATGCGAATGTGTGCCAGCCAGCTGGTTTTGCATGCGCCGGAGCACCAGAAACCCAAAGCCTAGCTGGCTGGCATGTACATGCCTGTTTTTTGGCTGTTTTGGGGGGCATTTTAGGGCTGAAAATTCCCCCAAAATGGCCTGAAAAACAGCCTAAAAATGGCCTGAAAACGGCCTAAATAATGGCCAAAAATGGCCTGGCTTTAGCTGTTTTTCTGGCTGTTTTCTGGCGCTCCAGCACCTGTGCAGACCAGCTGGCCGGAAACCAGAAGAGCAGCTGGCAATGGCACATGTGACCACAGAGAGGGGTTTGTGTGCCATAGGTTCACCGTCACGGATCTAGAGAAATACTTACCTATCTCCAGTTTTACAGCGGTGAACCAGATTACTGGTTCCTTCAAATAAAAAAAAATGTGTTTCAGTCAAGAGTGATTTGCTTGTTTGTTTGTTTATTTGTTTCATTTATAGGCCACCTGTCTCGCTATCAAACAAGTCTGTTGTCCATTTTCAAACTGTCTGGTAATCATTTGGAACGTGTCCAACTCATTTAATATGATGTGCTCATTTGTGAACTGGCTATGAAAGGACACAGAACTAAGTTGAGAATAATTGGAAAGAATTTCCCAAAACAAGGTGGCCGCGGACAGTGCATGATGCATTCGGCCTGCGGGATACGAGTTTGACACCCCTGGTATAGAAGAATCTGTTACTTTCCATCAGAAAATGAGAAAGAGACTGCAACCAGAACTATACATTCTCTCATTCTCTCTCTCTCTCTCTCTCTCTCTCTCTCTCTCTCTCTCTCTCCCCAAATTAAAAAGGAGGTAAAAGGTCCAGTCAATGCATGTGTGGCAGGTCTCTTGTAGAAAAGGGGGCTTTGGAATCTGAAAGGTGAGCTTTGAGAGAGAGAGAGAGAGAGGAGAGAGAGAGAGAGAGAGAGAGAGAGAGAGAGAGAGAGAGAGAGAGAGAATGTATAGTTCTGGTTGCAGTCTCTTTCTCATTTTCTGATGGAAAGTAACAGATTCTTCTATACCAGGGGTGTCAAACTCGTATCCCGCAGGCTGGATGCATCATGCACTGTCCGCGGCCACCTTGTTTTAGCGAAGGGGGAAAAGTCGCAATACATCATGTGGCGACAACGTGACGACACGAGTTTGACACCCCTGTTCTATACTGACTGGGAATTGTGCTTTCATGACCTCAGTTTATAAAAACAAAATCTTGAATGATATTACAAGTTTGAAGTGGAATGTATGGTCAGAAGTCAACTTAATAAAAAGGAATTTCCTTAGTTGTATGGATTTTTTTTTCTTAATGCTGCTGTTCCTCCTTGGAAGAAAGCTGTGCACTGAAAGTACACTAAAGCTTTACCTTTAAAAAGAGGGGGTAATTGATGTGCACAGCTGAAGCATTTTGCTAATGTCATCATGAAACTTGTTCAGTGAGAGAGAAGGGAAGATTCCTATGCAGGAAAGTAACATAATGAACCTCCTTCATATCTGATAGGGTTTACAGAATAATTGGAGATCTATAAAAGCCAAAACATCCTGTCTTTTCTTGAGTTTGGAGAGGGAATAACAGGGGTGAGTTCCGATAGGCACTACTGCCAGTTCGCTCGTGTGCGCGCTGTGCACTGCAATTAAAATTGTTCTACTCATGCCATAGGTGCCACCCGGAGAACCAGTTCGGGGATGTGGCAGGCTTGAGTGGCTGCTGGTTCCAGCGACCTAGGCCACCAAACCACTTCCAGTTCAGCCAAACCAGTCCGAACCGGTAGGAACCCACCACTGGGGAATAGGTATGACATTGGAGCAAATCTATTGCCCAAATGCATTGCTTTCATTTCAGTGATCCTGAAGGGCTATCTCCTCTGCTGGGAGGTATATAACTTACTTCTTATTCCACTGTTATAGAAGTGCATTTAAAAACATAGGGCAAAGGAATTCAAATGCAATTATTGTGGCACATCAACAGTAATCATTTGAAGGGGATGGAGTTAAGCCATCACTATGAACAGAAACCCAGCACAAAAATAATTTTTGTTTATTTTTTTAAAATCAGGGATTGGAAGCATGTATCTAGAAGAAGCATAGAAATGCTGTTCTTAGCATTGATTGGCTGTGCCAAGCACTCTATCCTTTTCTATCAAGGATCCAGCTCCAACAATAAGAGTGATTTAAAAAAATAATTATTAAGGAGCATGCATGTCTTGCTTAGGTTATTCCTAGGACTATAAGGGGATTGTTTAGCCAAAAAACCATTCAATCATTAAGTAAACAAGCCATGCAGATAATAAAACATACAAAGAAAGTCAGAAGGTCAACTGGGACAAGATATGACAAAGAACACAAGGAGAACTTTCCACCAGCTACTGCAGTTTCATGGAGTGTTATCATAGCTACAGATGGAACATATAGCTGGGTAAGATATTCTTTAAGACTCATCAACAAACAGAGGGGGAGGAAGGGAGGTAAGGAGAGGGAGAGATGAGGAGGAGAAGGAACTAAAAATGCTTGTCTAACCCTATATGCAGACCTTTTGATAACAGTTATATCTCTATTGGCAAGATTAAAAATAGGGTAGAAGGATCACATCACACAATGACATCCAGTAGGACTGTAGAGAATTAAAGCAAACATGGTGGATAAAAGTAATTCATTACATAAATAATATATGGCCAACCGCACAGAAGTGGGAAAACATTGCAGAAGAAAGCCATTGCATTATCCATATGTTCAAAGATTTGCTGGTCATAATGTTAGGAAAGAAAATATGTCTGGGATATTATTTTTAAACAATATAATAATTGTTCATGTAAAAAAATTCTCAGAAGGTGAATAGTAAGTACAAAAGTAGGAAAAAGAATAGAACGTGTATAATTCATTCCAATTTGCTGAAAGGGAAAACACACAGCAAGAGGGAATCTGAGAATTGTCAAAACACAATTCAAAACTATGTTACACAATGTCTTGGGATATTAAAATCAGCCAAGGAAAGTTACATAATTTTGACTGGCATCAAAATGCAAAGAAATCATCCAGGCATTGCATATATAATTACTAAGACCCCCTCCTATGCTCCGTTATATTGGATGGAATGCATAGGAATAGAAAACCTTTAAGGAGCAATGACAGTCGTTTCAAGCTATAATCTCACCAGAAAGTTATCAGCCACATGAATCTTGAATTCTATTGTGCTTGGACATTTCTATAAAAAAAATTAATTCGTGTATCTGGAAGGGGGAAAGGCATGAAAGTGTTGCATTTTGGGCTTTGGGGGTAGAAAAGGTTGAAGAGAAATCACATAGTTCAGTACAACAAAGCAGTTCCATGCAAAGGTGGCAAAATGAAATGGCCATGCAAGCCTGCAGCAGCCAAGCATGCCAAATGCCTTCACAAAATGTTTCAGTGGCTACTGACCTGTCAACACATAACATCTGTCTTCCAAGAGTATGAGGCTTCCAATGTCCAAAAGCAACAACAACAACAAAATAAAGCCAGCAGCCCAATATCCTCTACCCTAACTGGTTCAGCTGCTGCCCTGGAAGACCAAGAGAGCTCATTTGCCTCTGTTGCCATCCCATGGCCCACATCATTTTGATCATACCATAATTGACACCAGTTCCCAGCAACTCACTCCAAGTACATGTTGATTTAATTCACAGGGGACCAAGAAATTAAGGAATTAGGTAGGTGCAAGATCAGCTCTCTGCTCACCACCAGTTCCCATTCACTTCAACTTCTCTTCTGTCTCTTTACCTCTCTCTCTCTGTTTCCATTTCCATCCCACAAACTGTGCTTCAATTTTAGATGTAGCTCCTCCTTTCTTCTTCAACTTTCCAGCTCTCCTGAGCTAACAAGTCAATCTCACAACCCTCCACACTTCAAAACCTTCAAAACGTTCACTATTAACTACAACACCAAATCATACTGGATTTCCTCAAGTCACACCATATACTGCCGCCATTTCCCCTTTCTCACCAAAAATACTTGGAGACAGTAAGACCTAAAAGATTTGATCCTGAAAGGATATTATGTGCTTAGACTTGACAAAGAGATATTTAAGGTAAATATATGTATTGAGGCAAGAAATTGCTCCTGAAGATGTACATCCAACACCTTCTGTAGGGAATAGAATTGAAGAATGACCATGGATAAAAACAATTAGGAATGTAAAAGGATTTTGTCACACATCCTCCTGCTGCCTAAAAAATAGCACACAGATCCCAGTAATTAATTCATCAGTCAGAAAAACAAATCTGATCTTCAAACAGATTTCAATTGTCTCAAAGATACAAACTAGCTACAATGTGATTTTGAAAGATACAGTTTATTGATTTTTAAGAAAGTAATGTGCAACTGTAATAATGGACAAAAGGCATGTGCAAGTTCCGCCTGACATAGCTCGTTTGAAGCTGACAGTTAAAATCAAGTGTTTCCCATTTCTAGTGATATCTTCTTACTCTTTCTCCCTCCAATCTTTTTAAAAAGACACTGTGCTAATAGTATCCAGAACTGATGTTTATCTTTATTTATATATGCTACAGGTAGCAGGAATCTGTTTAAATGGATGTCCGGCCATGGTGATGGGACAGATTTTTGAACAAACATTATCTCCCATATTTCAGATCAGTGTTTCTCAACCCTGGCAAGTTTAAGTCCTGTGGACTTCAACTCCCAGAATTCCCTAGCTTAGAATAGAATAATAGAATTTAACTTTATCGTCACTTTGAATGTACACTAATTGGCACACATTAAAATAAAATTTCATTGCATATAGATCTCTCAAAGGGTCTCCACCTCTAATATACACTAAATAAACAATGACAAAATTAATAAATACATACATACATACTGTTGTTGCCCACAGGAGGCCAGCAGAGCTGGCAGCAGATTCAGACAGTGAGGAGATTGAGGAGGAACATGGGCCAGTCCTGGAATTTGGGGAACGCTCTGATGAGGGTTCTGTGTTGGAGGCAGAGAAGGGGCCAGAGCCGTATGCCATTTATCAGCTGCCTTCAGAGGCAAACATCAGTGAGGCAGACGAATAGTTGGAGCATGTTCCCAGTGTGTGCATGCGCAGAGTTACCAGACAAAGGGAACAGCTAAAGAACAGGGGTCGACTTGGGAGTAAGGCTACAGTGGAGATGAATGGCCCCTCCCAGAGGAAAAAAAGAGGAGCGAAAGGGGAGTGGAGTTTGCAGGAGAAAATTAGTTCACTTAATTGGTTTGTGACTCTCTGAGACTCCTTGCCAAGGTTTGCAGATATCAGCCGGTCAGCTCTGCAAGCCAGATAAGGTCTGTGACTGTAAATCATCCCTTGAAAGACTTTGCTGTAGGTGAATGAGCAGAATTCACAGTAAATCAAAAGGGGTTTTTGTCTGGACCAGGAGTTTGTTCATGCTCTTGGGAAGCCTAGGTCAGAACACATACATACATACATACATACATACATACATACATACATACATACATACATACATACATACTGTCAGGCCTGTAGTTATGTTTCTTTTAGGATCTTTGGCCTGCCACACTTTTTATTAATTTCTTATGCTGTTTCATTAGTGTAGTAGTTGGGAGGGGGGAGTAGAAAGGAGTAGGATTGTGGAATGTATTGTTGACATTCTTTTATAGAAGCCAAGATCATCTTTTGTCTCCGCACCTCGACACCTGACCGGAAGCAGAGGGGTGTAGATGCCAGCGTGGAAGATGATGATTGGAACATGTGATGGATTTGTGGGTGTGGGGATAGATCATGAACTTTCAACTGGGTGGAATTCCAGGAAGAACATTAGAGTTGGAATTCCATAGACGTGCTAACTTTCCTGTATGAATAAATTGGACCTTTAAGGATAACTTTACCTTGGACAATGATTTAATTCTGCATGGTATTTAGGATGCCTGACACATACATACATACATACATACATACATACATACATACATACATACTACATACATATGCATATACTGACATATATGACATGAAGAAACAACATAGTCTAGTTTGGATGTATACATGTACATGGCAAGATAAACAAATCTTGTGAGTTTACCAGCTAGCATATGCTGGCTGAGGAATTCTGGAAGTTGAATCTATACGTTTTTAAGTTGCCAAGGTTGAAAAACATGGCTTAGATCAACTTTCCTCAGTATAGTTGGAAAATCCTTTAGAGTAGGCGGTCTATCCATAAACAACAAGAATTAGTGCAATGACAAAACACACACATACACCCCCATGCGCCATGCAGAGTCTGCCCTTTTGCCCTTGTGTTCTGATTCATGACACCATGACACATGTCATTGCCAGAAACCCACTCTGAACCCACCTTTCATTTGCTCAATCTGCTTTCATTCACGCTACCGTGAGCTCAGCCACAAGACTGCTGTGGAGGAAATCATCAGAGAAAACCCATTCGGCTGGGTATACTGCATAACTACTGCATAATATATACTTTTGTTGTTGTTTCTGAAAGCCCATCAAAATTATAACCTTATTGCATTTTAATTCAGAAAGAGAGTTTTATTTTCCATTAATATGGCTAGGTGGAGTTTTTACCAACCCCTCTTCCCTATCATTTCCCCTCCCCAATCTGTCTTTTGGTTCAGTGTTGCAGTAGTATCTGATCCACCATTAAGGACTAAACAAAAGAACATGTGCTCAGAAGAACTATCTCTGGTAATTTTCCACTACGTGCAGGCCTCTGGAAGGAGGCTGAACCACTTTAGGAGGAAAACAAAGGATACAAAAGGATCTCATCAATACAATGCCAGGATGAGCAGCCAAATGTAATCATGACCTAATATGGTAGTGATAAACCTATGTATGTACCCTTTACTCCGCCCTTCATTGTTTACCAATAAAAGAGGTCCCCAGAGGCAACTCTGGGTGCGATCTCATCCCGAGGAACCTTGTGTGGTGTCTTCACTCTCCATCTCATGAAATCGCCCCCCGGAGAAGGCCTCTGGCCCAACTGGGAAGATTGAGCCCCGGTTTTCCACAGTTCAGGTGAGAGCAGATTCGCTTTGTGTGATATGTTCAAGATTGTTAGTACTTTGTGTTTCTTTTAGTCCATCACCTACCTCCCTTAGCTGCTTTTAAGGTTTAACTGGAAGACATTCTCCTCGGGTCCTTGATCATCACCTTGACTGGTGGCTGGACACCAAACTGATGTGAAGATACACTCTGCCTTTCCACACGACCTTCCCACTTTCTATGTACTGTGTGTGCAGTACTATGTATTACGTACTGTATAAATTCTTCCACCCAAATGCTTGAGTATGAGAGAGTTGTGCAAATGAAAAAGGGACCCTTTGAAGCAATTGGAAAACAGATAAATATTACCTAACTGAAGGAGAATTTGAGTGCTGGGTCTTACATTTTGCCTAAATGCTTCATCCTGATCAACTTGAAATTTAATATACATGTCAGTGGAACTGGAATTTCTACTAGTGTGGTGTGGTGTGTGTGTGTGTGTGTGTGTGCGTGTAGTATATGTATGTATTTGTAGCAATAGCAATAGCACTTAGACTTATATACTGCTTCTCAGCGGTATATATACTGCTTTACAGCCCTCTCTAAGTGGTCTACAGAGTCAGCATAATGCCCCCCAACAATCTGTGTCCTCATTTTACCGACCTTGGAAGGATGGAAGGCTGATACATATGTTTGTGTGTGTGTATTTATACACACATACACAAACAAAGCTAGTGATTAAGGCACCAGGCTAGAAACCAGGAAATAGAGAGTTCTAATAATGCCTTTGGCAGGAAAGCCAGCTGCATGGCTGAGCTAGTCACTCTCTTTCTCTCTCTCTCCGCTGTCAATGTCAGGCTTGGGCATCAAGCCAAATCTGTCGATTCCTGTCACAACCAATGGATCAACATTCAGCTGTTCTGAGAAAAGCAAAACCTGCTGTCAGGCCTGTAATTCTGTTCCTTTTAGGATCTTTGGCCTGCCACATAATTAAAACATATATATATTATGCTGTTTCATTGGTATAGTAGTTGGGAGGGGGGAATAGAAAGGAGTAGGATTGTGGAATGTATTGTTATGGATTTCTTAGAAGCTCAAGGTCGTCTTTTGTCTCCGCACCTCGACACCTGGCCGGAAGAAGAGGGGTGTACATGCCAGCGTGGAAGATGAAGATTGGACCATGTGATGAATTATGGGGTGTGGGGATAGATGATGAACTTTTAACTGGGTGAATTCACCGGATGTACATTAGAGTTGAAATTTCAACAGCATAATGCCAACATGCCTGTCTTATTAAATTGGAGTTTTAAGGACTACTTTGCCTTGGACAATGATTTAATTCTGCATGATATTTGGAACGCTGACATTATTTCAACTCTCCCTTAAAAAAAATTTCTTTCATCGGGGTACTGAATCCCAGCTCTGACCCAACCCTGGGCAGGACGAAATTTCAGTGAAGATGGAGGAAGGAAAGAATGCAGCAGAGAAAGCTAAGGATGATGGATCGCTTATTTTTGTCGAAACCATCTATGCACCTTCTAAAGAAATAGTTCAACAGGCAGAGGCGAAGCAAAGGGAGCTTCAGCAGGGCGCCCGGCAAAAGGAACCGAAACCATGATTTCCCTCACAGACGGAGTTAGACCTGTGGGAGGAAGCTTCTGAATTTATTGCTTCTCAGGAATGCTTGCTAGAAGGAGAGGGGCCCCCCAAGGGGGTTCTGACAGACGACTGGAGCATGGGGAGAAGAGCAAGTGAATGGAGATCTCAGTCGCTCTCACGCAGCCAGTCTTTGATGGGCCTTCCGGACCAATTCCGACGCCTAAATGTGAGTGAACAAAAACCCCTGGGGCCCCCAGAACCACCCGGGTGGAGCCTAGCAAAGCCCACATTATCCTTTCCCAGCAGAGAAACTGCTGCGCAGTGGAGCGGAGACCTTGGTTCTTTCCACACAGCCATCAGCAAATCAGCACACCCCCCTCCTGGAGTAAAAAAAAGTTGGGAAGTAAAACTTAACCAGCCGAAAGGGGCCTGGAACACTTTCACCTCCCCCCCTCTGCAAAGCGATGGCTCTGGACCCATCAATCAAGCCAATTCAGGTTGGGCTTTCTTCCAGGGTCATGGGATGGGCTCAATGCCAGTGGACGCATGCCCCTTCCCAACTAATGGCGCCACCCCAAATAGCTGCTCAGAGGCAGAGCCAGGGACTGGGACCACCACAGGGCCCAGCCCCCCCACCAATGCCTCAGTAGGCTTTTGCCCAACCGATGGGTGTGGCCCCACAAAGAAGCTTACCACCCCAAGCAGCAGGCTGACAGGTTGCTCCGGTTCAACCACCAGCACCCCCTCCTCCTCCCACACCCCCAAGGTTCCGTGCAACCTATAATGGCAGCCGAGACAAACTAGCTTACTTTATGAATCGAGTGTTGGCATACGTTGACCAAGTAGGCCCACAATACCTGACGGATCGAGAACTGATCCAAGAAATAGCAGAGGGGATGAATGAAGGAGAGGCAGCACAATGGATAGCGGAACTCCATGAAGAAGCAGCTCCTGAGTTAGATGACATAACGGGGTTCATCCAACTGATGCGGGCCCGGTTTTACGATGTGGCCCAACAGGTAGATGCTGAAGACCAGATCCAGGAATTACGACAAGGGGGTCGGCCGGTCAAAGAATTAGTTTGGGAATTCCGGAGAATAGCTGGAAGACTACGTTACTGGCCAGAGAGACTATTGGTGTATACGTTCAAAAAGGCCTTAGATCCCAAACTGAAACAAGCTTGTGCCGTAAGGGGGACCCCAGATCGTATCCAAGAATGGTACACCACTGCAATCATACTGGACCATGAGATTAACACCTATCCAAAGCCAGGTACCAGAACCCCTGAAAAAAACCTGTTAGCCCACCGAACGCAGAGGCAGCAAACTGAAAAGCTCCCGCCAACCTCTCGTTCCTGGGGCCCCAAAATAAAGTGCCACCGTTGTGGTCAGCTTGGCCACCGGGCATCTACATGCTGGGCTCCAGCCCCAGTTCCACAACCACGCCAACCACCTGCCAGCACAGTCAAGAAAACCCCCAGAAAACCACCAGAAAAAAGTCGTCTGGCACAACAGCCAGCAGGGGAAGAGAGCGGAGCCACTGAAAACGCCCTGGCCACCTCAGAGGAGGAAGAGGAAGGAAACCCAGAAGACGACCCAATGGTGAGTGCACCTATCCGCCCCTTCCAAATAAAAGCCAAACTCCAAATACCGAAAACGGGGGTAGAAGGGGCAGTTGGGGTGATTATAGATACCGGCTGCACTCGATGCTTAATCAGCATGTCAATAGTGGAGCAACTAGGTATATGCACCAGACCCCTGAAACAACCCATTCCGTTTGAGCAAGTGGATGGAACCCTAATTGGGGGAGCTCCGGCTACAAAGATCACTGAGTTAGTAAAACTGGTGATAGGCCGCCACTATGAGTTCCTCAGATTCATCGTGGCCCCTGGAATGCAGGAGTCAGTTATCCTAGGACTTGCATGGTTGGACAAGTGGGAACCTACCATAAAGTGGGAGGATGGCGTTAGAAAGGTGACTATTGGACTTGGGCCATTACCACCGGTGGAACCAAAAGGCCACCCAGGAACATTGGAACCTAACAGCCCAACCCATCCAGAACCTGCAGCAACCACAGCAGACACTAAACCTCCGGGAATCCAACGAGTCCCAAAGCTCTATTGGGATCTGGCGGAGGTGTTCAATGAGGAAGACGGAAACTACCTTCCACCTCACCGCGCCACAGATTGTGCCATAGAGTTCAAACCTGGGGTAACCTTACCAAAGCCCAAAATGTACTCTATGACGCCTAAAGAGATGATAGAATTGAGGAAGTACATCGACACCAATTTGAAAAGAGGGTTTATTGAACCAGCGAAATCAAAAGTAGCGGCCCCAGTGCTCTTCAGGGAAAAGAAAGATGGGGGGGGGGGGTTCGCCTCTGTGTGGACTTACGAGCTTTGAATGCGGTATGCGAAAAGAATACCTATCCCCTCCCTCTCATGAAAGATATGTTGAACCACTTGGCTAAGGGCACGATCTTCACCAAGCTGGATTTGAGAGAGGCGTATTACCGTATACGAATCCGGAAAGGCGATGAATGGAAGACCGCTTTTAATACTCCCTTAGGCAGCTTCCAATATAAAGTCATGCCTTTCGGACTACAAGGAGCACCCGCAGTATTCATGCAGTACATAAATGAAGTGCTACACGACCACCTGTACCGCGGAGTACTCGTTTATTTAGATGACATCTTGATCTTCTCTGAGACCATGGAAGAACATGTGAAACTGGTACGGCAAGTCCTGAAAAAACTTCTAGCTGCCAAACTTTATGCAAAATTGTCAAAGTGTGAATTCCACAAGACCTCGCTAGATTATCTGGGATATCGTATCTCCAATGAAGGAGTAGAAATGGACCCAGAAAAAGTGAAAGCGGTGTTAGATTGGAAACCTCCAAGCACTCGCAAACAATTACAAAGCTTCCTTGGATTTGCAAACTTTTATAGGCAGTTTATTCCAACCTTTGCTAAAATTGCCCTACCATTGACTGACCTATTAAGAACGCAGCCTTCCCCTACAAAACCAAAAGCAAACCAACCATTAAAATGGACAATCGACTGTCAAAAGGCTTTTGAGAAATTAAAACGGCTCTTTGCCCAAGAACCCATATTGCAACACCCCGATCCAGAGCGACCTTTCATAATCCAAACGGATGCCAGTGATGTCGCAATAGCCGCGGTGCTACTACAAAAGAATAAAGAAGGCCACCTCTTACCATGCGCTTACATCTCCAAGAAGCTCACCACTATGGAAAGAAGGTGGCCCATTTGGGAGAAGGAGGCATTCGCGATCAGGTGGAGCATGCTCACCTGGAGGCATCTCCTGGAAGGGGGGGATATACTGTTCGAGGTATGGACTGATCATAAAAACCCCGAAACTCTCCTTGCCCATCGAAAGTTATCTCCCAAACAGGTCCGTTGGGCCCAATATTTCCAAAGGTTCAAATTTGAAATTAAACACATCCCCGCAGGGAAGAACTTGTTAGCAGATGCACTGTCAAGAAAACCCCAGTTTGACAGTAAGAAGGAAGAAATTTTCCACCCCATCATATCTCCTTCTCACCAAAAGGCAGCTCAAGTCACCAGTCGAAGCCAAGATAAACTGAGAACCGAACTGAAAGCAGCCCTCCAGACAGACCCATGGTTCAACAACAACAAAGACATCCTAACGATTAATGATGGCCTAGCCTGGAAGGGATCCAAACTGTACGTCCCTGCAGAAATGAGATTGCAAGTGCTACAGCGGAGTCATGATGCGAAACTAGGAGGTCATTTCGGATTCCTGAAAACTCTCCACCTCGCTAGACGTCAATTTTGGTGGCCAAAGATGAGGTCAGAGGTGGAAGATTATGTAAAAAGCTGTGCTACTTGTGCAACAATGAAAACCCATCCGGGAAAGCCCCCTGGACTACTACAACAAGTGGCCAACCCTAGCCAACCATGGGAAGAGATAGCAATGGACTTCATTGTCGAACTTCCAGATAGCAGTGGTAATAAAGTAATCTGGACAGTTATTGATTTGTTTTCCAAGCAAGCACACTTTATCGCTTGTTCAAGCCTACCATCCGCAAAGAAATTAGCGAAAATGTTTGTGAAGCACATTTATCGCCTACATGGAGTTCCAAAAAGGATCATTTCAGATCGCGGAGTTCAATTCACCGCCAAGTTCTGGAGAGAATTCCTAAAATCGATCGGGTCCACGCAGGGACTCAGCTCAGCATTTCATCCCAGCACAAATGGGGCAGCAGAGAGGGCCAATGCGATGGTGGAATAGTATATCCGGTGTTATGTGGACTATCAGCAAGACAATTGGTCGGACTTGCTACCTTTCGCTGAAGTAGCATATAATAATGCGGGTCACAGCAGTACCGGATTAACTCCTTTCCAGATTACCAGTGGCATGGAATTCGTTCCCATGCCTGAACTACCTAAGGAACCTCCCTCATCCATGTCCCTGAATGAATGGCTGGAGGCACTAAAGAAGGGATGGGAGAATACCAAACAGGCGCTAACAGATGCGGCAAAAGCCTACAAGAAGCAAGCTGATAAACATCGTTCCCTACAATCCCCCTTTCGAGTGGGGGACAAAGTTTTTTTGTCTACTAAATACATAAGATTAAAGATGCCTAGTAAGAAATTAGGTCCAAAATTTCTAGGTCCTTTCCCAATAGAAAAGATAATTAACCCAGTTACAGTTAGACTCAGCCTACCCAGACTCTTAGGGAAAATTTACCCGGTATTCCATTGTAGCTTATTGAAGCCGGTAAGGGAGTCTAGCACGAGACCATCCACCCAAACTCCACCTCCTCCCGTAGTGGTAGAAGGGGAAACACATTATGAAGTGAAAAAAATATTAGATTCCAGGCTGTATAGAGGTCGCTTACAATATTTAGTGCATTGGAAGGGATACCCTTTGTCAGAAGCTACGTGGGTGAAAAGTTGGGATCTGAAAGCAGATAAATTAGTGAAGCAATTCCATGAGAAATTCCCTGATAAGCCAAAGGGTCCCCCTGGGGGAGGAAGAGGTGGTTAAATTTTGATGGTTAACATTTATGTTATTCTCTTTTCAGGAAACGTTTTTCTCTTGAGGAGAGGCCGCCTGTCAGGCCTGTAATTCTGTTCCTTTTAGGATCTTTGGCCTGCCACATAATTAAAACATATATATATTATGCTGTTTCATTGGTATAGTAGTTGGGAGGGGGGAATAGAAAGGAGTAGGATTGTGGAATGTATTGTTATGGATTTCTTAGAAGCTCAAGGTCGTCTTTTGTCTCCGCACCTCGACACCTGGCCGGAAGAAGAGGGGTGTACATGCCAGCGTGGAAGATGAAGATTGGACCATGTGATGAATTATGGGGTGTGGGGATAGATGATGAACTTTTAACTGGGTGAATTCACCGGATGTACATTAGAGTTGAAATTTCAACAGCATAATGCCAACATGCCTGTCTTATTAAATTGGAGTTTTAAGGACTACTTTGCCTTGGACAATGATTTAATTCTGCACGATATTTGGAACGCTGACACCTGCATTTGCAGGAAAATGCTAGAAAGAAACAAATAGGATGATGATGATGATGATCAGAGGTAGATTGCTGCTGGTTCGACCCGGATCAGGCGAATCTGTAACGGTGGCAGGAGGAGGCTCTGCCCACCCACCCGGACGCTTCTGTGTATGCATGCATGAGCGAATCGGTAGTAAAATAATTTGCAACACACCACTGATGATGATGTTAAGGAGGAGGAGGAGGAGGACAACAGATGGACGGACAGTTGGACAGATGGATGGATAGACAGATAGAGCAATATCCTGCTATTCTTTTCTAGGACTTTCTTAGCAGCCTCCCAATGAAATGCTGAAGAGATTCACAGCTGTGTAGTTGTTCAAAATCCCAACGGATCGACAATCCTAAACTATCACCAGAACTGCTGAACTGGCTGAAATTAAATTCTTTAATCTCCTGAATGTCACGGGAAAAATACTGTAGGTACCAGATTACAATAGCTTTTCTCCAGATCAAATTACTGCTATGTTTACTCAACATGGTAAACTATATTTTATTATATTTTACTCTGAAGTTTAAATTACCCTACAGATTAGACAAAAATGTGGTTAGTTAGTTTGTGGCTCGATTCCACAATGCCAACTCTACTTGTCTCACAAATCTGGACCACCATTAGATGGTAGCAAAGGAAACAGAAATCTGTAAAATTTTGCTATCATTTAGTGCTTGTCACAAGTTTTAACTATAATGATATATTTAGCATTTAGGCGAATATACTTCCCCATAGCACTCTACAGCACACTCTGGGTAGTTTATAATGTAAGCATTATTTACATATTTTACCCAACAATCCGGGTCCTCATTTTACTGACCTCAGAAGGATGGAAGGCTGAGTCAACTATGAGCCCCATCAGGATTGAACTTCAGGCACTGGGCAGAGTTTGCCTGCAATACTGAATTCTAATCATTGTACTACCAGAGCTTATATTATTCATAGGTTTCTTTATGTAATTTCAAAAAAAGCAAACAATAACCAAGTGATTCTTGAAATAGCAGGCCTTAAGCAAGCAAGTTCACAAAATATTTTGTTGTGTAGTATTTACAGTAGCTTTTTTAAAAAACTCACCCTCTCAAGTTTTTTTCCCTCCTATGCTATTCAATTTTATGCTGCCTTCTTCAGCTTCTCACCATGCCTTGTTTTATTTATGGCTTAATTATTATGAAATAGTAATAACAAAAATGACAAACGACAATATAGATTTTCTCTTATAGCCGACCAGTGTTCCATCCTGTTAAAGTGCTGTAAAAGATCTATTCCTTTTCGCTATAAATATGCTGAGTGAAATAACTGAAAAGAGCTGGACCCAGGCAATAATTTTTTTTTAAAACCCTCTACAAATACAACCTTAAATTCTACTTAACCAATTGCTTTCTGCACATAAGTTACGAGGGGCTGATATCAAAGAATATGGTTCATTTTATATTTTGCACACACCGTGTGATATTATGAGCAAATTAAGTTTGCAATCAAAAGGCTAATTTCTCTCTCTGAAAGCCTTGAGTATTGCAAAGAGAGATCAGTATTTAGTTCCAAATAGGAAGGGTTCTTTTACTGAATCTAAATATGGCTGGAACAAGAATTTCCACCTAGTTTGGAATAAATGATGTTCTTTGCCAGTGAGTTAAAATAGATATAATGTCTTAAATTTAATTTAATTTTTTAAAAAGACAAATATCCCAGTTCAGGAGACATTTTGGAATAAGAAAAACCCAGCACTGTTTTCAATTCAATGTTCCTTCTGAAAGAGTAGTCGGAGAGACCTAAGCAAATATAATGAATAATAACTGTCCATTATCTCATATTTACCAGTTGTCTAATGCAGATAGTTCTCAACTTGCAACCATTCATATAGTGTCCATTCAAGGTTACAATGGCCCTGAAAAAAGTGACTTGCAACTGTTTTTCACACTTATGACCATTGCAGCATCCCTATGGTCATGTGATCAAAATTCAGATGCTTGGCAACTGACTCATATTTATGACGGTTGCAGTGTCCGGGACTCGTGTGATCCCCTTTTGCAACCTTCTGACGAGCAAAGTCAATGGGGAAGCCAGATTCACTTAACAAGTGTGTTATTAACTTAATGACAGCAGTGATTCACTTAACAACTGTGTCGAGAAAGGTTGTAAAAAGGGGGGGGGGAATTCAACAACTGTTTCAGTTAACAACAGACATTTGGGACTCAGTGGTGGTCGTAAGTGGAGGACTACCTGTAGTTAGGTTAGGGTCGCTGGGTTTATGTTAGGCAGCTTCATAGGATGGCATGGGCCTTTGGATTCTTCCTGTCCTGTAGCACAATGATGTTGGGCGAGGGGCTTCTACCGACCGCCTTGAAAGAGGCGGTGGTGAGGCCCCTGCTCAAGAAGCCTTCCCTGGACCCAATGGACCTAGTCAATTATCGTCCAGTCTCCAATCTTCCTTTTTTAGCGAAGGTTGTAGAGAGTGTGGTAGCACAACAGTTCCCACGTCACCTGGAGGAGAATGATTATCTAGACCCGCGCCAGTCCGGCTTCCGACCCGGGCACAGCACGGAGACGGCCTTGGTCGCATTGGTTGATGATCTCTGGAGGGCCAGAGATAGGGGCTGTTCCTCTATCTTGGTCCTATTAGATCTCTCGGCGGCGTTCGATACCATCGACCATGGTATCCTGTTGCACCGGCTAGAGGGGCTGGGAGTCAGGGGCACCGTTCTACGGTGGTTTGGCTCCTACCTCTCTGACCGGACGCAACGTGTGTTGGCAGGGGAGCAGAGATCGACCCGGAGGCCACTCACATGTGGGGTGCCTCAGGGGTCGGTGCTCTCGCCTCTCCTGTTCAACACTTACATGAAACCGCTGGGCGAGATCATCCGTGGTTTTGGGGTGGGATATCATCTGTATGCTGATGATACTCAGCTATACATTTCCACCCCGAACCACCCCAATGAGGCCGTCGAAATGATGTCCCGGTGTTTGGAGGCCGTACGGGTCTGGATGGATGACAACCGACTAAAACTCAACCCTTCCAAGACGGAGTGGCTGTGGCTTCCGGCCTCCCGGTTCAACCAGTTGCTTCCATCTCTGGCCATTGGGGGCGTGCAACTGGCCCCCATGGAACAGGTGCGCAATTTGGGCGTCCTCCTAGATGCCCGGCTGTCCATGGATGACCATGTAACAGCCGTGGCAAGGGGGGCGTTCCATCAGGTTCGCCTGATGCGCCAATTGCGCCCCTTATTGGACCGGGATGCCCTACGCAAAGTCACCCATGCGCTAATGACGTCTCGCCTGGACTACTGCAATGCTCTCTACATGGGGCTTCCCTTGAGATGCACTTGGAGACTGCAGTTGGTCCAGAACGCGGCCGCGCGGGTGATTATGGGGAGGACGAGATACTCCCCTGTAACACCTCTCCTGCGCGAGCTGCACTGGCTTCCTGTAGTCTATCGAGTGCGTTTCAAGGTTTTGATTATGATCTTTAAAGCGCTTCATGGCACAGGATCTAGTTACATGCAGGATCGCATCCTGCCCCATACATCCCTACGACCAATCCGCTCACACAGAGAGGGACTTCTTCGGGTGCCATCCGCCAAACAGTGTCGGGGGGCGACACCCAGGAGCAGAGCCTTCTCTGTGATGGGCCCAGCCCTATGGAATGACCTCCCCCGTGACATCAGGACTACTTCCGATCTCCGCTCCTTCCGTGTACAGTTGAAGACCCACCTCTTTCAATTATCTGGCCTGGCTCAACCGTAAATTTTTTCTTATTCCTCCTGACAGTTCTTTTAAATTTTTTAAATTTTAAATTGTGTTTTTACAATTGGGGTATTTTAATGGTGACTTTTAATTGTCCAATGTGATGTAATTTGTTACCTCCTCCGTGCATGTTATGTCCTGTATATATGTAGGTTTATGTGTTTGTATACATGTTTTATGTTTTATACTCCATTGTACGCCGCCCCGAGTCCTGTCTGGAAAGGGAGCGGCTAATAAATTTAAATTATTATTATTATTATTATTATTATTATTATTATTATTATTATTATTATTATTATTATTATTATTATATGTTCAGCTAACCGTGGCTAGTTGGCCATGCACAACAAATTGGCTGCAGCAAGTTGTCCCATTCCACGCTGGAAAGCATTGATAAGCATGGGTGTCACGCTCCGGCGTTCACGTTGCATACAAACAGAGATTCAGTTTGTTTGGTGAAAAACTTTTATCTCTATCTAACAAACTACGTGATAACCAGCACTAAATGACAATGATACAAAGGTAATCCAATCCAAGTCAGTTCTAACCAAGTTAACACCATCACCCATATATATATATACCATTAGTCCACCCAGTTCCACCCACAACTCCATCCAGATGACACCCACCCACCATCACCAATCACCATGGCCCACACCTCCAGCCACACTCAGTGTCATCGTAGCCTCTTTCCTGGTTAGCCGCATCCGAGCAAAAGAGTTACATCAGAGTAGGCAGTTGCACCCGAGTACAAGAGTTACATCAGAGGAGGCAGTTGCACCCGGGTAGAAGAGCCACATGCAGCTACAGGCTCAATCGACATCAGAGAGACAACATCAACGTGGCAGTGTTGCATGGTGGGCATGGTGATAGACAGGGTCCCCTGGATGGCAGCCTGAGGGCTGACAATGGGTATGAGTCTACCGTTCTTCTTCCCAAACACTGTTTTCCAGGATTGCTCTTTTGGGAGGAGTAGAAGAGTCAAATAGTTCAAACTAGACTTCTGTACCTAACCTACCAAGTCTTCAAATACTCAAAGCAACTCCCCAGAAGTAGAGACATGGCCGGTCATCAACCTGCATCAACCATATTGAGGATGATTAAATTGTGGGCTGGGACTGCTCAGCCCCCCCCCCCCCGAAAGGTCAACTTGCCACGGACAACTCAACATGTACAACTCGCTGCAGAACATCTCACCACAGCCAACTTGCTACAGGACAACTCACGCATCCACCCTCTCTCATTTTACCCTGCTACTCTCAATCCTGGCTATTCAATTGCCTGGCTTCCAGTGCTGGGAAGCCTGGAAAGAAAGAAAAAACCATGCTAGGACTTATCATATCAATCAGCTATAGGTTTCAATAGATAGCTAAACTCTTCAAGCTAGGGCATTTGTCAAAAACTGCTCCTCAACAACCCATGACTCAGCCTATATTTCAAAATAAGAGTGATGGGGCTTGTTTTCCCATAAACTGGTGATATGTTAGAGAGGAAAGTAATCCAGGGGAATCCACTGGCTGCTTTTCTTATCTGTACTGTATTAAATATGTGCAAGTCAGCAGCCCCCTTATTGAAGCAGAGTAGGACTCAGGCATCGGGGCGGTGATTTTTATGTCAACATCTATTTCTGCAGACTCAAAGAAAGATGAGTTGCACATTGATACAACTGTGACATGGCCTGCCAATTCACTACCTGTTCAACGGGAAGACTTCAGGAATAAGGCTTTAAGCAGGTTAATTTTAATAAAATCGTATGAAGTATAGCTGACAGAAAGTAGTTGGGATTTTGGCTATTAACATTATTGTTGATCATCAGAG
This sequence comes from Natrix helvetica, assembly GCF_964273705.1. Taxonomy (NCBI): domain Eukaryota; kingdom Metazoa; phylum Chordata; class Lepidosauria; order Squamata; family Natricidae; genus Natrix; species Natrix helvetica. The sequence continues at coordinate 138,917,263 of NC_138548.1, read as the reverse complement.
AATTTTGCCAGACAAGTGCAAACCAGACAAGTGTGAGGACACGTAGTCTTAATCAAATTATTTACTCTTCAGTATATATAACCCAAGAACCTGGGAGGTACATGTTGTACAACACACACACACACACAAACACACACTGCTCCATAGAAAGAGTGAATTTTCACATTGCATCCTTCATTGTAAGGAAAGATTTATTTGGAATTTATTATTTAAAAAGACCGTAACCCAAAATTATATTGATTTAGTTGTCCTGGATGCTTCAGACTGTGTATGTGTGTATGTAGGGGTGTGTATGTGTGTGTGAGTGTGTTTTCTCTTTGTTTCCTGTAATTAGACTTACAATACTGGGCTGTGTAAATCTGGATAACCACTAGATGGCAGCACAGAGAACCTTACCTCTTTACCACCCTTTTATATGCCTGACTAGCACTCGCCTTCTTAATGGTATCTGCTATTTAATGAGAAATTAACTGGAGAACTTTCATGGTGTTCTTCTAGGCATCCATGCTATTTCAGAAAAAAAGAAAAGAGAGCATTGCAAATCACACAGGCTGGTTTATGTTCAGAGTCAGAAAAAGTAGAGGTAAATGCCAGGATAGCAAAAGTGATGCAGATGAAAGGAGGCATAGAATGAACATGAGTTAGTGTAAGAGATTAAAGTGAGAGTGGAAGATTAAAGGCTTGGGGGCACTTACTAAATATCAGAGCAGCATCAGTGGATCGATCAAATAATTGTGAGGTATCTTTTGACAAGATAGAAATAGAAATCACAGAGTAGCGCAGGCACATCAAAGTCAAATCATACCAATTCAGGGAGCCAGATGGCTACTGACCTAGTAGTCTTTCAACAGATGCTGTCTCTGTAGATGAATGGAAAAAAAACCAGACGTGGCTTGGGAAAGGTCCCATAAGATCAAGGAAGCGAGTTGAAAGAGATTTTGGATACCACGGTGACTGAAGGCTAGACAAGTGAGATCAGAGTTTCAGAAATGGGGAATCCAAAGGCCAAAAAAAATATCTTTCTTACTAAAGCAACCCAGGCAAATATCTCTGCAGAAGTCTTATTTACAGCTACGCTCAGCATGAACATAGGGAGACATTTCACCTACTTAACAATAAAGTTTAGTACACACAAGAGATGGCTTGGTACTTATTCAATCAATGAGATTTGAAAAAGAAATCAAATGTCTTGGAACATTGCCGTAATAAACAAATGTCATGAAAAAGTTTGAGCAGAAACTTACTAAATATGTTTCTTGTGGCCAACTCATGAAAGGGAAGGTATTGATGCATGCTACCTCTAATATTGTTGCAGGAGGTGGTTTTAGTTTCATTTTGATTTGCTTCTTGTTTATCTTGGCCACTTTTAAGTTTCCTGGGATAACTGAGTATTTCAAAATATGAGCAATATTTCAATTTTTTCAGATTTTCCACAGCAACTTCCTTGCTTTTTAATTTGTTTCAGGGCACAAATTCTCCCAATGATGCATCTTTTAAAAATCTCTGAATGAGCCTAAAATACATGGATGTTTAAAAAGTCCTTCTTTCATATCTTTCTCACTCCATAACAATTTCAAGTGAAGATGCTTATATCCTGTTGGAGGCATTACTGACTCAGAGACAAGAATGGGCTTTTGTCTGTGATCACACTTGGAGATCTTCAAGGAGAATGAACCATGTTAGTACTCATGCAAACACATGAGCATTTGCAACTGTGAGCAATACACTAATACTGGAGAAGGAAATATCATTTCCAGTGACGTGCGGTGAGCTTTACAGCTGGTGAGGCTGGTGATGTCATCAGCGTGAGCCACGGACCCCTTCATGTTGACTCAGGAGTCAGGAAGGAGGGGAATTCCCCTCCTTCCTGACTCCTGAGTCAACATGAAGGTGACCGTGGCTCACGCTGCGCAATCCCTCCTCCGCGATCCCTCCAGCCTTCCTCCTGCGCATGTCCCAATCCCCGCCTTCCTAAGTCAACATGAAGGGGACCATGGAGCGTGCTCTGCAGGACCGCGGCTCACGCTGCACGATCCCTCCTCCGCGATCTCTCCAGCCTCCCTCCTGCGCACATCCCATTCCCCGCCTTCCTAAGTCAACATGAAGGGGACCACGGAGCGTGCTTGGCGGCTCACGCTCCGCGGTTCCCTTCATGTTGACTTAGGAAGGCGGGGAATGGGACGTGCGCAGGAGGGAGGCTGAGGCTAGAGGAGCCTCCTGCACACATGGTCCCATTCCCCACCTTCCTGACTCCTGAGTCAACATGAAGGGGACCACGGAGTGCTCCCATTCCTGACCATGTGTGCAGAAGGCTCCTCAGCGCCTTTTCCCTTTTCCCTTTTTTTTTAATTTTCATGATGAGAGTGGTGCGGCTCTGCCTCCCCTGCCTCCCCTGACCGCACGTCCCATTCATTTCAAAACATATAACTTCAGCAACAATAATTCATCACTTTTTTTTACATGAAGGGATAGTCCAATGGCTTTCATTAGAAATTTCTGGATTGCTTTAACTTCTGGACTCCTAATGTTGAAACATTTTGGAGCGATTAGATAAAAGAAAAAAAACACACCAGATTTAGCAGTTTTAAAGGTAACTTAATTTTGCAAACAAGTAGAGAAATGAGGAAAAATGATAGCAATTGAATCTCTTTTATTTTGGAGAAGAGGGGAAAGGATGAGGTACTGAGTATTGGCTTTCAATTGAGCATTAATTGTCCGACAATTCGCTGTATTCAGTTATTGGCCAGAAAAAGCAACTGCTAATTGGTTGATAATTGTCCATGAACAATATAGAGTCATAAACACATAAACATGTCCATGTTGTGTGGAGGTGGGAATATACTGAGAGGAATCAGTTCAGTCAAAAACATCTTTTAACTGGGAGATTTACTGTAAGAATCAGAAAGGCCAGTCACCTTGAAGTACACTGAGGTTCCCAGCAAGCCTCTTTCTCTTATCTCCCACTCTTTGATAAAGGCTCCGGGATTATTTTGTAAAAACAATTATCTTGATTCTCAACTATTTTGCTCCATTGCCTGCTTTGAAATGGGGCACACTTAAAATTGAGTAGCTGCTCTGAGCAGTATAGAAGGACTGAAATATCAAAACACCAGTCTGAATTCCCATAAAGTGTGGACTGAAAATGCTTTCTGCAAGCTTCTCTCAAAAGTGCTTTTTTAGTAAATAAATTTAAAGCTGGTAGTGGGGAGAAAGGGGACATTTCTGTCTTTAGCATTTCACCATTTACTGTTGCAAAACCTCTTGGTTAAGGAAGATGCTTTTTCCATTCCCAGTGTGATCTAGCTTCAGTTGGTCTCCAAAATATGAGTAATAACCAGTAGGTAAAAGTACTGCCTGGAACTGCAAAACAAGAGAGGCTTTTAAGTGATATATTTTGGTGAGCTACATGTGCCTCCAGCCATTCTAACCTGTACTTTATATCTATGTTTCTTCCACAAAGCAGAAATGAGTTGTGATATATCAGACATCTTGACATTTTAGTGGATATGTTACCTAAATAGTCTATAACTATCTAGTTCAGGATATTAACGGAGGTCTGATAACATAACTGTTTCTTGTATTAAAGTACAATATAAAGTACCTCACCACATAATGCATTTGGGACCAATTACAAATTTTGAAATACTCTGATCTTCTTAAACCTTAAACCAAGGGCTAGGGAGACTGGCAGTGGGGTTAATGGAGTTTAACCTTATGCTCTCCTTTGTGGTTCATATTCCAGAGTGGACTCTCTCACTTGCAGTTTATATTTCAAAGGGGTTTGGAAAATCATGGAGAGGATGTCTTCTGGCATTCTTTCAAATAGAATAGAATAGAATAGAATAGAATAGAATAGAATAGAATAGAAAAGAAAAGAAAAGAAAACAGAGTTGGAAGGGATCTTAGAGGTTTTCTAATCCAACCCCCTGCTTAGGCAGGAAACCCTACACCACTTCAGACAAATGGTTATCCAACATCTTCTTAAACACTTCCAGTGTTGGAGCATTCACAACCTCTGGAGGCAAGTTGTTCCACTGATTGATTGTTCTAACTGTCAGGAAGTTTCTTCTTAGTTCTAGTTGCTTCTCTCATTGATTAGTTTCTACCCATTGCTTTTTGTCCTGCCCTCAGGTGCTTTGGAGAATAATTTAATTCCCTCTTCTTTGTGGCAACCCCTGAAATATTGGAAGGCTACTATCATGTCTCCCTTAGTCCTTCTTTTCATTAAACTAGACATAGTTTGATGAAAAAATCCCTTCTAACTCTGTTATTCTATTCTATCCTATTCTAAAACTGTATATACCCAATTCCTGCAACCGTTCTTCATGTGTTTTAGCCTCCAGTCTCCTAACCATCTTTGTTGCTCTTCTCTGCACTCTTTCTAGAGTCTCAATATCTTTTTTACATCGTGACAACCAAAACTGCTTAAATATAGTTCTGTTGTAGGTAACATGAGTTTTTTTTTACCAACAATGCTTTGTTCTATATTGGTTGTAAAATGTATATTTAAAAAAAATTACCCTAAATAAACCCTAGTAAGGTGGGTGAATCTATATGCAGCCTATAGCTCCATTTTTGCAACCTTGAAACTAAACCTAGAACGTGATGCAGATTATTATTTTTTTGACAATTTAAACTGAGTCTTTATGTTTAAAGTTTTGGAAGATACGGACTTTGGGGGTGGGGGAATTTGTTCAAGGGATTAAATCGATCTATAGATCTCAGCAAGCTGATGTTATTATTAAGGGGTTTTGATTAAGCCATGTGAGAGTCAGGTGGGTACAAGGCAAGAATGTCCAAGATCTCCTTTACTCTAAAAAAATAAGTTCTAGAAGTTTTGTCTAGAGACATTAGACAGGAAAAGAAAATATTGATCAAAAAAGAAAAGTATAAACTGAGAGCTTTTGCTGAAGATTTAGTTTTGATTCCCTGATGGTGCTGTAGTTAGACTGCAGTATTGCAGCTAACTCTGCAAACATCCAGGAGTTCAATCCTAACAGGGCCTTAAAGTTGACTCAGCCTTCCATCCTTTCAAGGTTGGTAAAAGGAGGAACCAGATTGCTGGGGACAATATGCTGATTCTGTAAGAAAGTTCTGTAAAGCAGAACTATTCTGCAAAACCCCACAAAATAGAATGGAATTTTTAATGAAGAAGTTGAATAACTTTTTTTTTTTGGCTTTAGCAGGCTTTAAGATGCACAAATATAAGTAACTCTAAAATATGTTGAAATGTAATTAAAAGATGGGCTATTCGGCTGGCCTTATATTTCCAGCTATTTGGCTAGTCCCAGACGGCATCAAAATTTTCACCCTCACCACCTCTCCAAGTGACATTCCCTTATCACCAGGCTTCTACCAAAATATTTCAAAATAACAATTACCACCTAGGGTGATAACGAGACTGCTGTATTTAGTTGAAGAGTGTTTGCCTTTATTTACAAGTAGGAAAGGCCACCAGTTCACATACTGCAATCACCAACATCATCAAAGCCAAAGAGAAAAATGATTGATCTAGACTATCCAAACAAGCAATGGCAGGCGGGTCACCAAGGGGTGCTTCATCTGGATAATGCTTTGATTAATGTGCCTCTTCAAAGCCAAGCCAATAAGGCAAGCAACAAGCTCCTTCTTTTCATCAGATGGAAATGCAATCCTATTTTGCACCAATTCATTTTCTGTGAAAACAGAGGTATAGCTGTCTTGTTCAAGGCTTCCACATGAGTCTAGAAAAAAACAAATCTTGCCATTTAAGAAAGCCAGTCAACATCACTCTTAAAGCAGCAGCACCTTTCTTTCAGGTTGACCTAGCCCACGGGTGTCAAACTCCCCACGTTGCCATCACGTGGCATTTCATGATATTTTTCCCATTTGTGGAGCTGGGGTGGGCATGGCTGGTGCATGGCACACCTCTGACCTAGCCTTACACTGTATGTTCTCTACATATTTGAAATCTATTTAATGTCAAGGAGGGAGAGGAGAATGACTCCTTTTCTCTTTTAGTTCTATGGAGAAAAAATATCCATAAGAAATCAACGACAGTCCCATGCATTCAGAGTGACAGGATATGGAAACAAAAATTTCTACTTTCTTAACCAGTTATTTGAAGATTCTGACCTTTCTGGAAATGCTGAATAAATGATTAAAAAAACTGGCTTCTTTTCTAAACAGTCAAAAACAATGGCAAAGACAACAACTCCAGTTCCACTGCTCAAGATCCTATTTCTCTCCAAACTCCCATCTCCGAGTCATTTTGGCTGGCAGTTATAAATGAAAATAGATTTTACATTTAAAATGTTCCATTAAGTGCTTTAGAGAAGCTATATTTCTGATTAATTTTAGTTTTCTCTGGTATTGGGAAGGATATTATATATCAGACATGAAAAGTATACTGGAACTTTCAAAAATACATTTGACATTGATTTTTATGCATATCGTATTTGTATAATTTTCTGGAAGGAAGATCTTCCTCTAAGTTTTGACTTGCCGTAATTTCTGCTTTCTATTCAGTATCAATCACTCCTGAGTGGAAAACTGGCTCGGCCCAAATACTCCTCATTTATTCTTACCAAAAGAATCCATTTCCAGCTTTTTTTCATTTTATGGAGGAATAAAATATGAATAAAGATAGGTGCAGTTAATTGCTGTCTAGATACGTTTTATAGTGATGTACGATCACAATAAATCTGCTTTGCCCATATTTTCAATTTTAGCTCTTTCCCTAGTCATTTTTTTTAAAGCTCTGCCTCAACCTCCAGTGATTACAGGGATAAAACCATGCAGAAGTCTCTGTAACAGAAGCCTCTGTAAGGACAGCCTAGGCTAGGGACTGCCCTAGAGGACAGTCTAGGATTTGCCTACAGCAGTGTTACTCATCCTCAGGGACTTTAAAATGTGTGGACTTCAATTCCCAGAATTGCTCAGAATGGCTGGGTTGGAAATTCTGGGAGTTGAAGTCCACATATCTTTAAATTGCTGAGACTGAGGAACAATAGTCTAGGGTTTCCTTGTCTTTCTCTGAGGCTTTTTTTTCCAGTTCCCAAGTTTAATCTCTATACTTGGTATTTTCTAATAGACATCACCCCAAGTATCAACCAGGGTCAACATCTAAGTTAGCTTCTAAGCCCACCAAGGGCTGGCAAATTATACCATTTTTCTGAAATTTCCAACTTTTAACTATTTATAAAAGTACCTTGAAGATGAGGAATAAACGAAGTTAACATTACTTATCTGGCCACTTCTTTTTCAGAATGAATTTCATCTTCATTTTTGCATGTCTGGGATTTCTTTCCACTAGCTTTTTTCTTCATGAAAGCCATAATTGATCCACTGACATTTTATGGAGAATGATTTCATTTCAGCAGTTTCCTGATCCCCACCCACCCACCCAGAGTTGCATTGCACTGTTTCCTGTGCTTGTTTTACAGAGCTGGTGATGTCTTCTGCTGCTGCTGCTGCTTCTGCAAAAACATGTCAGTGAACATCAGAGTAGACTTGTAGGAGAATATTGGTGGTGCCTTCAACCTGCCTATGAATGAAGCACTAGATACAAGAAGCATTCCTATATTAGAAGATAAGAAATGCTGCTTATTACTCCTAAAATTACATTTCATGGATCAGCTGAGCAGGAAGATAAGGACAAAGCAACAGAAGTGGCAGTTCTACTGTCAGCAAAACTCCATAGAAGTGGAGGAAGCATTGCCAGACAGCAATTCATTTGCTTGACTCCAGATTTAGAAGCAAATGTTGGGCATCATCAATTTATTTGAATTTTCCTCTCTAGCAACTTGTTCTCTGTTGGGGAAAAAGCTGACCAATGCAAGCTACTGAGTGCTGCTTGTTTTCACTACTACTACTACTAGTAGTAGTAGTACTATTACTACTACTACTACTACTACAGAGATGGGTTGCTCCTGGTTCGGCTTGGATTGGGCGAACCGGTAGTGGTAGTGCCTGCCCGGGCACTTCTGCGCATGCGCAGAAGCATTGTTCATGAGCATGCACACACACATGAGCAAACCGATAGTAAAAAATTGAAACCCACCACTGTACTACTACCACCACTATTACATTTGTGTCAGGAGCACCAAAGTGCTTCTGAATCAAACGGGGTTGCCAGTGGGATATCTAGTTGGGGGTTCTTTTCATGGCTCCATTAAGTTGCCCCTGAAGTGATACTCATCTGTCTACTCACAGTAGACAGCTCTAATTAGCAGGAGTTGGAGCGAGTGGTGGGAACCTGCTGAAGCAAGTCGTGGGAACCTGCAGTACCATATGGGTTTTGAACGTGAGCCTGCCAATTGTCAGCCTAACCATGTGAGCCAAAGTGCTCCCCTTCCTTCTCTTTCCTATAACCAGTTGAAGTGATTCCAGGATGTGCAGGCCTTTACAAGCTTACCCAAGAAATTCTGGCCACCTCATTCAATGCTAAACCTAAGCACTTTTCACCACCCTCCCACAATTCCAGACTACTCAAGTTAACTGTCTCACATCAGCTGGTTGTCTTTGCAAAAACTCAGAAATGCATCCTGACCTAGGCAGTTCTTCCCATTTCGGTGGGCAAGCAGTATTAGGAGGGAAATGTTTATACAAGCACTTGAGAATACAGTATGTGTGGGCTTCCCTTGAAAGCTCTGCAAATCCTGCAAAGGAGTTCTAAAGTATCATTTTTCAACTTAATAAAATAACAGTGTCTTTTCCAGAATGTGCATCTGCTTTTGGAGGTGTGCAGCAGTGGTGGGATACAACCAGTTCGCCCTGGTACACGCATACCGGTGCCTCCTGGGAGCACCAGGTACTATTCCAGGCCTGCCCGCCTGCCCTCCTTACCTGTATTTGAGCAGATCGGGGCTTCCACACACGGAGCGTACGGCACCTGTGCGACGCTCTGCCGAGCAGCTGGAGCATCGCAGAGCATCACGGATGGTAAGTACACATGTGGTGGATGCTTGGCCCCGTTGCACCATACTGGTTGCAATGGGATCCGGAACCCACCGCTGGTGTGCAGAGATAGTTGGGAGCAGCCTTTGAAGTAGCCCCATGAACCTGGAAAAAGGTGCAACTGTAACTTTAATGCTTATAGTTCTAAGTGGTGCTTAAGAGATATGGTAATTGAAAAGGGGTGAAATGCTACCGGTTCTGACTGTTTCACCTGAACCGGTAATTAAAAAATGCTATGGTTCGGCCAAACCAGTATTTTCGACGATCAGCTGTAACGCACAATTAATATTAGGTAGAAAGCAGAATCTCCTGCTTTCTAGCTAATTTAAATCATGTGGCACAGTGGATTCTCCTCCCCCTCACTGTTCACTTACGTTTGCAGGCACGCTCAGTAGCAGGCTCCACCCACCTACCCAGACATCATCATGTCCATATTTGATGCTCTGCGCATGCTTGGAAGGTCCTTTGCATGTGCTCACATTTGCCAACTCGTAGCGAAGGTAAGTAGATTTCACCCCTGTAATTTCACACAGAATTATTTTGCTATTCAATGCCAGCCTTCATTAGAGAGCTCTTTAAGTGATCTACCATATTTTTCAGAATATAGGATGCACCTTTTTCCCTCAAAAAAAAGGGTGAAAATCTGGGTACGTCTTTTACACTGAATGTAGCATTTTTGACCTCCCAAAACCCCGCCCCCTTTGCAAAAATGGCTGTGCATATCTTTTAGAAGGCTTCCAGAGTGCTGCTGGAAGATGAGGAGGGCAAAAATGAGCAAAGAACAGACCGTTTGGGGGGGGGTTGCCCCACAGCCCCCAGGAGCAGTCTATAAGCCTCCTAAAGGCTATGCATGCCCTTTTTTTGACAAAAATGAGCCCATTTTTGCAAAAAAGGGGGGCAGTTTTGTGCTCATTTTTGCCCCCCCCCCAGCCCCCAGGGGCATTCTACAAGTCTCCTAAAGGGTATTCATGCTCTCTTTTTTTGACAAAAAAATGGGCCCGTTTTCACGACTTGCTCCAAGATGTTAATGAATATGTTTTTGCTCCTTGTTGGTCTTTCTGCTGACAGAGCACATACCTTAATTCCCTTTCCTTTGATTAACATAGTACAAAAGATTTCCACTTGCACTGTTAATGTAGCATTCATGTGTACGCATTCTATATTTTGCCTCTTATGGTCTAACCCAATTTATCAACCCCAGTAATTTATTACTTCCCAGTTTTCCAATGTGAAAATCAAGTTTGCTTTATTTTTGTTTTGCTTTGCTTGTTTTTGTGTTACTTTAAAGGTGCCAACCGCTTATGGGATTAGTTGCACATTACCAGGGGCAAGAGAACAGTGGTGTGCAGGAATAATCCATTTTCTGTAGGATTAAGTTGACTTCTGATTTTTTAACTTTGGCAACGCTCTCTTGCAAATCTCCTTTCGTTATCAAACTTCCTGGTGGAAAATGGCTTGCGGCTCCCTTCTTGACAATTGTATCACGCATAAAAGTGAAAGTTGAGAAAGGGCTCCCTTATTAGCTTGCTTAATCAGACCTCAGGAAGATGGTTTCATTGTGGCATCCAAGATATGACAGCTGCAAGATGTCTAGTCAAACAGACCATTCTTGCCTATGGCAGCTTTTCTATGCATGTGAATTAGCAATCACATAGATTGGTTGGTTTCACTGATACAATTATATTCAGGTCACTTGGCACATTGTCTGACACACACCATATGCTATGCTTTCGACAGAATCAGTTGTCTTGATATCCTGAAACTTTATGGATTGAAAAGGTTCAAGACAAAGTTCCCCAAATCCATTATATGGTCATAGAAAAATGCATATACAACAAGAAATACAGTAGGGCTTGGAAATTAATCAGATCAAAGAAGGAGAAGAGAAAGAACTGCTAATATGTGCTTAAACTTAAATTGTCCCACTGGTGCTTTTTCCAAAAGGCAACTGGACTTTCTTAGTTTTTTTTTTCCCTTTGAAAACATTTTGTTTCTCATCCAAGATGCTTCTTCAGTTCAACATCTAAGTTCTAAGTAGAAGCTTCTTGGCTGAGAAATTAAACATTTTCAAAGTGGAAAAAAAACAAGAAAGTCCAGTTGCCTTTTGGAAAAAGCACTTTTAGGACAACCATGACCTAGATCCATGATGGCGAAGGTATGGCACGCATGCCGGGTATGACCCGCAGAGTCCTCTCTGCGGGCACGCCAGCCATCACTCCAGCCCAGCTCCACCATGCATGCACATGCACCTCCTGCCAGCCAGCTGGTCTTTGGGGCTCTGCCACGCATGCGTGGGGGGGCATGTGCTGGGGGTGCTTGCATTGTATTTTGGAGCCTCATGCAGCCCCCCCCCCTTCATGCCCCATTTTGGGCATGGAAGGCCTTCTGCACCAACCTGGAAGCTAAAATGGGGCGCGGCAGCAGTCCGCAATTCCCACTTCCATACCCCAATTTGGGCCTGAAAGCCTCCTGCTCCAACCTGGAAGCCAAAAATGGGAGCGGGGAAGGGTGCATGTACATGCACGCACACACACTAGTCTGATATACTAGTCTCCCTTTATTTATTTATCAGCACAAATACAACACAAACATAGCAACATAGCAAAGGCAACATTAAAAATAAAAATATGGTTTTCTGCCTGGATGGTCTTCTGTTATGAGCCGAAGGACAGAAAGGGGGAGTAGTGAGCTCATACCAGGGGTTGTAACACACATACATACATACATACATACATAGCTATTTGCTCCATTTCAACTGATTATCCATTTTTCTAGTCAACCCGCATTCATTCATCATCCATTCATTCTTGACTTTGTTTCTTTTTACACTTCTTAAGCACGTCAATCCCACTGCATTCATGTTACTTTTCTTTTCTTTTTTTCTCCTGACATTTCCCATTGCTTCTTCCATATAGTCAAGTCGGAGGAAGCACACTCCTTGGAAGCACACCCATGCTTGAGTCTTTTAATGTGCATTCATCTGCACAAATGAGTATGTATTCATATTCATATTTATATTTACATTCATATTTCCTGACATATGCTTTAGCTCTTTCATGCATAATTAAGTTTACACTTTTATCTTCCTGCTTGCTTTTATTAGATCAGATTAGATCACCTTCATTTGAGCCTACTACGTTATTTCACTTTCTTTAAATTTTATGACGACCATCTGTTGTTTTCTTTTCTTTCACTTATTGTTATCCTTTTTTATTTATTCTTCTTACATTCCAAATTGCACTTTTCCATATGTCATGGTCGTCATTGATTAGTCTATGAATCTATGGTTAAAGAGAAATGAAGATTTCCTACAATGATTTTTTAATATGACAAAGGAAATAGTATAGGTAGCAGGAAATGTTGCAAGTGGTATGTATACAACATGCCATTTGCAGCATTTCCTGCTAACTATAAATCAGTTTTGGCACATTTTGGCTGGTATGTCAAAAGTCCAATTTTACTCACTGCATCTAATTGAATGTTACATTTATATAGCCACACAAATGAAGGTTCTTCACCAAGGAAGCATGTCCTACCTTTTGCCTTTATATGACTCTGAGTACAGGGCTGTGTATGTGTACCTCCCTATATCATTGTACAATTATTGCCATTATCTGACCAAGTAAAGGTAATGCCGATACAGAAGACAGAACTGCTGGAGGTCCTTATTTGCCTTATGCCTGTCATCTTTTTGAACAGATCAGATCAGGAAACACATCCAAGAATATTACTATATTGTTGTAGAAGATAATAATTAAATCTTGAAAAACAGTCCACATTTGTCTCTTAAAATCAACAGGGTTATTTTGAGTTTCTTTCTCATGCTTGCTTCAATTTCTGGGCTGTGTAATAGTTCCTCCTTAACAGTTCTTCCTTAACAGTTCTTTTTTTCTTTTCCCAAGGTCACATATAAATTCCTTTATGATGCCACCCCATGACTTCAACTCCTGCTCATAACTACCATCCAATATCTCTAAGTATGTACTGCTGGTGTTTAGCTATTGGATTAGGTAGACTTCCGCGCTCATACAGCAAGACATCTGTGCTCCAATTTCTGGCTCGCTTCTAACATAAAACAAAGACACTTCTGTGCAAATAAGTGCTGAACTCTCAGAGGAGCTTATAAACCTTATGGGCCATCAGTGTGTAGACACCAGTGGTGGGTTTCTGCCGGTCCTCACCGGTCCATGCGAACCAGTTGGTGACCGGACCAGGAAGTAACTTCTGGGCCCTGGGAACTGGCACCGGCCCTGTCGCTGCCCCTCCGGTCGCTGCTCGCTTGCTCCCCCTACCTGTCCCCGGACTTGCCTAAGATGCCTGATCACCAGCAAGTATGGGCGGGGGGTGGGGGTGGCAGCAGGAGATTACACAGCATGGCTGGCATCTTTGGCAAGTTTGGGGGACCTCACAAGGTCTTTGCAAGGTCCCCGGACTTGCCCAGTAAAGCACGGGGCGGCGGGGCAGCAGTAGCTTGCATGGCCTGGCCTGGCCGCCAGCAAAGCATCTCCCAGACTTGCCCAGCAAAACAGGAGGCGGCAGGGTGGCCCCTTGCTTTGATAGTCACCTCGTTTCCAATTGGGGTGGGGAAGAAATCCATCTTTTCTGTCCGGAATGCTTGGCTCGCTCCCCCCACCCGATGCGATCTACTTTCATTCTCCCTCTGCCTCATTCACTCATTCGGGCAGCAGAGAACGAAAGGAGATTGCATAGCCGAGGAAAAAGGAGCCTGCAGCCTCCTTTATTCAAACATTCAGGTGGGGGGGGAGCTTTCTCGCAGGCCTTCTTTCTCTGAAGCCGTGCCAGATTCAGCAAGCACCAGGCAGCGTGTGCCCTTGGGCTTGTGCAGCAGCCGAAGAATAGGAGACGAGGATTTGGTTGCTGCACAAGCCCACGGGCATGTGCTGCCCTCTTCTCTCTGATAGCTGCCTGGTTAAAAAGGAGGAGGAAGTTCCACTGGTCTGGAGCCCATCTGGGAAGACGAGGAATGCAAGGGGGATCCCTCCCCCCCAGATGGGCTCCAGACCAGTGGAGCTTCCTCCTCCTTTTTAACCAGGTGGCTATCAGAGAGAAGAGGGCAGCACGTGCCCATGGGCAAGAAGTGCAAAGGAGGAACAGAACGGGCTTAATCACGTCAAGCTGCCCAGTCAAAAAAAACTTTTCCTTCTGTAGAAAAGAAAAAGGAAAATCAATTCCAGAGACTGACTGAAGGAGGGAATTCCTTAGACAGGGCACCCTTTGCTATGCCACAGCAGCCTTTTCAAGCAGGATCAGACTAGTTTGAAAGCCTCGCCTTCTACTTCAGCGGGGAAATTCCCTGCCACCCAGGCTCCATCCCGCAGAAAAAAATCCCCTTCGCCGAAGCTTGATAGTGAGCGCTGCCTCCGCCTGCCAGAATCTCCGGAGAAACTTTGCAACTAGTTGAGGAGCGGTGAGCAGCAGACTTGAGTGTTTGCACACATTAAGCCAAGGTCCTTCTGAGCCCCGCTACTTTGGAAGACCTGATGGATTTTACGATGGACGTGCACCCCAGGGTGGTGTTGAAGAAGGACAGGCAGCTCAGCATGATCCAGGACGACAGGTGCAACAGTGGCTTACAGACAGAGAGGGGGGGAGAGAGGCAGAGACAGACAGACAGAGAGACACACAGACACAGAGTGAGAAACACAGACACAGAGGGAGGGAGGAGATACAGAGAGAGACAGACAGACAGACAGACACACAGACAGACAAACACACAGAAAGAATGACAGAGAGAGACACAGAGGGAGGGAGGGAGATAGAGGCAAAGAGCCACACAGAGTGTGAGAGACAAACAGACACAGAGAGAGCGAGACAGAGAGAAACAGAAAGAGAAAGAAAGAAAGAGAAAGAAAAAGGAAAGAAAAAGAAAGAGGGAGAGGGAGATGAAAGAAAGATAGATAGATAGATAAAGAGAGACAGAGACAAAAGGAAGGAAGGAAAGAGAAAGAAAGAAAGAAAGGAAGGAAGGAAGGAAGGAAGGAAGGAAGGAAGGAAGGAAGGAAGGAAGGAAGGAAGGAAGAAAAAGAGAACTTATGACCACAATTGAGTCCAAAATTTTGGTTACTAAGCAAAAGTGTTGTTGTGAGTTTCAGCACATTTTTCAAATTGGCCATGCTTACCTGGTCACATGACCGCTGAGCCACTCCCACAAAACAGGCCACACCTACAGAATAGGTTGTAAACACTGGTAGAGACTCACCTGTTGATTTTTACCTTTTTCCACTTTCAAGAATTTTCATAAACAAATATTCAGGAATGACAGCTTTAATCCCCAAAAGATAAAGAACAACTTAAATCTGACTAAAACCACCTGAGTAAGCAAAGCAAACCTTTCACCTTTGTGTAATTGCATCTCATTGACAATTCATTCTGGATCCAAAACTGTTTGATTGCTATTGAAACTTCTTCTAACAACATTTTTTTTTTCAAAATTATCAGAGTTTAGTTGTGCTCTCTCTTAGGTTTCAATGGGTTTCTGGGGAAACATTTAGCCACATAAATTAAATATGAAACACCAGCATCTAAAGGTTAATTATTACATTTTAATGTCTTTCAAACTCCTATTAAAAGACCAAAATGTCTTTTTAAAAGAATATTTTTTTTCTTCCTTTGGAGACTTGAATAAAATCAGTGATACATACTGGTAAATGATAAAATTCCACCGCATATCAATATGATGTTGATCCATTAATTAAGATTTGGAGCGAATATATGGTGTTCAGTATAATATGTCCGTCTTCATGAGTTGTCTCTATTTTCCCTGAAATATTCTCTGTATGTCCTTCAAATACAGACAAAACTATATGACGATCACTAGATCATAAAATAATCCCATATAACTGCATCCAACAAGGGAATATTGAAGATTTATTCCAATCTGACCAACCAATCAGTCCTCGAGAAGGAGATCCTAAGAACAAACTGGAAAAAAAATAACAATCCATCAAGAGAAAAGAACAAGCAGAAAGTTGATATTCATAGATTATATAGAAAAGTATAAATACATACCCTCATTTTCTTCTAATTTGATATTTACTGTTCTCCGCAAAATAGCCTTGTAGGATCTTTGATATGTTACACCTATAGACCTGAAATGTTTATGAAAATATGTCATCCTTCAAAAGATATAAAGGAAAGAAACATCTTACTAAACTGCTACAGAAATACTTTATTACACAACAGAGCTCACTGGTGCAGCTAATCACCTACCAGTCTTTCAAGGTAGGGAAGATTTTAAAAAAACAAGAATCACCAAGATTCTTGGAATGTTCCTTTAAGCAGTTCAGATCTTGTAAGAGAATCTTGAAAGCCTGTCAAAATCCCTCTCCCTTTCAACTGATGCTCAACAAAATAAAAAAAAAGTTTTGTGGGTTTCTTTCTCTTGGTTTCTACTCTTCCAAGACAGAGATATCTTTCCTGCAACAATCTCCTGATAGTTCTATACTACCACCTTCCTCTTCACCCCCACCCCAAGCCAGTTTTCACTATAAATAATCCTTGGTCAATATTGTTTTCAAAAAAAGGTAGGCTATCAGCAAAAGGTCTATGTAGTTTAATGGCTTACAGCTATGAGCATTTCTCTTTCAAGTCAGCTCCTCTTTGGACTTCTGCTAATTCCAGTAGCATCAATTAATCAAGTGAACAGGAAGAAAATGCTACATTTGGACTGTAACTGCAAAATCACTTTTTAAAAATTCACTTCTCGGTTTATTTTTCAGAATGAATAAAATTGATCTCAATTCTGTTGTAATTAAAAGGGATCCTTCTCATTTTTGCACACTAGTTGCTGGATGGCACAGCTTGCAGAACAAGAAGTACACACTTGTCCAAGTTTAGCATAACCTCATTTACTATATGATCCCTTAAATGGATCATATTTACTATATGATCCCTTAAATATTATTATCACTATCTCTTTTATTAATTAAACATGAAACTCACGTCAACTGAACATTTAAAAATGCATCACAAATACCATTGACTAGTGCTAAAGGTTGGTACGGCTTGCTGCCAGCATCCTAGATGTCAACCAAGTATCTTCTTAAAATGTATGATGTTATGAGTAGCGCAGTTTTTTGCAGTTCCGCTGGTGTTATTGCAGGAAGCTGCAATTTTTTGATGTGTTTTGTAAAATTCTTGGACATGGTACCAATGACAATGGGTATCACTGTTACATGTTTCATCCATAGCTGTGTAGTTTCAATGACCTGGTCATGATATTTCGTGATTTTTTTTCCAGTTCTTTTTCTTCTACTCTGGCATCTTTCTTCCAGAAAGTTAAATATGACATGTGTAGGACTTCCAGATGGTCTTTCAAATATCTGGGCAGATTTGAATGTCTTTAGCTTCACCAAGGTTGATTGATGCCTCCCTGTAATATTCTGGTCCATGTTCAAAGAGCAGGGGTGTCAAACTTACAGTGTCATGCTGTCATCACGTGACATATTGTGACTTTTTCCCTTTGCTAAACTGGGGCTGGGGGCCAGAGTGTGACACATCTGGCATGTGGGCTGCAAGTTTGACACCCTTGTTCTACTGTAAAGGTCTCCAAACATGGCAACTTTACCACATGTGGACTTCCACTTCCAGAATTCCTCAGCCAGTCTGAGGAATGAGCCTGGCTGAGGAATTCTGAGAGTGGAAGTCCACAAGTCTTAAAGTTGCCAAGTTTGGAAACCCCTGTTCTAGAGAAATAGGAATTGATTTAATGTGTTACTTTCTATAGTTCTAAGGATCTCAATTTATAATTCAAATTCATGTGTGTTTGTATAATAATTTGTGCCACTGTAATGGATTTTTTCTTGGAAATTTAGTCTTGAGAAGGTATGCACAGAATTACATTGTGGAATGTTAAAATTAACTGCAGTCCAGGAAGCAGCTGAAACATAAAGATTTACATGAAGTTTTCATACCAATGTTTAAAATCTGTTTTGGGAGGTAGGGAGTAATTATCAGTTGAATAAGAACATGTTATCTCACAGATAGTCTGGCATTTATATTTTGCTGTCCAATCAGTTAAAAGTAAGAGATTGCTACAAAAGAGAAAAGCTCTTTAAAAAAATAGTGGAAACCTAATTTTCTGGTGTTTATTGTAGGTTTTTAACTTACTCACTGTACTGTAAGCCCAGCTGATTTAGTTCAGTAATTAAACTTATTGATGTCCTGAATTGATTCGGCAAATGGATTTTTTTTTCACTCTGACCTTCTCAGCTTTGCGTGAATCATACAAATGGTTTATTTCATGCATTATGCCCAAGAAATATATGCAATACCCACTGGATAAATCTCTGCACAATATATTCTATTCCCAGCATTTTGAATCACGGCAGAGCACGTAAGAAATATGAAAAAAAAGCTCCTACTAGTCACCAAAATATGAAATGTATTTTTAATCCCATTCCAGCAGATCAGATCAAATCGGGAACTTTAGCGCAAACTGCATGTGAATGCATTTTCGTCACAGGTATTAGACCGCTTCACCTGGGCTTACCAATTGCAGGCTACAGCCAATTCAGACAAAGCCTAGGGTGTAGCTGAGCAATAGACATACTAAGGTGAGGGCTTAAGGAGGGGAGCAGGAGTTATTAACTTCACATTCTATAGCCCAAAGTTACAATAGAACGCTGTAATTTTATTATTGGCATTGAAAGTGGTAAGCAATTTGACACCTTGGATTCTTGACGAAAAACTCTAATAATGAAGTTTTGCTTGAGGTAGGGAGCCCGTAAAAAGACCCATTTTGACATATTTCTCAATTCTCCTTCCACAATTTTCAATTTCAGCAATCCTTGAAAAACCCATGAAAAGGGATGTTTTCATGGTGAGATGTATATAACAGATTTGTGGAGATTTTACTGTTAGAAGCATGCCACAGAGAATGGAGAGAAATACTTCTGGCATAAATGTGGATGAGAGAGAGAGAGACAGAGAGAGAGAGACAGAGAGAGAGACAGAGAGAGAGACAGAGAGAGAGAGAGACAGAGAGAGAGACAGAGAGAGAGACAGAGAGAGAGAGAGAATCAGAGAGATAGAAAATGAAATGTTGTTACTACTGTATTTAACTTTCTCAATCCTATTACCTCTCTTAACCACTCCACTTTGTTTTTATATTTATGCAATTAGTCGGATTTGAATATATGTTTTGGTGCCCGATCAAAATGCACATCAGCTAACTTCCTAAAAATGCTGATTATGCATTGATATAAACATTTAATAATACAAAATGATGCTGTCTATGTAATAGTATACATATGATTGTATGTTATGAAAATGAAAAAAATGAAAAAATACTAAAAAAAAATGCTGATTACGCATCAGTCAATTTTTTAAAAAAATTGGGATGAAGGGATATTTCCACTCCACTTCACATCCCCAGCTCATAAAAATTAACATTTCATAATGATTGGGTTTTTTCTCACACTTTTTCCACAATTATGATTCAACTGCAGCAGTTGTGTTTACTAATTGTTTAACATTTTGTTAAACAAGGTCGACTCAGCCTTCCATCCTTCTGAAGTCAGTAAAATGAGAACCCAGATTGTTGGGGACCATGTGCTGACTCTGTAAACTGTTAAGAGAGGGCTGTAAAAGGACTGTGAAGCTATATAGAAGTCTAAGTGCTATTGCTATTGCGATTTTTCTGTTTATTCATTATATTTTTTAATCGTTAGAACTTATACAACAGCAATATTTTTCTTTCATATGTTTTGCCCAGGTAAACGTACAGTGAGACATACGATAAGCAAACATTTTAACCCATGGTGTTTACTGAGCCCTGAAATTCATTCACTTTGGCTTGGAGTTACTTTGTGAAGATGTTGTAACTTGGAGCCCTTTATTTAGTTTGAAATACAGTATCCAATGCTCAAAAGAAGCCAGTGGTGAAGTTCAAAATTTTTCCCTACCAGTTCTGTGGGCATGACTTGGTGGAGTGCCTTGGTGGTCATGTGACCACATGGGCATGCCTTGGTGGTCATGTGACCACATGGGCATGCCTTGGTGGTCATGTGACCGCATAGGCGTGACTTGGTGGTCATGTGACCGGTTGGGCTGCACAACTGACTCACACACAATGTAAAACCAGCTGGAGTTCACACAAAATGTCCCCTGCAACAAGCAGGAACCTCACAAGAGTCACAGAGAACTCAAAAATAAACTATCACACTTTAAACAAAAACAACACAAAAGCTACACAACAGATTTACACACAATGCAAAAAACAGCTGAGGTTCACACAAAATGGCCCCTGAAACAAGCAGGAACCTCACAGAATGACAGAGAGCTCAAAAACAAACCATCACACTTTACACAAAAACAACACAAAAGCTACACAACTGACTCACACACAAGGTAAAAGCAGCTGGACTTCACACAAAATGGCCCCTGCAATAAGCAGGAACCTTGCAGACAATCAGGCACAGCTGATTGTCGCACAGCTGGTAGATAGTAAAAAAATGCTTTAAAATATTTTAAAAAGTAAAAAAAAAGTTTGCCTGGCACAGCTGATTGACACACCGTTGATTGTCAGAATTTTTTTACTACTGGTTTAGGCAAATAGGTCATTAAAAATGCTTTAAAAAGTTTTTAAAGTTCTGACAATTTACTTTTTAAAGCATTTGGGTGAACGGAAGCATTTTTTACCACCGGTTTGGGCGAACCGGCCCGAACTGGTAGCATTTTACCTCTGAAATAAGCCCTATTATACTCAATGGGTCTTATTTCTATGTGGGATTTATTAATCTGGGAGTATCCCTCAAAATTGTCAGTGCATTGGACAATTCATTACTTTGTTGAAGTTTAAATTAAATCCTTCCAGCCCTAAAATTCACCTTAAAAATTGTTACCATTGAGCCTTAACTGTTCTATGCCATTCTTGATTTCATTGATAACTGTCTAAGAGTTATCAATCCCTTGGACATCCAAAAGATATAAGAAAAAGGATGCAAAGAACTCCTCAGGAAATTGTCAAGGCTGATGACTCCTTTATTACAGTTGTGATCAATTGATCATGGAAGATGTCCAGATCTTTCCAAGCAGAGTAAAAAAGCTTTAACTGCAGTTTTATATACAGAAGACTAATGTAAGACCATACAAAACAGAAATATAGAAGGAAGCTTTTTGGAATCATATATAAGAAAGAATTTTGACAAAACCTAATGATATTATGCAGCCATTTTTCAGGGGAGGGTTTTTAAGTCAGAGGTGGCATTCTGCCGATTCGCCCCAGTTTGGGCAAACCAGTAGAGGCAGTGGTGGGAGAATCCGCCCGCCTGCCCGGATGTCATTACGGAAGTTCTGCGCATGCACAGCAGGTAGCCAAGTTAAGAGGATTTCATGCCTCTTTTCAGTGTGTGAAGTAAGACAAAGAATGATGGAAAGTGAAGGTAAATATATAGGTGTGTATATTTTTGAAAGTATGCATATGCACAAGTTTGAAACTATGTCAAAGATCTGCATTCTGCTAAATAGGAGTCCAATGCTGATACCCATATCATGGAGATAGCCCGTTGAGTCTCATGATTAGTATGTGAAATTAAAACTAGTTTGCACATTTTTCTTAGATGCTTTATTAGGTCTACAAACAACAGGGCTAAAAACTGCAAGGCTCATTCATATGAAAATCTTGAAGTACAAGTAATGGATGAATCAGCTGGAGAATATGAACGTACCCATAATTGGAACAATAACTTGGCAAGGTCCAGCTTATCAAGGATTTTATTTTTAATGAAGACATTGTCCCATGGGCATATGGTGAGCATGGAATTTATAAGTAAAAGCAGTAACTAATGAAAAAGACAATATACTTTCTTGCATTGTCTCCTCACTATAAAAATGTCCCAAGGGAACTTAGCTTGTAAACATTTCTGTGGCCATGAATTAAATATCCTCCATGCTGTCAAATTTTGCATTTCAGGTTGTCAGCGTGCATAGTCTTGACAGATTGTCATCTTCCTAGGAAGACGAAAGAAATTATTACAGGTGTTTCATTTCACAACATGTACAAAATCCTTTGTCTAAAGAGGAGGAGACTATGTTTCTTCCCTCTGTCTTTTTACCTCGTGTATGCCTGATCCATATATAAATGTGTCCAAATGCATGAATCTCAATGACATTAATATTTCAGTTCTCTGTTTCTTTGTAAGGAAGTAGCAAGGTGCATTAAAAAGTGTTCAATCATAAAGTCTGAAACTGAATTGCAGAGCAGATGCATATCACTAAGTAGATCTACCTATTACAAATATTGAAGGGCCCGTTCATTTTCTTCCAAAACTTTAGAATCATTTGCATTTCAATGTTATGTAAAGCAAGAGAATAAAAAACTTTTGAGCTAAAAAAATCTCTTGAGACTGAAATGTCCCATTGCAAGCTCAAAACCAGCCTCTCTCTTCATTTTATGTCCCAAACATTTTGCACATCCTTAAAGTAAAGTTCTAAATTAATATCAAAGCATTAATTCAGCTCTTTAACTAACACTTAAAGTATCATAGGTTACGTATAGACTTGCTATGTGTTCCATTAACCTCATCCAAGGATTTTCTAAATGGCCTGCTCACCATTTCTTTCTTGAGGAAATGACAGGCTCTAACCAGAGACTTCATCTCAGGGCTGGACTTCCCCTGCGGCAGAGTGAAGCCAGCTTAAAGTGATACAGCCGAAAATTCAACACAATGTCCTACACAAACACTCTGGTTGAAGAAAAGAGATGAGGATCTCGCAGGGCTCCAACTGGCTCCCTGGGAACCTCTGCAGTTCTAGCTGCTGGAAAGAGCAGCATGTATCCAGTAACTATTTATTATTTTCTTGGTGTGGGGGAGGGAGCTTAGGTAGTGTTTGCCTCATTAAGATCCCACCTTCATCGCCAGTTGTTCTGTTCTGAGAATGAAGGGTTAACAGAATGGAGGCAAAGCTGAGATTATAGGCTAACAGAATTTATTTGCTAACAAATGGCTGCCGACACAGCAGCTAACACTTTGCCTGATCAGCTGTCGAAAACAGCTGATGTCAAGCCAGGCCGCTCTTTTTATATCAGGCTGTCAAACAGCGCAACCAATCAGGAAAGAGGGTGGTGCCCTCTAGCTGGTGGACCGGAGTGGAGACTGTGAACACAGCAGATAGGAATCCTGGTCTACACTGTATTGCTATGGCCTTCTTGCCCTTCAGCCTATTAGAGTGAAGAAAAAGTGTCAAGGTTATACTGCAAACTTTACCAGCATTCTCTGTTCCTCCTACTGGACAAAGAAAACCCCAAAGTGACTGGAGTGCTTGCCCTCCCTGCTCTTCCCTCATTGCTGTACCAACCCTTACCTCCTTGCTTTTCTCACAGGAAGTTTTGTGAGGGGCTATCCCAGCTCTTGTGGGAAGGCAGCCATTTTATTGGCCATGTCTTTGGAGGCCTAGAAAGAACACTGTGGAGCAGCAGTTATGGAAGTGACGTGTTGTTCCGCTCTCTTGAGGATGGAAATAAAATAAGCCCTTTACTGCACAGTTATAAATGACTGTGACATCTTAAGAAAATTGTGGAAGATCGTTTGATGCCAAATTCAGCCATCAATCTACCTAGCTCTATATTGTATTCTCTAGCTGGCAGGAATCAGATTTCCAACCATATTAGATACCTTGCATGAATCATTCTCAATTTTGTAGCATGCCAAGAATGGGAAACAGCCTTCTGCCTTCAAAATGGATGATATGAACGAGCCGCAGTTAGAGTCCTTCCCCAAAATGTCACCCCATGCTTCTCTGTTTTGGTTCCTACAGTTGACTTGGATTGTTTAACTAAAATATTAAATAATGACCCATTATGTGCATTTAGTCGCTCCCCTTCCCACCCTCCTTTTTTTTTTCTTCCATATTTTGTTTTTCAGACTTGAAAACTTCTCATTTTTTTCAGTTCAACTTTAAAAACCAGGAATGGTTATGCATTTTATTTTCGGATTTGAGAAAGTTGCACAATTTTGTCATGGCAAAGGCCATTATTAGATACAATTAAGATTATTGTGAATCTTAAACACTGTAGTGCAAGCCATAGTCCTCACTGTTATTTTCCAATTTAGCAAGCTTGAGTACAAGGACATGAAAAAAGGAACAAAAGGAAGAGAATCAAAATAGATGCACAAATGTACAATTGAAGCTCAGCCTACACAAAAGCACAATGTCTTCTTGAACAAAGCAGGTGTGTGTTGGTAGATTTCCGGAGGCATGTTTCGAACAAAACATCTAAAATTGTACTATTCTGAGAGGGTCTTTTTCTAAAAGGTTGCATTTTGTTTCATATTAAAACCCATTGTTAAGGGCAAAACTCATTTGATAAATTAATGTATTGTTCCATTAAGGTAAATGGAATTTATCTGGACCAACTTTAACAGTTCAATAATTCAATTACAACAGATTTTCTGACCTTGGTGATCCAAGGTCAGAAGATCTGTTGTAATTAAATAATTACAAAAGTCCAAAGTGTTGTGACCTAGGCTTCCCAAGAGCATGAAGCAACTCCTTGTCCCAACAAAAAACCCTTTTATTAATTTACTTTGCATTCTGCTCATTCACATCTTCCAAGGAAAGATTTACAGTCACACACCTTATCTGGCTTGGAGAGCTGACAGGCCAATATCTGCAAAACTTCGCAAGGAGTCTTAGAGAGTCAAGAAACAATTAAGCGAACTAATTGTGTCCTGCAAACTCCATTTCCCTTTTGCTCTTCTTTTATTTCCTCTGGAAAGGCCATTCATCGTCCACCTGTGGCCTTACTCCCAAGTCAACCCCTGTTCTTTAGCTGTTCCCTTCATCTAGCAACTCTGCACATGCACACACTGGGAACAGGCTCCAGCTGTTCATCTGCCTCACTGATGTCTGACTCAGACTGGCATATAGCTCTGGCCCCCACTCTTCCTCTAACACAGAGCCCTCATCAGAGCCTTCCCTAGACTCCAGGACTGGACCATGTTCCTCCCCAAGCTACTCATTGTCCAAAACTACTGTCAGCTCCACTGGCTGCTGGCGGGCCACAACACAAAGTTTAATTTGGCTTCTATATATTTATTTATTAGCAATAGCATTAAGCATTTATATACTGCTTCATAGTGCTTTACAGCCCTCTCTAAGTGGTTTACAGAGTCAGCATATTGTTCCCAACAATCTGGGTCCTCCTTTTACTGATCGCAGAAGGATGGAAGGCTGAGTCAACCTTGAATCCAACACCTGGAGTGAGCAGTGAGTTAGCCTGCATTACTGCATTCTAACCACTGTGCCACCCCAGGTCTTCTTGTTTGTTTATTAGGTTTGTTTGTTGCCTGTCTCACCTAGAGGCAACTCTGGGTGGCTTACAAACATTAAAAGCCAATAAAACATTAAAAAAGTAAAATAATAATTTACAATTAAAAAGATGGGGAGGAAAAGAGCAGGATTCTATCTGAACACAAAACACAAAGTGGTGGTATTACTCTGCCTTTTGTTCATTTACCAATATATCTAAATTTATTTATTTTTTTATAGGAAAGAATTGTTTCATTTGCATTACTCTAGAGATCTACTGGGAACATGGAGAAAGTTTTGCCAGACCCAGAGAACTTCATTCTGTTTTCTGAGCAGCTCTTCAAAGGCTGCTGATGGAAAAACTGGAAATAGGGATCTTAATTCTGCAAAGAACTAGCCCAATTGGAATAAATTATGCATCCTGCAAAATAAAATAATAAAATGAAATAAATCTGCTATATACTTTATAATTTGAGTTGCTGATGAATAATATTTTCTTTGTGAAACAAATGTTGTTAATAGTAATCAACTTTGATAATAACTACCTGTCTTCCATACGTTATCAAGGTAATAGCATTTATATGAGGGAGACTGCATCATTGTTTGTTCTGCATATGACACATTAAACACCACAATAAATAAACGGATGGGAGAACTCTGTTAGCTAGTTTTCATGACCCAGCATTTTCCAAAACCATTTTATTTGTTAATTTATATGCAAGGAACTTTTAATTCTTTGTGTGTGGAAACAAACCCTGCTACATGAAGTTAAAGGCTTACTGCTGAGCTAAAGAACTAGCACCCATTCTTCAGTCAGCAGAAAACTCTTATGGAATAAACTTAGCTATCCCAAATGCGAATCTCTATTCTGCCTTCCTTGCTCCTGCACTGGTGGTGTCCTGAATATGCATGTGCAAGGCATGATAAAAGAGCCAATTTGATGTAGTGATTAAGGCACCAGGCTAGAAACTCTGAGCCAGCTGAGTGACTTTGGGCCAGTCACTTTTTCTCAACTTTAGAAAGAATGGGACAATGGCAAAGCATGAATGCAAATTGCAGGGACCTGTCCAGGGGATTGCCTTGAGTTTACACAAAGGCACATAACTACGCAACAGCATAATACACAAAGAGTTAAATCCAAAAGCAAAAATGACATGTGGCGTTTTTTCCAAGCTGAATATGTATACCTCTAGACTGCTGTCTGCCTCTACCATATACTCTGAGAACAATTACCAGGGATGGGCTGTCTTCCCCTTGTAGGGCAGAATATTTCCCCCTAAAAGGGAGGCAGAAACTCATCCCCTGCCACCTTTGTCAATTGGCCATTAAAGCCTGAGCCAGTCTAACAAAGGTAGGATTAGCCTTCTACCCATTTCACCACATGGCACCTGGGAAGATTACATCAGCCAACAAGGCTCAAGCAAGCCTGGGAGCCAGCCTACAAAGTTAGCTAAGACCCCTGCTCCCTGGGAGTCTGACAGCCAATGGGATACATTTCTTACACAGGAACAGGAAACAGAGAGGTGGGGCCCAACAGAGGGTATAAAATTCAGGCTCTCTCAGCATCTCTGCCTTTTCTGCTCAGGAGCTCAAGCTATGTGATCCTGTTCACCATTAATCCATCTTTCCAAGCAGCCTCCACGTTTCCAGTGTCTTTTTCCCCACCTGGAACTGAACCCAGGTGGCCATTTCTTCCAACACCCTCTTTCTCTCACACAAAATATCTGGACTGAGTTGTCCCTAATTCTTCCAGAATGCACTCTCTCCTTCCTGAGAATCCACCCTATTACATTCCATCACACAACGTTACTGCACAATTCCAATAGACTGCTAGTGCAGAGCTGCTGCATCCAACTCTTTAGAGAGAGAACAACAACATGGGAACAGATAAGAGGGGGAAGAGGAGATGGTGAATTCCAGCATTAGCCTGAAACAACCCTTAAATGCCTCTCTAACCCCATCTACTATTGGTCACCTAATTTTTCGTTCAACAAAATGGATAGCTACGCATAGCAGGCTTTATACAATTTGCAGTTACCATTGGATGCTGCCAACTTAATGGGGAACATACTATTTTAACAATGGTATCACTAAGATCAATTTAAGACTTCTTCTCGCAAACTTTGTCAGAGTGAGTTTGTACCATGGCTAAAGGCAAGTGAGGGGAAAAAAAACTCTCCAAACGTATTCTAAGAGAATAAGAATAACCACATTTCTTCCCTGCTGAAGGTGCACAGGATATGGCCTGTTCTGATGAGGTCTATCAAATGTACAGGGTAATATCAGGTTAGTAAATTCCAGTGGAGAGAGCTGTTTTCAGCTTTTAATGGTTTTTAATAAAAGGAGAAAGTACAAGCTATAAAAGCCAAAATAATAGAACCCTTTACAGCTGAAGAGTGCCTTAACACACTGCATTTCCATCAATCAAGCCATCTTAAGGTGTATATGGGGAAATTCCTCCATTCTAAATTTGAATAGTTCATCTTGACTTGAGCTTTAAGGAAGAGTTGCTCCTGCTAAGCTTCTGGTTTTCTGGGACTCTCAGTTCTCATCTTTCCTTAACCAGATTGTTAAACTCTCTCATCTATTACCCATTTCTACTACAAATATACATCTCCATTACATATTCAGACCAGTTCTGAATAAACATATCTCCTATAGCTTCCCTTAATTCTGGGCTGACATATTTCTTCTACTTTCCTGACAGTTTTACTTTCCCTGCAAACAAAAAAGTTTCACTTTCCATGCAGAAAATAATAAAAAAACTTCAAATGTACTTTGCTTTTTTTTAAAAAAAGAACAACTGTCTTCTTGGTGGGGGGGTCTTTTTTCTGTTATCATTTGCAGTTTACCTAGCTTCCACAGTTTCTGGTATGACCAAGAGCTTAAGAGGAAGGATCCAATATTCCTTCAAGCTGGTTTCCCTTGGCATTTAATTGAAGCTCGTGCAGCAAAAAAAACTCAGAAGGGGAACTATGCTATGAAAGGCAGGAGCCTCACATGCCTCTTTGACTACATACAACCAAGCACAGTTAAAACACCTTACAACATATCTGTGGGGATTTCACCTGCATATTCTTCTTCTTTAGCAATAGCCAATGTTTCATTCGATGGAAAAGGGAGCCTTGGAAAATAAAGCCATAGATATTTTGCCTCAGTGCAATTGTTCCAGAAAAAAAAGAGAGAGACCTGGCAAATGTCTGATGGTGCTAAGGCTTCTTTGCTGCAGAAGAAGAGAGCTTTAGTTATCAAGATGGCTGCCCTGCTCACAATCTTTGAGTAAAGTTGAAATCACACCAAAGGAGGATGAAATGACCATCAACTGCTCATCTTTTAACAGGATAGTAACAAAACCTTGAATCAATAAAAAGCCATGCGGGTTTAGAATACATCAGGCCATGTATCCTGAGAAAATAACTGATTGTAAAATAGGAATAGAACAGTACATTATGTATGCTTCCATCAAGAATGATTCCTTGGGCTCACCGTCTTTAACTATTCCCATCTTAACATCCAATTAAAGGCTGTTATTATAAACCAAGGGAAAGTTAGCATAATTATCTTTGTACTCATTACCAAGGGCATGTTTATATTCATACGCTTTTTTTCCTGAAAGATTATCTGGAAATAGCACCACACAGGAGTCTTTATGGGATTCATTACTTAAGTGCACAGGTTTCTTTTTAATTTTATTAAGGAAATTTCAGACTAACCATATGGAATTAATTTTCATGAGGAAAGATAGATACAAGGAAGAGATTAGTAATGCTAATATTGACAACATATTTTTATTATACCGTAGAACTTAAGGGACCAACACACACACACACACACACACACACACACTTCATTTAAAGATACTTAAAAGGATACTGCCAGGGTTCACCTTCTCTTCTGCCTCTTCTCATCCTATCTTTTCTTACCTGAGAAAGAGAAATAAAATATATTCCATTCAATTTAGATTCTTAGTGGATTTTTTCATGATTGTTTCCACATTGCTTTATTTTGTTCCTTTCCTTTTTAACTTATATTTGCATGAATTTCTGACAGAAAGAGTGACCCCTACAAGCATACATTGCTGAGTGTTCAGGAAAGATTTGAGATATGCAAACTTCACTCCTACTCACAATATGTCTTCTTCCCAAATTGATTCCATTGGCACATTATACTAGTTTATAAACCAGTGTACAGTATATAAGCCAGCTGTGGCTAAAGTCCTGCTATGCCACAAGCCACATCATTGCTAGATACTTTATGTTGTATAAACATAGCGAAAGAATAGCACAGCAGTCAGGAAAAATAAGTTAAAGGAAAGGAGAAAACAAAAAAAACCTAGATAACTTCACCAGCATAAGCGGCTTTGGGGCTTGTTTCCTGTTTATATATGGTAGCTTGCCCTGTTAGTGCTGGTGAGGATATTCTATAAGGTAGGAGCCACAACAAAGGAGGCCTACTTCCTGGCACCCCGCTCCTAATAAATGGGATGTACCAGATCAGATGGGACAAAGAGGTATAATTGGAGAGAGCTAGTTCATCAGGTGACACAAATCTATGAAAGGCTTTAAAGGTTAAAACCAGCACCTTGAATTGGACCTGGAAGCAACCTGGAACTAGTGCAGTTTGTAGAGTAGAGTTGTAACATATGCAGTTCTAGAAGCATGCATAACTGCCAACACCACTGCATTTTGCACCAATTGAAGCTTCTGGATACTCTGCCTCATGTAGAGGTCAGTATAGTAGTCCAATCAGGGCTGTGACTATAACTATATAGGACATACAGGCAGAAGACTAGCAGAGTACATCTATGAACATAAACTAGCAGTGAGGCAACATAA
The DNA here is from genome assembly GCF_964273705.1 of Natrix helvetica. Classification (NCBI taxonomy): domain Eukaryota; kingdom Metazoa; phylum Chordata; class Lepidosauria; order Squamata; family Natricidae; genus Natrix; species Natrix helvetica. The sequence goes on along the minus strand of NC_138548.1, from coordinate 138,887,219 downwards.
TGAAAAGCCTTTAATTTTACAAAACATGGAGTGACTCTACCATTGGAAAGTTTCCCAAGTTTTCATTTTGACTTTGAGCGTTCCAACTCTGGGCATTCAATGCCAAGCTAAATCTAAAAACACCAGGGAATTGCTGGAAGTCTAGCATTCAGACAAATCAGCCGGCAATCATAGAGATAAACCACATTAACATAGCATTCAAAAGAGACGATTAAAAATGCTAAGAAGAAAATGAAAGGACCAGAACACAGGACTCCAACTATCAACATTCAGATAAGCAAAGATTAATAGCAAGCAAATGATCAGGCAGAAAATTAGAGTTTTATCAAAGAGAAAATCATACCCCCACCAGTACTAACAGGGCAAGCTGTTGTATATCAACAAGAAACAACACACACACACACTTACACATACACACATTGATGAAATTGTCTAGCTGAGGAATGAAATGTTTACAAGCAAACCACCAAGCTAAGAGAGCACCTATGTCTCTGAAATTAAATATACCATGCACCTTGGCTGTTCAGATGCCAAAATTATTCAAAAATTAAGTTTACATTTTCAGTGATAAATAAATACTATGTCTCTTGTTTGCCCTTGTTTGCTCTTCTCAAATAAGATAATTAAAACAGTAATAGCAGTAATAACCTACCCAGGAAAACAACAAAATAAAATATAAAATAGTTTGGCAGCCGGAAAGGTTTGCAAAGCAATGATTCAAAATTCAAAAAATATTGTATATACTATATTTACAAAATTCAACATAACTAGATTCAAAGTTCCTAAATTGTTGTGTATACTATACTTATAAAACTGCAAAGTAAAGGAAGATTAGAATTTCAGTTTCTAAAACAAAAAAAAGCTTGTCATCTAGAATAAATCTTTATAGCACCAGATGGAAATTATACATTTAATGCCTTCGTATAGGGAGCATCGATTAAGAGAATTTAAGATAATAAGAGGACATCTTAGAAGATACTGATAACATTGTGCCTGAAACACTATATTTGATGCATTAAACTAAATATGCTAATGAAATTTCAGATGATTAAGTTTTAATTTGTAAGTCTTTCTTTCCTAGTTTGCGGTTGGATATGTGAATTAAAGGCAATCTGAGCTCTATTCTATTCATTGACACCAGGGTGTGTCACTTTTTCTATTTTGTTTTCTTTCTTTCCTTTCTTTTTCCACTCTTCTTTTCCTTTGCCTTCCCCCTCAGAGGAAACATTTATTTCCAACTTAGCAACTCCTCACAAGCATTCTATTATTTTCTTAGTTTGATTTTTTTCTCTCTTCCTGTCACCCCTTTCATTCCACTGAGCCAGATTGGCTACATCTATATCAATCCTGCTTCCTTAAAAGAAGATAAATGTCATCTCTTGGATTCAGTGCAGATCATTTTCAGACTGATGTAGCATTGCAAAGAGGGATGATAAATAAGGTGGGTTTTTGCCTCCTTGTTTCCACCAGCACTTCATCTTTGATGAGCATTTCCCAAAACGTTCTACCTGAATTCAGAGTTGCCTCAAACCGCAAGATGGGAAGCAAATAAATTTAATATTTTTTTTAAGAGTGGCGAGCCATCCAGAATGGCATTGGTGGCTGAAGGAAGAAAGGAAACAGTCTCCATGTGTCCCTTTTGTACAAAGCTTCTGCCAAGTCCATGAAAAGAAGGGACAACTATGGATCAACCTCCTACTGCCCATCAAAGTGTAGAGCAGAGGTGTCAAACTCAAGGCCCACAGGTGCACCCTGAAAACAGCAAAGGACCAGCATGTGGTGCTTCTGCCAGCAAAAACAGACACACACACACACACACACCAGCTCCATTTCCACTGGCAGAGGATTGCAGGAGCCCATCGCTGCTGGAAACGGAGCTCGGGAGCCTGTTTTCACTTGCAGATCATTTGGGCCACCACAGGCATCCTCTGATATGAGTGACATCAATCTGGTCACACCCACCCTAGCCACACCCACCCGGGCCCACGAGATCAAACACAACTCTGATGCGGCCCTCAATGAAATCGAGTGATGTAGAGCCACCAACCAAAACAAAAGTCAATATCAGCAATCAAGGTCAATAAAGGTGCGAAAAACTCTTAAAGGAAAATCAGCCAAAGTCATGCAGACACGCCTCAAGTGCAAAATGATATTTACCAAGCCGAATACAACAACCTACCAACATCCATGAACGCACTTGCTCCAAAGATTTGATCATCCATCTCTTTTTGTAGTAGCAATCAAGCAATAGAAACCGGAATGATCCTTACTGAGACACAGTGACGTGCGGTGAGGTTTATGACTGGTGAGGCACTGACACAGTGCTGGGTTTCAAATATTTTTAGACTTGTGGACTTCAACTCCCAGAATTCCACAGCCAGGCATGCTCAGTTCCAATTTAAAGCGACAGCATTTGTTTTTCTCCTTTGCTCCTTCTTTCTTTTTCTTTTTCTTCTCCTTCCTCTCCTTCCTCCCTCTCTCCCTTACTCCCCCTCTCTCAAACACACACACACACACACACACAAGTTGGATTGGACTATCTCTCCTACCCCTTCCCTCTCTCACTCACTCTCAAACAACCCCACACACACACAAAAGTTGGATTGGATATCTTTTCCAGTGGCTTGAAAGCAGCTCCTCTGCCATCCCCCCCATTCCCCTGCTGCCTTTCCCAAACACCTCCACCATTGCAAATGCAGCCTGCTGTCTGGGTGGGAAATGCCTGGAACACAATAAAGCCCACCCACCACCTCCTGCTGGCAGGCTGGGGTGAGAGGAGAGGCAGAGAAGCCGGAGGGGAGCCGATCCGAGAAAGAGGCTGGGGGGAAGTGTGTGTACTACAGCATGGCTCTTTGCCTGGCTTCCTGCCTCCTCCTGTGGTCTCCTCAGTGCTCGCTTGTGCTCTCCCTCCCCAAGTGTAGTTTGATTGCAGGTGGAGCCACGTTGCCTTTTCAAACTTGTAATCAGTGAAGCTGGGCTAGATTTTTATATAGTTTTATCCAGCTGTGTGTGTGAGAGAGAGAAATGAATGGGGGCCTGGGGAGGAAGTCACTACACTTGGGGAGGGAGAGCACCAGTGAGGAGACCACAGGAGGATGCAGGAAGCCAGGCAAAGAGCCATGCTGTAGCACACACACCGGCCCCACAACGTGGCTCTGCCTGCAATCAAATTCTCTTGGGGAGGGAGAGCACAAGCGAGCCAGGGTCCTGCCCTCCAGCCTTTGCCCAAAGCCCTGCACAGCACCAGGAGGATGAAGTTTGAATTCCTCCCCCTCCCTCCAACCCACACATACCTTTTCCAGCTTTTTTTAACAGTTAAGCAGAGTCATCCACGGTGAGGCAGTAACTAGCTCAGCTTTTTCCTTTTACTTTTTTTTTTCATGATGAGAGTGGTGAGGCTCTGCCTCACTTGCCTCACCTGATTGCACGTCACTGCTGAGACACCACAAATGGCTTACAAATTGCCTTTCTTCCAGGACAACGTAGCAGGTGCCTCATCCAACCACACGCTGCCCATCACACTGGCGAAGCTTCAGAGCTTCAGAACAGTCAAGTTTTGCAAACTATCTAAATAAGGAAATGGGAGCATAGCATGCATTTGGCAAGGAATGAAAGAGGTGATAATATGGTGTGGAGCACAGAGGTTGGAGACCACGTCCAGCAAGTGACCAATGGGGGATTGATGGTGAGAGATCCTGAGGGATCTCTTGTTGCAAAGCTACATGTAGCAGCAAATTCCTGCTGTATCAATTGTTGCTATTAAGAAAACAAAAGAAAATCCTGCCCAGTGACACTGTTAATCAGGTGCCAAATAAAAAATAGTGCTACATTTTTTTTTCAGGAAAACTGGAATAGAACTGGCCTAGTTTTCATCTTGAAAGTTATTATTTGCTGCATAAATGACTGTATAAGAGATATATGTTGGAGCTGCTAATTCTTTGAGTTGAAGCAATCTTTTTAAACAGCTAGAATTCAAACAAGCTGAAGGAGGGCAGGTGTCTCTGCAGCTGCCAATGCCACTACAAAAATAGATAGCATCACAGTGGTTTTTGGGATGACCCAGCAGGAAATTGACTAGTTTGATCAAGATGGGGTGGTAGTTCTATTCCATAAAGAAAACTGCATTTAAACTCAGGTGAAATTTCTATGCAAATTAAATCCATTTGGCACAATTTAAATGGAGACATTTTAAACCTGTTTAGGGGAAATTCAAAATGCATCATTATTCCTGCCATTCATTTTCATACAGGGCTGAATACCGGTAGGGTTTATAATAGCACATTATCATGTAAAATGGCACACAATTGCCCTGCATATTATCATTACAAAACAAGCCATATCTTGCTGCCTAGTTGCTTAATGTGTCTCAACACAATGACAACATTGTTATAGTGGAATTTCTGCTTCAGTTTCAGGATTTGAGTCTGATTGTTTGCTAACCTCAGAATTTGATTAAAAAATACTCTAGGGTTACGTGGTATTATTTCTAAGACAAAAAAAAGATCCCCCCCCCCCCCAATGAATGCATATCCAGAATAGTGAAGCAATTAAGTTATTAGCCCTGACAGGACTCTACAAACATGGGAGAGAAGGGGAGGGGGGAATCATTATAGTGCTTGCTATTTATTTTTACTTATCATGAAACTCCTCATCACCCTCTACTAATAATATTTGCAGAGCAAAGAGTGTGGTGGTGCAGTTGTTAGAATTAATACTGCAGAGCTAAATCACTGCTCACTCCAGGAGTTCGAATCTGACTGGATCAAGGTTGACTCAGCCTTCCATTCTTCCAAAGTCAGTAAAATGAGGACCCAAAATATTGGAGGCAATATGCTCACTTTGTAAACTGTTTTAAAGGTAAAGGTAAAGTTTCCCCTCACACATATGTGCTAGTCGTTCCCAACTCTAGGGGGAGGTGCTCATCTCCGTTTCAAAGCCGAAGAGCAAGCACTGTCTGAAGATGTCTCTGTGGTCATGTGGCCAGCATGACTAAATGCCAAACGTGCAAAGAACGCTGTTATCTTCTCACCAAAGATGGTTCCTATTTTTCTACTTGCATTTTTACATGCTTTCAAACTGCTAGGTTGGCAGAAGCTGGGACAAGTAACGGGAGCTCACTCCGTTGCGTGGCACTAGGGATTCGAACCGCCGAACTGCCGACCTTTCTGATCAACAAGCTCATCCTCTTAACCACTGAACCACCACGTCCCTGGTGTATGTGTATAACCTACACTTTTTAAACTGAATGTGACCTTTCTAATCGACAAGTCAGCATCTTGGCCACTGAGCCACCGCGTCCCTCTAAAACTGCTTTATAGGACTGTAAACCACTGTGAAGTCTTAAGTCTTATAAGTCTTAAGTGCTATTGCTATCCAGCTTTGGCCCACCCTTCTGTGTCCCAAAGGTGCTTTTTCAAAAGGCAACTGGATTTTCTTTGTTTTTTCTTGAAGACGTTGCACTTCTTATCCAAGAAGCTTCTTCAGTTCTGTCCCTCCACCACCACTACCATCATCATTCAGTTAGAACTGAAGGAGCCTCTTGGATGAGAAGAGAAATGCCTTCAAGGAAAAACAAAGGAAGTCTAGTTGCCTCCTGAAAAAGCATCTTTGTGACAAACATGATCCGGATCACTGAAATCTCCACAGACATCCAGCATTCTGCGTGTTAACATAAAGGACAATTTATTCATGAGCAACTGTGTCTGAGTTTTGAAATAGCTACATTGGTGGATTATTGTTCTTTTGGGGGCTATTCCTGCATAGTTAGCCTAAACACCTTAATCCAATGGTACACTGGATAGATTGCTTGGAAAAATAGAGATCCCGCAACTTGAAAGAAAGAATGCAATTCTTTTAACATCAGGTCCCTCTATTTCCAAAAGTGTGAAGAATAACAATTTGCGTGTTTTTCAGCAAGATTAAAACAATCCTAATAGCAACCAAGCATCACACCTCAGAACTGTCCACAAATGGACACTAAAATTATATACAACCCAGAGTCCCTCTCTGAGGGAGATGGGCAGTTAAAATTGTGAAATATAAATAAATTAATATAAATATGTGAAGTGAGTCAAAATGACAAGATACAGCTACAATCCAAAACCCTGGTCTTTAATATATGCTTTGAATTGATCGGTCTTAAATTAGGCCTAATCTACGCATCTAAAGGTAATCAATCACATTCCACCTTTTTTCCTTGGATGTTTTTTATTACTGAAGTAACAAGAAAGCTTGAAACTATTTTGCAATAGTTTATTTTGACTCAATACATACATAGCATAATGATGGGAAATTGAACTTTTTCTTCCTTTTAGTCCCCTGCTTCTGTTTCTCCATATCTATTCCTGCCTGTATCTCTTTTTGGGGAATCATACATATTTCTTTGCTTTTAAAAAAAATCCCTTTAGTTGACATCCCCCTTGTTTGTGGCTGGAACAAAGGAACTCTTACCTGTTCCAAGTTGTAGCAAAATAAATTAGTGCAGGTGAAACCATCACAATAATGTAATAGTTCCTACCCACAGAAATAGTTTTCTTGTTAATGCTAGTACAGTGATACATAGGAAGAAGACAAAAATTTCTTTCTGTTACTCAAATGAATTATTCTCAAGCCAAATTTCAATTACTGGATAAGTACAAGTTCTCCATGGGGCTAATTTTGAAAGGTTGTGCAAAGTGTTGTCTGGGTCCCATGCTGAGAAAAATTATTACCTCATCACACTATCACTGAATTACCAAAATTAGAGGTAGACAATTTGTCCAATCTATCTCTTTTGGCCCGAGAAAGATTTATCATTTATGGGACATTTTCTCCACTTTATTCCATTTATATTTTAAGTTCATAAGGTTACTTGGCAGCTGAAAAGCACTGGCACTATTCATTCTTTTAAATTCCATATTGTAATTAATCTGGGTAACAACGGCTTCACTAATGGACCATCTAAGTCTTTGAGACTCTTTTTAAAAAAATAATGTAATTGCCCCTCTTTACTGAACGAATGCCTTAGAAATAGCAAAGACAACTCTCAGAACTATTTTGAGATTCTTTACAGAGATAAGTAGCATTCAGTTAATAAGGTTAATTTTTTTAAAAAAAAGATATTCTAGGCAGGAGCCCATCTTCTCTTCTCTTCTTATACAGGCTTACCAGTCTGGGAAAGTCACATATCAACGAATGTTCAGTTCCAATCTGGGAGAAAAACACTGGAGGCAAAATGGAAGCTGGAGGCCGATTGGAAAGAGGGTCCATTTATTGATGAACAGAAGCACGTGATTATGGTTCTGGTGCAGCTGACCACATGGAGTTGAGAGGTTTTTATACCTTGCCTTGGGCTTTGAACTTGAGCTTTCTGTTCCTGTGCAAGAACATGTATTCTATTGGCTGTTGTCAGACTCCCATCGTTCCATGTACAAATCCTAGGAGTTTGTCTCAGCTAAATTTGGTTGTGGTTTGGGCTGATGCAGTGAAGGAGCTTGTTGGGCAATTCCTATCGTGGCTGAGGGCTAACCCTACTTTTGTTCAGACCTTGCTGCATGGAATTATTGCCTATGAATAGAGCTACCTAGATACTTGACTTCTTTCAATAAGCTCTAGCTCTTAAGTGCTGACATCTGCTGAGGGCTATTAAGAAAGGTGGTGTCTGCTTTCTATCTCCTAGAGTATGTTTCTCCATTCCTCCTTTAGGGAAATATAATATTCTGCCTTTTGGTATTTCCTAAAATATTTCATTCTTCTAGGATGCTAGGTGGGGGCTAAATTTCTGCATGCAATCAATCTATGATATTTGCATGTGTTTCTTCAATATGGCAAAGTGTAACTGAACATGACACATAGAACTAAGTGTTCGTGGGCATTGCTGAATTGCTCTGCTGCTGTTTGTGAAAAAGTGAGATCAGCACTAAATTAAATAATACCTTTGTTTAGACAACAGGCTCATCTGCAATCTTTTCTTCAGCAGATGCAAAATTTTTGATCCAGCACATTATAGAGTTTTTTTTACAAGTTAGTGTTCTGTATCAACTTGTGTAATTAGCTTATCATTAAAATACATATGGAAGTTAAGTTGATATGTTGCTACCTCTTTTCCTCCCTGTAGCATTATTATATTCGGTGAATAGTCAGCCAGATGTTCAGACCGAATTTGGCATTTTTATTAACCTATTGAGTCCTTCCCAAGGACCCGGGGATAGGCCAGGGATTCCAGTGGTGTTATTATGATTTGTCATACTGTCAGCCAGATGTTTAGACTTTTATCCAGCTACTGTATTGATTTCTTCCCAAGAACCTGGGATTAGTAGGTGGTGTTGTTTGCTTGTTGACATCCATTGCTTCTGAATTCCTTCTTTCTTCCATCAAGTTGAGAAAAGATAGTCAGAAAAAGACATGCAATGGGCAAAGAAGGAGGAATGGCGGGAAACCAGACATATCATTAATGTGATTGGAATCTGAAGTTGAAAGCTACAGACTTTATTTTTGGTGCTACAGGGAAGTGGGGAAATAAACTTGGCGTCCAAGGTTTTTTTTTTACAACAGCAATAAAAAAGGACTATATAGGGGACCTTTGCATAGTTCTGTTTATGAGGTACAATCCGAAGTTCCTAGCCAAAACAGAAAGCCTTCCCTATGGCAGAAATTCAAGAGGCTTCTACAGGTTGTAGGAGTCAATGTCAGGTGGCATAAAACATTAACAATTGAGGAAAGGCATGAATTCAGCAATTTAATGGACTCTGCCATGAGGGAAAAGTCTAGCCAACTATCCAATATATCATCTTAATTCCCAAACTTGATTCCTTGATGAGGGGAGTTACTTGTTCTTTGTGTAGGAACAGGTATAGATTTAGAAAACCAACCAATTAATTTCCATCAGCTTTGCTGATATTTACACCTCATTTTGAGGCAACTGTACTCCTCCCCAAGTAGCTTCCCATGAAATGTTATCCATGCTACATAAACCCATGTCCGACATAGTGGTTTGATGCAGTGTCACCCTGCAGAAACTCACTAAAAGGGAGCAGGACAGCTTAATGATGTCCTTTTTATTCTGTATATCAGAGAGAGGCCAAAGGAAGTTACTTCATGTTACGGAGTAAATTTGAAAATTGCAAAACTATACCTAAGGGTATGACAGATGCTTACTTCAACTCTGTTTCTGACAAATCTATTTTGGAGAGTCCTGGAATGTCAGCTTGCAGCCTTTTAATTCTATTGCTCCCTAACAGTCATGATGGATTTTATTTCATCGGGCAAACATAAATTATCCTATAATCATTTTTGTGTGCCGTCTAGGCTTGTATTGACTTGTCTCTATAAAGGAGGGAGAAAATAAGTTAAAATTTGGTGTGAAAAATGGAATGAATAGGAGCACGTAAATGTCTTTGTGTTTTTTTCCTGCACTGAGGGAAAATGCCTCAACTTTAATTGTCAGTTCCAAATAGCTGTCTTTTTGTGGTGACATGAGATGAATTTAAAAATAAAGAAATAATAAATAAATAAAATCATTCGCTCATTGTTCAAAAGTAACTCTCTGAGTTGACATAATGTGCTTTTTGAGCAGTCGCATCTGACTCTGCAAGTTCCAGATCAGTAGATGCTAAAAGGAGCATTTCTAAATCTCTTGAAAATAGACCTACAAGACAAGTCAAACATTAGAGCCCAAATCTCTCTCCTTGGAGCGGTTAGAACAGAGGACTGAAAGACAGCTGGATTTAAAGCTGTGATTTTTTCAAATGGCAGATTTCCATTTAGCTCCAGCAAGGGAGGGAGAGACTTTTCCTCACAAAGAAATTATAATAATTTAAAAAGTTGGGCTGTGGGTTTAGGAAACTTGAAAATTACCTCCACTTAGACATATACAGGGATGTGGTGGTTCAGTGGTTAAGACGCTGAGCTTGTCATTCAGAAAGGTTGGCAGTTCAGTGGTTCGAATTCCTAGCACCATGTAACGGAGTGAGCTCCTATTACTTGTCCCAGCTTCTGCCAACCTAGCAGTTTGAAAGCATGTAAAAATGCAAGTAGAAAAATAGGAACCACCTTTGGTGGGAAGGTAACAGCGTTCCATGCGCCTTCGACATCTAGTCATGTTGACCATATGACCACGGAAATATCTTCAGACAGCGTTGGCTCTTCAGCTTTGAAATGGAGATGAGCATCGCCCCCTAGAGTTCAGAATGACTAGCACATACAGTATGTGCGAGGGGAACCTTTACCTTTACAGTACACTCAATTACTTTTTAATTCACAGCAGACATATGGATATACTGGTAACATTCCTGAATAACTTATGCTAGAAGAGTAAGACTTCTGAGTCTCAGTACAGGTGGATCTTCTACTCTCTCAATGGTTTATGAAGCGTTCTGTAAAAATGTTGGAATTTGTTTTATTTTCCCAAAAGGAACACAACATAATTAGTGGTAAGTCACAATTCCTTGACAATCATCCATCATTATTGGTCTCCCTCTGCAATACACCAATAAGGGGGCTTGAGGATATTACAAAATATCCTGTGGCGCATTGGGTCCTCTTTTGAGACAAAGGTAGTCATGTCATCTGATGTGACCAGAATGAACATTAAATTTTAAGCTGACTATAGTTTGTTAACCACAATGCTGGTGGGTCTATGATCATCTAAGGAGAGTATATATCACAAATAGAAAAATAAGTTTAAATAAGGGTAAACAAACTTCAATAATGTCAATATTTAGTTACTTAAACAGATAAAGAGGCAGGGCAAACAACCAGTGGGAACAGGAACAATTACAACTTCCTGCCAGCTTCCCCATTGACTCTGATTGTGAGAAGTTGGCAGAGAGCATTGTGTAACAGCAGAGATGCTGCAGTAGCCACAACCTTGTGAATAAAACTGATTTGAATATTGTGGTAATTTAAATTCCACAAAAGTAATGGGTCCCAGATTTTTTTTATATACACATTCTTTATATTAGTGGATTTTAGTTTCCTTGGTTAACAATTGTTGTGGTAATGCACTATTTTGGCTAACCTGAGGTGAGAAACAAACAGATAAACAGAGAGAGAATTTCAGTAGTATACAGATTCTCTTAGTCTGTCACATAACTGAGGACATGGAATATAGGTAGTCCTCAACTTACAACTACAATTGAATCCAAAATATCCATTGTTAAGCAAGAGGTGTTAGGCAAATTTTACCCCATTTCACAATCTTTCTTGCCACAGTTGTTGACTAAATCACTGCTGTTGTTAAGTTAGTAACACGGTTGTTAAGTGAATCTGGCTTCACTTTTGAGTTTTCTTGACAGAAAGTTTCAAAAGGGGATCATATGACCCAAAGACATTACAACCATGATAAATATATGCCAGTTGCCAAGCTAATCCTAATTTTGATCACACGACCACAGGGATACCGTAATGTTCACACCCAAAGGTCCTTTCCAAAAGGCAACTGGACTTCCTTACTTTTTTCTCTTTCAAAACGTTTCGCTTGTCATTCAAGAAGCTTCTTCAGTTCACTTTCTTGGATGAAAAGTAAAAAAATTTAAAGGAAAAAAAAACTAAGAATGTCCAGTTACCTTTTGAAAAGCATTTTTGGGACAACCATAACCTGGCTGATTCAGAATCTCCATAAACATTTGCAATGATCATAAGTATGAAAAACGGCCATAAGTCCCTTTTTCCAGTGCCTTTGTAACTTTGAACAGTCGCTAAAAGAATGGCTGTAAGTTGAGAACTACCTCTAATTTTAGAATTAAATACAATCAATATTGGGATGAAATTCATTTAATGAAAAGCTACAGTCATTACCAAAAAATAGCAATGTGTGTTATTATATGGGCAGGCTTCTATACCTAAGTCTAGTTCTAACCAAAGTTCTCTTTAGTCCCATTCCACAAAGTCTCCTTCAAAGGGCATCAAAAATGTTCAGAGAAGATCTGAGAAAGGAAGGGAGAGTTCTGCATTGATGGATGAACTCACTACATAAAACTAAAAGCATTGGGTTGATTTACTTTGGGAACTTGTTCACAATCGTATCTTGTTAGCACAAGGGGGACAATCTTAGTCTACCACATGTTCAGTGATAATGGCACAAAGGAAAACTGCTACTTCTTTATTTTATTATTAAAGGAGAATAAAGGAGAATTATTAAAGGAGTTCTCGAGTTTTAATATAAGCAGAACAGAATTGAGTGTCATTGAATGTCAAACTTCTTAGGCTGTCTGGCAGCTTTGTCAAGTTGGTTTTTTTATTTATTTATTTCTTATAGTTTTATAATAAAAACAGCTTTTTCACACTGTCTTTTCTTTTCATGCCTTAGTAACAATGGATCTACGCACCCAAGCAAGGTCATCAGGATGTGTTTTTCGGCAATCAAAAGATGTAGATAATCCCACACTTTTTTGATGGAGCCAGTGACTTTCTAAAGTTCATGCTGCAATTCAGGTCAAAGGTAGGTATTCCAGTTCCAGATACATCAAGAAGTAGGGGTGAAATTCAGCAGGTTCTGACAGGTTCTGGAGAACCCATAGCGGAATTTTTTTTTTTTCAGAAAATTTTATTGGTTTTTAAAAACATTTATAAGGAAAAGGGTAGTTGGAATGGTATACAAATTTTGGCAGTTGCAAGTGTGGCAGACACTATGAGTTTGGAGCCCCCTCCCTCCAAACTCATAAGATACATCTATGTATAAAACATTAATACAAAATCATATAAAATCAGCATATTAATTCTAAGAAAAAATTTCAATCAGCTTATATATTATGATATATAATCTAGATATAATTTCATTATTACTTTCGGTCTGTTTATAACAATGTGATTTTCTTATTCATTTTTGTGATCTGAGCTTTCTTGGTGTTGCCCCTTCTCCCCCCGCTGGCAGGGCTCCGGCCCCTCCCGTGTCCTGTGTAACCGTTGAAGAGTCTTCTGTTTTTTCTAGGTTCGCTTTATTTTTTTCCATAAAGGCCTGAGCCTCTATGGGTGTATTGATTCTGATTCTTGTCTCCTCCCAGAATATCAACATCCCTTCAGGCATCAACCATCTAAACCACACCCCTTTCTGGTATAATTTATTCGCCAATTGTGAATAATTTTTTCTTTTCTCCCTAATTTTTTTTGGGATCTGCTTCAAGATGGTTATCTCCCTGTCATGTACACCCAGAATTTCGTCTCTTGTGCTTTTCCTAAGAAATTTAATATGGACCTCCCTGGGTACATTGTGTGTTCTGGCATATGCTGAATTCACTCTATAGACCAGGTCTATCTCCCATTCCATCTGTTGTTTATCTTTGTGTATATATTCAGCTAAGATATTAGTCATAATGTCCCTTATGTTTTCCCCATCTGCTTCTATAACATTTTGAAATCTAAGATAAAAGGACATTCTCTCAAATTCTATTTTCATTTGTTGGATATCAAGTTCTTTGTTACCCTTCTGTAGAGCTTCTACCCCCCCCCCTGCCTTCTACCCCACCCTCCACAAGGTCCAGTCTCTGTGAGTTCTTATAAATTTGGACTTGATTCTCTTTAATTTCTTCCTTCATTTCCTTTAATTGTTTCTTAATTTCTTCCTGGCCCTGTATGAGTTGCTGAAGCATTTGTTGCAAATCCATCTCTGTACTCTTAGGTTGCATCAGTTCTGTAATCTTTGACTGTGTAGCAGGACTGGATGTTGCAGATGTTGGTGCAGAGGTAGCAAAGCCAGGTTTTCCAGGTGGTGGTCTTTTTGGAGACATAGTTTAAAGACAGAATAAATCAGTCAGTGTAGAGACTGGACAGCTGGAGAAGTAGAGCAGGCAGACGAGTCCAGGAGGCAGAAGATCCAAACAGATGGGAGTTTCTTTAGTCAGTCTAGCAATAGAGAAAAATTTTCTCTCCAGAGAGTTCAAAAAATAGCAATCCACAAGAGATTCTTCTGGGTGACACGGAGACAAAGACCGGAAGCCTGAATTTTAAAGGTGGAGTCAGGTTTTATAGTTCATGAAGACAACGGAAGTGTGCCATCTTGCCCTGCCAGCTTTGGGCTCAGAGGCATAATAAAATTTAAAAAGTTCAGAAAATTCTCAGTTCACCCATATATTCTGGAACTAAGTCCAATGAAAGTCACTTTTACAGGGGTGAGGCATCATTAGTTGGCTCTCCCCCCTCCTCTTTCTCCTGGGGGAGGAAGCAAAATCTTCTCAAGCTGCTTGTCCAAGGGGGGAGGGAAAATCCCCCTCCCTCTAGCCGCACCTCCAACAATAATCCGAAAGCTTAACTTTTAAAGTCGCTGAAAAGTCCATCAGTTCAAAAGAAAGGGAATGAAGAAAGGAAGCCTCTCACCATACCGCCGCTGCTTCCTTCAATAGTGTGTTGTCCGATCGGCATGGAGCGAGACGCAGGCGCGCCCTCCAATACTGCTCCCCGGTGCCTAGAGCGAAGCGGAGAAGCCCCCACCAGCCGCCGCTGATGCCAGGGCCCTCCGTGAGCCGCTCCCTCGGCAGGACGCCTCTCCAGGGCGTCCTGTGCCCCCCAGAGCGGGGGAAGCCCACCGGGAGAGCGGGAGCGGGCAAAGGACTTGCCCGTCGCCGTAGCTGCCGGAACCCATAGCGGAAATTTTGAGTAGTTCAGAGAACCAGCAAATACCATCTCTGCGTGGCCCCAGAATGGGGAGGGAGTGGAGATTTTGCAATATCCTTCTCCTGCCACGCCCACCAAACCACGCCCACCAAACCACGCCCACAGAACTGGTAGTAAAAAAAATTGAATTTTACCACTGCTGTGAAATCTCCCTTTTCATAGAAAAGAGGGGTGGATATTGCTCAAATGGAAAGGAATTGATTCAAATGTGCATATGTTATGCATCTGCAATATGAATGCATATAACAGTGATCTTAGAAGATCAAACACTTTTGGTCATCAAAACCTGGCTGTACTTAGGAAGTTTGCAAGTCACTTCTAAACTGGTCTTCTCAGCAAAATATTAGCAACCCAAACATTTAAGGAGTTTGATGTGGGGAGAAAACTTAACGAGCAATCCCCTAAGCACATTTTATAATAGCATAGATATTGTGTCCACTGGAAAGCTTGGATCATTAACAAAATAGGAATGCAAGACATGCACTGAATCTATCAGCAACAAAGGTGTTTGTCTAATACCAGTTTTATCTTCAGGTGGGAGTGACCAGAACTGAATTCTAGAAGTTGAATTCAGTAAAAAGAAGACAGAGGAAAATATTTTAGTTTACTATTCTTGACAGATACCATATCATGCATGCAATGATTTACTTAGGGAGTCGATTTAGCCAACATTAGTTTAAATCCAATTTTGGAACCACATATATGGATCATGAAGACACCGCTTAAGCAGATTCTTCAATCAAAATGAAGATTTGATTTGAATGTATAAATCCAGCTTCAAGGACCTCATCAGTTCTCAACAGGCTTTCTAGACTATAAAGGCTTTTCTACTATTTCTGAAATTGTTAGAAACCATGTACTGTGCTACAAATTCAATTCTGTACTTGCAGAAGGTTGTGTAGGATGATCAGCTTTCAGATATTATCTGATGCTGACCTGGAGCTGACAATGTGTTTGATCATTTCCTTAGAGTCCCTGCCATCACAGCTGTCTTGGGGTGCCAAGGCTAACCATGCTCAGTCTTCATGCATTTGATCAGCTTTCAGCTTCTTTCCTGTGACCAGCCACAAGCATTAACTTTCCTCTCTCTTGGGCTAATGGAATGTTACGCTTCTTTGCTAAGTTTGCCACCATAACTGGAAGTTCAGCTCAGGTTTCAGAACTCTGAATATGTGGGGAACACTGGCTAGACAGGTATTGGATCAAAGCTAACTTTTAGACTCTGCTTGATTGACACAGCTTTGGATCTCCTGCCAATCTCTATCAGGTCATGGTTAACCCTTATAGATTTACTGTAGATGAGGTTTAAAAAACTATGAATGCTATGTGTTCTATGCCTACCACTTCTTCTGATAAATAAATGTATAGGATAAATAAATATGTCATTCCCTGTGTCATTGCCTACTGTATATCATTGTGTCAGACTGCTTCTGTTAATTGTGTAATGTAGAATATTACCTATCAGACAGAATCCTTACACAACAGACTTCAGTCAGTGATGAGGCAAACTTGCCAACATATAATGCCAACCCCTCTGGCATTCTACCAAAGCAAGTAAACCTCATCAGAGCATATCACTGACATTCATCGATGTCATATTGAATCTGGCACCTCAGAGAAGCAAGTGGAAAAGTAGACAACATTTTTCTTCTTGAAAGTATTTATCCTTAAGTTGGAATAAGACACTTGCTGCAGCAGAATTAATATATGCAAACGCTATTCAAATGTATTTGGAGAGGGTTAATGCATTTCTTTTGTTGTTGCTCGTGTAATGCGCTGGCTACCATATTATTATGCTGGGACACTTAGGGGAGGACCCCCACTTTGTGGAGGCTTGAAAGAAGCCATTCCCCGTAGCAAAGGGACCTTCTAGGAAGAAATCTCAGTGGTCATGTTGTTTCACTTGGCTCTGCCTTTGAGTCCATCCTGCATTTTTGCTTAGAGAGAAGGTTGAGATGAACTTATACATGCAACTCAGACTTGAAGCGGTTTCATACAGGGGTGGGCTTTAAAAATTTCAACAACGGTTCTCTGCTCAGTTGCTGGGTGGGCTTGGCCATGGTGGGCATGGCCTAGTCGGTCTCCTGCAACATGGGGGGCAGCATTTTTGCCATCCCCAGGCTCTGGAAGCTTTCCTTGAGCATTTGGGAGGGCAAAAACTGCCTCCCCCGGGCTCTGGGGGCCCTCAGGAGGCTGGAAACAGGAGGCCTGTTTTTCTATCTCCCCGAGCCTCCTCATGGGCCTTGCACTTACCTCGCATCCAAAATGGGCCATATGGAGACTCCTGGGAGTGGTGGGGTGGGAAGGGAGGGGAGGGGTGGCCAGGCAGGGGATTCTCTGAACCGGCTATAGAGTTAGCTACGGGTTCTCCTAAACTCAGGTGAACTCATAGCAGCCTACCCCTGGTTTCATACCACATGACTTGCTTCACTGAGGGGAATCTGGCCCGTCCTTTGCCTCAGTACACTAAATCACATAACTTTTGTGGAGCAATACTCTTTCATGAAGCAAATCAAACCAACTTCACATTCACCTGTTATCCAACATGTTTGTTGGCTTCTCCCCTCAAAGGAAGCAAAGGGGAGTTTTATTTTCCAGAGATAGCCAACATAATTCCCGCATGGCAACCTTCATAATAAGATCCAAAACAACTGCATGAATGTGAATTCCATTGCCACAGATTTATTCCTGTCAGCTGTTGGAAAGCAAAAGAGGCCCACGTGTGATATAATGTATCCTGTTAAGGCTTTGTGCTCAATCTTTTTTTGCCCTGGTGTGAAATGATGGTTATCAATATCATATCATTCATTTCATGTTTTATCTTTTTACTCAATCCAGTTCGGCTTATTACCCTTAGCCTCTAGCTAGCCTTATTTTCTAACTAATTTTGACTTTCTGAGCAGAGCAGTACACGTCTCAACAGAAGGCAGCCTCCAAATAGAGGCAGACCCCTGGAGTCTAACAACTAAATTATTCACAATTTTGCTCAAGAAGATGTTGAAATACTATACTTCACAGCAAGCCTCTTTTCTAATGACAAGAAAACATTATTTATATTTCACCCAGCCTGGTACAAACACCAGCATTGCCTTGGCAGAGGCAAAACAACACCAAGGCCAGTCGCCTTATGAAATAGATTCTGAACTTGCTTAAAAAATATTTGCGGAGGTCCTCAAGACTTCTCTCTCATACAGTCAGGTTTCTGGAAACAGCTTTTTTGAACTAGGTACAAATACGAATTAAGAGCTACCAACAATTAAACAAGCATATACACCAGCTGAAGGAAACAGAAGAAAAATAATGATGATCTATTGACAGAGCTTCACTTACAACTAAGCCCTATTTAATTCTGATTATTCGAATTGGGTTTTTTCCCCAGAAAAAGGACATAAATTATTTGCTAATCTAACCCAGTTTATCAATAAGTCGTCACTGGACTTGTGATCTATGTTGGAGACCCTTCTCTTCAGTTCAGGCTAGAGATGATGAAAGAGAAAAAGAAATGACAAGCGTTACGAACATCCTACTGTTCTACTAGAGGCCAGAATGAACCAGTTCTGTAAGATTCGGGGCTCTTGTCTCTAATCTTGATGGTGAAGGATAGATTTTATGCAGAGAAATACAGTTGAAAGAACATAAGCCTTGGAGAATAGGTTGTTTTCATGAAATACTTGCTAACTAATTGGATTCCAATATACAAAGTGTAGGCCCAAGTTTCTCACAATGCATTTTCACAATGCCCCTTTCAGAAGACATTGCTTTTTAGAAATAGCAGCACAAAACACATATAACTGGCTGCACTGTGATTTGCTTATTGGTTCGGGAAGCATAAATTAGGTAAGTCTGCATTAAAAATCCCCCTTAGCCCTTTACTTTAACTACTTCTTTTTCAGATTTTAAAAAGGAAGCCAAAAGGGATGTCCCACACTCTCCAAACTAGTCCGCCATGCATTATACAGACATCAAAAACAAAGACAAGGGGAATGGTGTACTTGCAATTGCCTACAGCAATGTATCAAACCTTGTCATGTTTTCATTTCTGATTTATGATACTCAGAGGCTCAACAGCCTGTTTAAAATGACTCTTGGAGAAAATAATAATAAAAAACCCTAAAATGCTCATCTGAAAGGAAAAGCGAAATGCGCTTCTTTAGATGCACTTTGAGCAAATACCCTCCCTCCTCAAACTTCTGCCATGAGTTAAAAGAGGGGCTACATAACCTTGGGACATTGATATCCACGGATATATCATTCTGATTTTTGCTCCAACCTATTCTGTTCCATGTAGAATCGTCAGCCATTTTCATGGGTCTGTAGAGATTTTCTACAGTCATCCAGGTCATGGTTGTCCCAAAAGTGCTTTTTCAGGAGGCAACTGGACTTTCTTGTTTTTTTTCTTTTGAAGACGCTTCACTTCAGAAGCTTCTTCAGCTCTGACAGAATTCAGATTCCATTCCCCACCATCCTGTCAGAGATGAAGAAGCTTCTTGGATGAGAAGTGAAACATCTTCAAAACAAGAAAGTCCAATTGCCTCCTGAAAAAGCATCTTTGGAATATTTTCATGGGTATATAATGTATATACCAATGATGCTGAACCTACGGCATGCCATATTTGCCAGCCATCAGCTCCGGCGTCATGCGTGTGTCGGCCAGCTGATTTTTAGCCTTCCGGAGGGCCGGGGGAGGCTGTTTTTGCCCTCCCCAGGCTTCAGGAAAGCCTCTGGAGACTGGGGAGAGCGAAAAACAGGCCCAACAGGCCAACCAGAAATTCTTTCCTGAACTTCCGGTTGGCTCATTTGGCCATTTTTCACCCTCCACAGGCTTCAGAAAAGCCTCCGGGGCTGGGAAGAGGTCGTGCACGCATGCACGGGGGGAGTCACGTGCGAGTGCGCAGGTGGGCGGGGAGGATTGATAGTGCATGCACACACAATTGTGGCACGCCATAAGAAAAAGGCTCGTCATCACTGCTATATACTATTGAGTTTGAGTTTATTTAATTTATAAACCGCCCCCTCTCCCCGAAGGGATATATATATATATTCTTTTCCTCACCTTTGTCTCCTGCTATATTGAAAATCTCCTGCTGAACTATAAATGATTTGGTCCTAAGAGCATACTGTATGTATATTTTAACACCTATTAAAAATTCAGAATGGTTCTTATATAATGCACTTGAACCCGAATTCCAAAACACTCAATCATTTGTAGGTCCAATGATTTCAGAGGAACTTTCATTCACGAACAGACTGCTCTGAATTTATATCTCTGTTTTTTTTTCTTCCTCTGGGAACTTTAATTCTGCCAATTAACACCTGCTGAATCATTACATTTCAGAATAGTCATATATGGTGGTGGTACTCAGAACCACTAGATGGTCCCGTCTTAGCCATGAAAGACGGCTGGGTGACTTTGGGCCAATCGTTCTGTCTCGGCTCAACCACCTCACCTGGTTGCAACAAAATTGCATTGTTTCCTATCACAATGCATTAATACTATACAAAAGCAGTTAAATAGATATACGGTTGAGGACAGGTGTGATCTGTTTCCTCTTCCCATATAAAACGTATTTTACTGCATTGAAAATACTGTGTTGAAAATAAGGGTGTATACATCTTTTTTCACTTAAGTCAAAAAGCACAGCAGAATAACAGTCACCCAACTATCCATACTTGGAATAATTATTCAAAATTATGGTATCTTTTTAAGTCTTTCCCAGATATCATCAGCACATTGTCATTATCATATGGCGTAACTGCCTTTGGGAGCTCAACTTTCTCTCTGCTGATTATCACTCTCTCCCTTTTTATTATTTTGTTCTTGTGGGTGTTTCAAAGAAACTTTAAAGGCTTACTCACAAGGAGCTGGCAACTTGAGTATTAGAAAGTATGTTGTTATAATTATGGGCCACAGAGGATTTAAACAGCAAGTGAGATAAGAATCCACTTTGAAATGAGGAAGGGAGGGAGGGAGGGAAGAAAAAAATATCAGTTTTCTTCCTTTGAAAGTTAAAACACAGAAAGCATTCAGGCAACAAAGAAGACAATTTAGGAACCCACAAAGCGGGATGAAGATGCTGAGACTTGTATGGTCACCCTTGTATCGAGCATCATCAGTAAAAATAATTCAAAGAGGTAAAGAAAGCCTTCAAAACAAGAGATGAAATGCTATGGGTTCAGACCAGTTCACCCGAACCAGTAGTAAAAATGCTACCGGTTCGCCTGAACCAATATTTCCGATGATAATCTGTTATGTGCGATTTATATTAGCTAGAATCGTTGGGTTTTCTGCTTTTTAGCTAATTTAAATTGTGCATCACAGCCGATCATCGGAAATCGCAGGTCCTACACATGTGCAGAGGTGGTGCGTGTGAGCAAAGCAAGCGAACGTGCATGCTCACATCGCCCGAACCGGTAGATTTCACCCCTGCTTCAAAGGAAGCTGATGAGCAACAAATCTGGTCAATGTTTGAAATACAAATTGAGACCCCAGACAGTTACGTTTCATACAAGCTTCATACAATACATAGCTTGTTTCATATTGTGCCTTTAATAGATTAAAAATTTCTCTGATAGACCAGCATCTGGTGTTTGAAGAGAAAGTTCTTGGGTTGTGTTAGATACTCCCCCCTCTAGTTGTTGCAAGGACAATAGTAGTTTCCAGTCAGGTCCTCTCTTTTCAGGCGGGAACAGAGCGAGACCTGATTGGCTGAAGCGCTGGCCAGCTCCCCTTTAAAAAGGGAGCTGCCAGACCTCTCACTCAGTGGATGCCTGTACTTGACCAAATAAAGAGCTGTTGTTATCTTAGCCTTTTGTGCCTTTCATTACCCAATCTAACAGGTTGATCTGCTGACTGTCAAATGTCATAGAGAGAGAAGCATGATCTCTAGAAAGCCAGTTGCTTTTCTTTGCCCATCCCTGCAAACTTTATAATGATTTCTCTTTCTACAGAGTTTTTAACTTCCCCAAAGAGGACAGGCTTCTATTTTCTTCTTTCATTTCTTTTTAAATGTTCGGTGTATTCTAAACAAGTCTCCAGATCAAATGTTGAAAAATAAAATTAAACGAATACTCACATTAAGAGACTTTTCCTCTTTTATTTTGGTGCTGCTCACAATTGATTTTACAGAAGATAAAGCAAATACATACTTAGTAAACATACCTCAGAGCATTGATTAGGTGTTTCTGGGTGAGAAACACTCAATACTATTAAGATTAATAGAAAAAAAATATGTTTAAAGTGTTAACAAACAGCAAATTACAGTCTAAGGAGTGGTGATAACCGATTTAGGATATAACTCTGTATGGTACACATGATATCTATATTGATATTAGATACAGATTTGGCAACGGAGTGGATAAAGTAATTTTCTTGAGAATTATTACTGTAGGAAGATAGCAGATGATTAAAAAAACATTGTCTTCATGATGTTGTTAGAGGTGGGACATTCAGATGTGGAAGTCACAATTCTGTAATCATAAAGTAGCAAATAGGAATGTTGAAACAAATGCATACAAAAAAAAATCACTAAAACACTTTGATCCAGAGTCAGTACAGTCCTTGTTTTGTTTATAATGAGATTTTGTACTGAGTCTCATGGCAATTATTTCCCTGGTAGTTAACCTCATGCACATCTATGCCTCACTATTTCTCAGGCTTTTCAAACCCCAAAGCCTATCACTGCTACATCATAAAATGCTTAACTCTTAAGAAAGCAACCATTCAGTCTTTTTTATTCAGAAACTGTATCAGATCTTTTATAAATATTTCTGTGGAACAATTCCCAGGTGGCTTTTTAGTCCAGACAGTCTCTTCATCCAAATGTCAGACTGTGACTGCAAGTTGGCTGGTTGGAGATTCTCTAATGCAATGATGGTGAACCTTTTTGGCCCTGAGTACCCAAACCGGAATGCCCATGCATGCACATTCGTGTGTGCACATTGGAGTACAGGAAATAAGAAGACCAGCTGGCCAGTGTGCACATGCCTGGTTTTCTGGCCGTTTTTGACTGGTTTTCGGGCTGTTTGCAGGCCATTTGCGGGCCATTTTTTGCCGTTATTTTGTCCGTTTTCCAGGCCATTTTCCAGGCTATTTTCTGGTCATTTGGGGTTGTTTTTTTGAGCCAAAAATGGCCTGAAGATGCCCCCCCAAACAGTCTGAAAACAGCCTGAAAATGGCCCAAAACAGCCTGAAAATGGCCTAAAATCGACCTGTTTTGGGGCATTTTTGGGCTATTTCCAGGCCATTTTCAGACCATTTTTGGGCCATTTTCATACATGAAGACCAGCTGGAGATTGCAGATGTGCTTACAGAGAGGGCTCTGTGTGCCACCTCTGGCATGTGTGCCATAGGTTTGCCATCATGGCTCTGATGCAAAGACAGTTCAGAATTCTTCAAGGGACCAAAGCAAAACAACAACAAAACCTATCTGGCAAAAGTGTAATAATGCTTGGCAAAAAGGATCAAAATCAAAAAGGCAAGACAAGGACAGGAGAATAGAGGAGAATAATCAAAACACATGATTTGATTTCTGGGAAGGTGTGGCAAACTGAAGGCAGCTCTGTGAAAGTGGAGTTGTCAATCATGACAAAGACCAAGGAACCAGAGAGTAGACTAGTTTCTTGGACCATCTCCAGATAAGAAGAAGACAGGAGATCGCCCACATATACACCAGACACTTCAGATTGCCCACATATATTGGGGCTGCTGCTCCTCAAAAGGAGATTGCAGGACAGTGGTTTTCTGTGAGTTTGAGAACTGAGAGACAACAGGGTCAGGCATCTTGCTTATAATTATGGCAGAGACTTTTAAAGGGCACTAAGTTCACAAACCTTTACTTTCTCATCACTTTTGGAAATTGATCATTAACTACTTCTAATCTATTAGAGACTTTTGGAATGGCAAGTCTAAAAATGCTGTGTGCCTTCAAACCTTAATGGAAGAAAAATGTAATTATAAGCTTAAGAATTTAAAGAATCTGATAGAAAGAGCAAAAAGCTAAATAATGCTTTGATTTTAAAAAAGTTATAAATGGGCTAAGAATCTGATAAAATTGAAATATTGAATTTTTTATAATAAAATTTTGGATAAAATTATAGAGAACAAACAGCTTCCTATGGAAAATAGATTCTGTTTTGGTTTTTACAAGACAAACAAATTCATGATTTCAAAAACTGGACAATAGAGGGGACTAAAGTTTTGGGTAGAGAAAAGATTTACAAACCTGCAAAATGTTG
Source organism: Natrix helvetica (assembly GCF_964273705.1). Lineage (NCBI taxonomy): Eukaryota > Metazoa > Chordata > Lepidosauria > Squamata > Natricidae > Natrix > Natrix helvetica. The sequence goes on along the minus strand of NC_138548.1, from coordinate 138,863,399 downwards.
CAAAATATTCCAACAATTAAAATACTGAAGGAGACTTTTGAAGAATGGACTAGGAAAATAGTAGCCATAATATCGACAATATCAGTAATAATGTTTCTATGAGCAAACTATATGTAAAAAATATTATTGTAGACATGACAGATGTAGAACAAATTTCATCTGATAAGATAGAGATGGTATTATAAGCAATTTTACAACTAACAGGCCCAGAGAATGACTTAGAAAAGAATGCTTCACTGAATCTACAAAAGAAAGTGGCTGAGGATTTACAAATTAAATGGAAAACATAAATGACAAACCAAGACAGTGTTCTGGATTTTTTTTTCCTATTGAATTTGCAAAAGAGGCTTGTTAAAATCTTGAAAAATATGATAGGACAAAGATGAAACAAAGAGAAATTCAGTCCTATGGCAATATTTGAATGAACTAAAAATTAAGTCTGTTAGAAGTAAAAACAAGGAATATAAACTTGGTTTATTTGATTAAAGTTAAAATGCTGTTAGCTCTGGCAACCCTTTATTAAGTTTCGTTTGATACCAGGATTAAAAATAATGGTTTATGGATTTGTTTATACATAATAAGTGGCTACCTTGTGTCTGGCACTCATGCCCTGGTCATCTCCTGTTTGGATTACCGCAATGACCTTGGTGGTGCAGTAGTTAGAATGCAGTCTTGCAGGCTAATTCTGCCCACAGCCAGGAGTTTGGTCCTGACTGTCTCAAGCATGACTCAGCCTTGCATCTATCTGAGGCTGGTAAAGTGAGGACCCAGATTTTGGGTGGGGAATATGCTGATATTTGCAAAGTACTCAGGGAGTGCTGAAAAGCACTATGGGTAGTATATACCGTATTTTTCGCCCTATAAGACGCACTTTTTTACTCCAAAAAAGAGGGTGAAAATCTGAGTGCGTCTTATAAGCCGAATGTAGCCACCTGGGTCCACTGTTCCCTCTAAGGTGCGCGGCAACAAAACACCATGCAGCAGTTTCCAACAAAGCAGGTCCTTTGCAGACAGCTAGAACTGGCCACCCGCAAAGGACCTCCCAGGACTTGTTTTGGTGAGCGCGGGGTGACTGACTCTAGTTCAGCAAAGCAAGCCCGGGGAGGTCCTTTGTGGGCGGCCAATCCTAGCTGCTTGCGCCCGGCGCTGCAGCTAAAATAAACCCTCAAAGCCCCTGCCGCTACTGGAATATCTGCTGCCGCCTCCTTCTCCTCTAACAGCACCACATTTGCTGCCCGATGCTGCGGCAGATTTCCTGACAGTGAGAAGTGAAGCCACCAAAGCTCCTGCCCATGGCAGCGGTGGCACATTTGGAGTGAAGCCGCCAAAGCTCCCGCTGGTGCCCCCGCCCATGGCAGCAGCGGCGGCGCGTCCCCCTCCACTCGGAGCATCTGAGCTGGGCAGCGCATTACCCTGCTTCCCCCTCCTCCTCCGCCGTGCTTTTGAGAAGCCATGAGGCTTTTTTTTCCCCCTGCTGCCCTCCGCCGCCTTCCTACTGGCTCCCGCCCGTGGCAGCGGCGGCGGCGCCTCCCCTGCTCTGTTCGGAGCATCTGAGCTGAGCCCCGTTACCCCTGCCCCCTCCTCCTCTGCTGTGCTTTTGAGGAGCCATGAGCCGCGGGAGCCAGTAGGAAGGCGGCGGAGGGCAGCAGGGGGGAAAAAAGCCTCATGGCTTCTCAAAAGCATGGCGGAGGAGGAGGGGGCAGCAGGGTAACGCGCTGCCCAGCTCAGATGCTCCGAGTGGAGGAGGACGCGCGAGAAGTGAGAAGTGAAGCCGCCAAAGCTCCCACGTTACCCTGCTGCCCCCTCCTCCTCCTCCGTGCTTTTGAGAAGCCATGAGGCTTTTTTTCCCCTGCTGCCCTCCGCCGCCTTCCTACTGGCTCCCGCGGCTCATGGCTCCTCAAAAGCTCAGCAGAGGAGGAGGGGGCAGGGGTAACGGGGCTCAGCTCAGATGCTCTGAACAGAGGGGGAGGCGGCGCCGCTGCTGCCACGGGCAGGAGCCAGTAGGAAGGCGGAGGAGGGCAGCAGGGGGAAAAAAGCCTCATGGGGGACACGCCACCGCCGCTGCCATGGGCGGGGGCGCCAGCGGGAGCTTTGGCGGCTTCACTCCAAGTGTGGTGGTGCTGTTGGAGGAGGAAGAGGAGCCAGCTGGTATTCTGGTGGCGGCAAGGGTTCGTCATCGGCATCTTCAGCAGCAGCCCTGCCCACTGTGAAAAAAACCGAAGATGGAGCAGATCCACACAGATGACGTCGCCGCAACATGACTGGAGGAGGAATTCTGGGAGTTGAAGTCCACAAGTCTTCAAGCTGTCAAGTTTGAAGACCCCTTGGGGCTTTTTTCCTTAAAGGGTTAGGGATGCAAGGATCTTGTAACTTGACAGCTTTAAGACTTGCATGTTTCAATGCCAGAGTTCCTGAGCCAACATGACTGGAGGAGGAACTCTGGGAGGTGAAGTCCACAAGTCTTCAAGCTGTCAGGTTTGAAGACCCTGGGTTTTTTTTTCCTAAAGGGTTAAGGGTACAAGGGTCTTGTAACTTGACAGCTTTAAGACTTGCATGCTTCAATGCCAGAGTTCCTGAGCCAACATGACTGGAGGAGGAATTCTGGGAGTTGAAGTCCACAAGTCTTAAAGCTGTCAAGTTTGAAGACCCCTTGGGTTTTTTTTTCCTAAAGGGTTAGGGATGCAAGGATCTTGTAACTTGACAGCTTTAAGACTTGCATGCTTTAATGCCAGAGTTCCTGACCCAACATTTTGGTTACTAAGCAGGAGCGTTGTTAAGTGATACTATATAACACTTTTAATTAAGCGGGTACCTTGAATAAACATAACTTTGAGTTTCAAATAATACTCATTTTGTTGTTGTCTTAGGTGACACCTGTGAAAAAAATTCAGGTGCTGCTCAGGCATAAAAATGTGCCGCTCAAATACTATACTTTTCTGCTCACACTGAAAAAAAATTAGAGGGAACATTGCCTGGGCCATCTAAAAATGGGGGACATAAAATTGTTCTTAAACTGCTGTTAACTTTATACAGTTGATATAAAATATTTTACTACAGTATTTGGTTCAGAATCTTTTTTTTCTAGATTTTCCTCCTTTAAATTTGGGTGCGTCTTATATTCCGGAGCGTCTTATAGGGCGAAAAATACGGTAAGTCTAAGTGTTATTGCTATTGAGTTAGTCAATTTCTCTTAAACCTAGGAAGGAAACAATAGCAAACCCCTTCTGAAGGGGGGGGGAACCTTTTTGTTCTTAGGTCCAATTCAGTGGTGGGATTCAATTTTTTTTTACTACCGATTCTGTGGGCGTGGCTTGGTGGGCGTGGCTTGGTGGGTGTGGCAGGGAAAGGATACTGTAAAATCTCCATCATCCATATATATACATACACACATATGTCTCAGAGTCAATTGAATTCATAATCAGAGCAACTGATATCTTTGTTTCTGAGGACAGATTCGGGGCAGGACTACTAGTTGAGAAATGCAAGAATCTGAATGTTCATTAGATGGCAGCAGAAATATAGACAATTCTCTTTGCTGCCATCTAGTGGTTGATTCATTATTATTTTTTATTTCATTCTATAACAAATGTTAGCAACCCATATGGTACCTTAGGATGTGGTGAGAGATAAAGTCAAATGGGCATCTCAGGTATGGACTGAGTGATACCTGAGTTATCACTACCTGGATTTACATATTCTGCTAAATCATAATCTGGTTTGCCCGAGCATGTGTTAAAACAATCACATTAGGACTGAAAAAATCCAAATAAGAACTATATTGGGAACTCAGAATTAGAATTTTCTGTGCATCTTTCCTGCCATCTAGGGGATGTCTGCATTTTTATAGCCCAGGTATGATAGCCCTATTTAATATCATTTATTAAGTGATTTATATAGTATGTTGCAGATCTCAGAATAGTATATACAGTCCATCTTCACTTAAACTCTGAAGCAGATTATGTTATATCCTACGTATGGAGTATGTGTGACATCTACCTCCCTCCACCCACCCGAGGCTAGGGTGGGATTTTTCTATTTTCACAAAGTGCTATATCTTTGTGATTTACATTGTCTACCAGGAGATGCCATGACTGGTTTCATCCTTTGAGATTCATCAGATGTTGGTGGCCAAATGTGAACTGTATGGGGTTCAAGCGTTCTACCAAGCAGGTAGCATTTAGAAGCTTTTGAGGGAATTGATCTACTCTGAGAGCTTAACAGATGGTTGGCTGTATATAGTACTATTCTGAAAGATGTTATACATTCCTTCCTGCAGCTGCTGAGTACCAAGACCTAAAGTTAAACCTTTTATGTAGTCATCTGTAGTGTGCAGGTCCATATCTGGCTTCCAGATATTAATTTGGCTTCTGACATATCCCAAAGAAGAAGAAACCAGTCACATGGTTGAACCAAAGGTGCTTTTTCAAGAGGCAACTGGACTTTCTGGTTTTTCTTTGAAGACGTTTTCCTTCTCAACCTAGAAGCTGAGGAAGCTTTTTTGATGAGAAGCGAAATGTCTTCAAAGAAAAAACCAGAAAGTCCAGTTGTCTCTTGAAAAAGCACCTCTGGGACAACCCTGACCTGGATGACTGAAAATCTCCACCGATAGTCAGATGGGTGCCTCCAGGTCATACAGATAACTGTAGTACAGGTAGTCGTAAAATAACAACTAGAACCAGGAACAGAATTTCCATTGCTAAGCAAGGTAGTTGTTAAGTAAGTCCTGCCCAATTTCATGAGCATTTTCTGTCATGGTTGTTAAGCAAATCACTGCAATTGTTAAGTGAATCACGCTGTCATTAAGCGAATCTGCCTTTCCTCATTGGCTTTGCTTGTTGGAAATCGGCTGGAAAAGTCACAACTGGAAATATCATGTCCTTGGGGATGCTGCAACCATCATAAATACCTGCCAATTACCAAGTGCACAAATTTTGATCATGTGTCCGCAGAGCTACTGTGAAAGTCATGTTCAAGAATTGGTCATCATCCACTTTTTTCAGTGCTACTGTAACTTCGAACAGTTGTTAAACAAATGGTTATGAGTCAAATACTACCTGTACGTTAGGGGACACAGTGGCTCAGTGGCTAAGACGCTGAGCTTGTTGTTCAGAAGGTCAGCAGTTCGGTGGTTCGAATCCCTAGTGCTGCATAATGGGATGAGTTCCCATTACTTGTCCCAGCTTCTGCCAACCTAGCAGTTCAAAAGCATGTAAAAATGCAGGTAGAAAAATAGGGACCACCTTTGGTGGGGAGGTAACAGCGTTCCATGCATTTTCAGTGTTTAGTCATGCCGGTCACATGACCACGGAGATGTTTGGAACAGCGGTGACTCTTTGGCTTTGAAACGGAGATGAACAATGCCCCCTAGAGTCGGGAATGACTAGCACATATGTGTGAGGGGAACCTTTACCTGTACTTTTACTTGTATGTTGCATGAATGCAGCCATGGTATATTGTTAACCATGGCTCATGACTAAGTATGCTACATTTCCCAAATATTTCCATTTTCCACAATTGGTTACTTATACCAATAAATATCAATAAAGAAATAGCACATTAAAAAACCATAGCATTGCAACAGCTCTAATTTGACTGTCCTAACATCAAGTAAGCTTGCTGGTAGGTAAATAATTAACAACAATCCATAACATAAGGACAAGCCTGGGGAAAAGAATAAAAAGAAAACAAGAAAATATAGGACATGTACAATTCTTCTATTCTATTCCAATATATTGCAGAGACATCTGAAGAAGCCACTGGATGCCTTTTTTGGAAGATTTATGGATTTCAATAGCTATATAAAGTGAATGGCTTGTGCAGAGGATAAAGAGACAATTGTGTATTTAAGTAAGGACACCTATGAGAGATCAATGATGGTGCAGTGAGAAACATCACACAGCAAGCCTGAAGATCCTAAAAGAGAAGAGAACGATGGCATGTCATCCAAAATGAGTAGTTGTGTGGAACATCTAATATGAAAATGAGGGGGATAAACAGAAATGTGCCATAAAGCCCATTCAAGCAGAATCGATGGCTGTTTAGAGCATATAATCAGGGCAGAAACAAGCTTAGTTAGCGTCATAATAAAGCAGCGTAAATTCTGCTGAAATGAACTGATCCTATGACTATCCACACAAATTACATATGATCAAAAGCGTGTTTTTATTTTGGGTTGAACCTCAGTGGTACACAACAGTTTGGCTCTGAAAGAGGACGTGCCCAACTGTGTTCATTTGCCATTAATTTCACAAAGGCCACTGTGTATTGTGCAGCTCAGAGACCATGCTGGCACACGCATTGTGTGCCTCCAAAGCGTTCAGGCCAAACCCAAACGCTTGATTTGATAAATGGAAGTTCACGGTCACCACTGTGATCAGTGAAGTGCATTTTGTTCCATTTTGTGAGATCAAAATCAAAATAGAAAGTGAAGTTTAATCATCCCCTTGTTAGGCAACGTGAACTTTTGAAAGTTTATCTGCAGACTTATCCTTTAAGTGACACCCTCAAGGAAAGGATGCTATTCTTGATCTCTCTTTCAATGGCTCAGAATTCATAAAAAGTTTTCTATAGTTCTATAACACTCCTTACTATTCTGACAAATGCTGTTTAAAAAAATCAAAATGCATGTGATTCCCAAATCGTTAGTACTGGACCTTAAAAGCACATTTCAGCTACATAGCTAATTTTGTTCTCTGACTAACACATTTGAAATTATATGCTAACATTGTTAAACAATTCTTCTTCTTCACCTACTTAGAGGAGGAGGAGGAGGAGGAGGAGGAGGAGGAGGAGGAGGAGGAGGAGAAGAAGAAGAAGAAGAAGAAGAAGAAGAAGAAGAAGAAGAAGAAGAAGAAGAAGAAGAAGAAGAAGAAGAAGAAGAAACGACGACTTCTGGCAGCCGAAGGAGACAGACACCCGCGTCTGCCTTCTCGCTGCTCCGGTGGACTCCCCCGAAGTCTAGGGGGAGCACAGGCTGCCTGGGAAAGGTGCCCTGCCATAGGGGCGGCTTGCTGGGACCCCCTGGAATGGCGGCGGCTGCGAGGGGGGTCTCCAGTTTTGCCCCAGGAGCCGGGGAGCGTAGGGAGCATGCAGAATGCCACCAAGCGCTTCTCCGAACGCAGCCTGAAGGAAATAATCAATTAGAATGAAGCAGCTGAAGAGCGGTGAGCCGAGGGGTCTCCCCAGGTCTTTTACTATTTTTATATTTCTGACGGTTTTGCAGTTTTCCTGCCTTGCTTGTTTCAACCTCTGGAGGAGTTTAGATTGGAGGGGGGGAATTCCACCCCCCTAAGAAAAGCGGCGCTTGAAAAATCCCTCCCCTTCATGAGGGAGAGAGAAAGTTTGAAAACCACTTTCACTTCCCTTAAATAATGGGGAAAAAAATATTTTTCTTTGGCTACAATTGCGAGAGAAAGGATGGCTGAACTGATTCTTTTTTAAACTACTTATGGAAATTTTGACTTTGTTGTTTTCCTGATCACCTATACTGGCTGACCCAAGATGGCCAACTTCCTCCTTCTTCTTTGTCTTTATGAATGAGACGCCTCCCTTGGAAAACTTTATGGCTTTCAACTAACTTCCACCCGAGAGACCTCCAGGAGCCTCTTCAAACACGTTATTCCCCTGGACTTGGAATATTTTGACCCACCTATCTGCTTTAACTTCTCTGCTAGAGGACTTGTTCTCCTTTGGACCTGCTTGTTTGGTGATCCCTGCCGGCTGTGCTCTCCCACAGACGCCATCTCTTTGTACAGAATAACAATTAACTCTGAGCCTCATGATGGGTCCTAAGAAATTGCCACCTGGTAAGGCCTCATCGGCCCCAACATCTTCAATACCCAGCCCTGCACACCAGTCACAAATGGGATCTTTCCTACAACCTAAAGCCTCTGAAGAGAGTGCAAAAGACCTGTCTACTCAGCAGATGCTTCAAAACATCTTAAAGGGACAGGATGAAATTAAAAAAACAATTGCAGGACTTAAAGGAAGAGCTCAGAGAGACGAACCAGCAAACCACACGGAATGAACAGAGGATTGGTGTGCTGGAGGAGGGGGCAGTTGGGATTAGAGATGAGATGAAGACAATCCAGAGGGGGAATACAGAATTTGGGAATCAGATGTCAAAAATGGAATTTGAAAGGAGGTCTTTCTTTCTTAGGTTCCAAAATTTGCCAGAAGCTGAGAATGAAGATCTCAAGGAGACTATGACCACAATACTAGCAGAGTATATTAATAGAGATAAACAACAGCTCTGGTGGGACATTGACCTGATTTATAGGGTTAATTCGGCCTATGCAATAACACACAACGTTCCAAGGGAAGTTCATATTAAATTTCTTAGAAAAACTACAAGAGATGAGGTTCTAGGAGCTCAAAGAGGAGGACCACTAAAATATAAAGATAAAGAAATAACCATTCTTAAACAGATCCCCAAAAAAGTAAGAGATAATAGAAGGAAATATTCCTTCTTAGCAAAAAAAATTATATAATAATGGGGTCTGGTTTAGATGGCTATTTCCAGAAGGCATGCTGATTTTTTGGGAGGGCAGCAGAATTAGAATTCACACACCAGTGGAAGCAGAGGCTTTTGCTAAAAAACACAGTGCTCTTTTAGGTAAAATGGGGGGTGTTACACAAGAAACAAGGGAGGGAGGGGCTGAGGCTCAGCCGGTGGATGGGAGAGAGGATGCAACAGCTAGAAGACTTAGATCACAAAAGTGACTTGGAACACTATTGCAATTGTTGCTACAATGTATTTTTATGGAAGTGATACAAAACAAATGATTGAAACATACTGATGATTTTGTGTCAAATTTAAAACTGCTAATACTTAGATAAATGGTGATATTTTTCTATCATTGTTTGTAAAAGTTGCAAGACCTGGGGGGGTTCTCCCCCCCCCGCACGATGTAGCTGTCAAAATGTTTTATAACACTATAACCCTTTTTCCTTGAAATTTTTTAAAAAGCCAATGAAAATTTGAAAGAAGAAGAAGAAGGAGAAGGAGAAGGAGAAGGAGAAGGAGAAGGAGAAGGAGAAGGAGAAGGAGAAGAAGAAGAAGAAGAAGAAGAAGAAGAAGAAGAAGAAGAAGAAGAAGAAGAAGAAGAAGAAGAAGAAGAAGAAGAAGAAGAAGAAGAAGAAGAAGAAGACACACTATGCAGAATCAAAAAGCTCCCTGTGGTATTATGAGGGGACTTGGAGTAACAGGAATTTGCACAGGCAAGAAAGATAAATATAAAATAAATCTTCATTAGACCAAAACAGAAAAAAGCAGACTAGATTAACCTGAAGTGCATTTTAGCTGAAAACTAGCAGAATCTGAGGATTTATGAAAGGAATCTTAAACAGCCTGAAATCTACTATAGAAAATAATGTAGTGAATAACATTATTTTACACGTGATGGATGCTTTTAACAGTACTTCCATATATAGATGTTTTCTATATAAAGAAATTTGTCCTCATTTATTAAATATAGAAACACATGATAGATATGCATATGGTGGCTAATTTTAACCAATTTAATCCAATCCAAGCAGTCGTCATTTTTTTCTACTCTATCTCAGTTTGACATCTGTTATATTTTACTTAAAAAAATATGTTTCCATCCATTGAATTTTTCAGTTCTTTAAGAATGGTGCCTTAGAGAGTTCACCAGCACCAGAAATGCAAAAGATTAGTTGAGAAATCAAAGCAGGTGGGTGTATGCTGTTCCTCCTCCTTTCTTTCTTTTCCAACTTTTTAAAGTATCTTTTTTTCTTACTAGAGATACTATTTATCTCCCTGTAATTTACTAAAAAAGATTTAAAACAAAAGCCTCTCTGTTCACTACTTATCTTCCTGCTGCAAGCTCATCTCTTGTTAAAAGATAATTGTTGCAATCTGTCTCAAATTGTAAGTGTACCATTTAGCACAATAACTCAGAAATCCCACCCCTTCTATTATATTAAATCTGGCAGGCAGGACATGCTTTGAGTCCTGTCTGCTGTGGGCCTCAGGAGGTAGGCCTTCTTTGCCACAATGCCCACCTTATGGAACATTCTTCCTGACTCCAAAGTTGGTCCTTCAAGATTTGGTTTTGTTATCAGTCCTAGGGATTCCAGGGGACTAGGGAAATCTCAAAATAGCTCTTGTATCACATTTGGGGCCACCTCTCCTGTATTTGATGGTTGTATTTAGAATAATGACCTTTTTTAATAACGATAGATGATAGATAGATAGATAGATAGATAGATAGATAGATAGATAGATAGATAGATAGATAGATAGATAGGTGGGTGGGTGGGTGGGTGGGTGGGTGGGTGGGTGGGTGGGTGGGTGGGTGGATGGATGGATGGATGGATGGATAGATAGATAGTATGCTGGTCTTGTTGTATTCGGGACTTTTCCCATGTAAGATTGAGATTGTCTTGGCAACGTTTTGGCGAGGTCTCATTCGCCATCTTCAGGCTGGTGTTTTCGGCTTCGTGTTTGTGTGAGTAAAGTGTGGTCAGAGCTGCCGTATTTCTATAAATCTTGGTGGGGGGGGTGGAGTGCCAGCACTTTCTGTGAGTCACTTTCTGCGTATATGTATTTTCTTCCTCTCAATCGTGTCCAATTCCCAGAGACTGTCTGGATTTTCTTGGCAAGGTTTTTTAGAAGTGGTTTGCCATTGCCTCCTTCCTAGGCTGAGAGAGACTGACAGGGCCAAGATTACTCAGCTGGCTTTCTGCCTAAAGTGGGACTGAATCTCAAGGTCTCATGGTTTCTAGCCTGGTGCCTTAACCACTACACCAAACTTATTCTTCCATATAAATTTGATAAATAAATAAATATGTACATACAGTATATCAACTATCACCCAGGTAAACCAAGTGTTTGCTATCATAATAACCAGGGGTGACTTACAGCCATCTGTAACATGCAATATAATCAGAAACAGCCTTTCTCCTTCTGATTATCTCTAGTAGAGTGTCAGGATATCATCTTCAGAATTTCTTCCTTCCTGTCTTTCTGCCACTTAATCTCATATGTGCAACCTGTAAATATTGAATTAATATTTTGAGCACATAGCCTAAATGTCGAACCGTAAGAAGGCAGTTTACGCTATCGCCCTGGTATGCGAGGTGTAACTATTACTTACACTTTGCTTAAAACTAATTGGAAAATAAGTGATAAAGGTCAACATTAGTATTAAATTATTCACAGCATAGTTCAACATTACATATTAAAAACAAAAAGACAGCACTCTTTGCCTTCTAGAAAGCCATATGACTCAGTGGTGGGTTTCCATTATTTTTATTACTGGTTTGCTCACGCACATGCACGGAAGTGTCCGGGTGGGTGGGCAGAGCCTCCCACCTGCGTCACTAACAGTTTGCCTGATCCGGGCCAAACCGGGAGCAGCCCACCTCTCATATGACTCATCTGGATGATTGGGTTTATCTGAAGCTGACCATTTTGTAACTGACATATCTGAAACTGATATTTATTTAAATTGAAATTTATTCAATATTTTAGGGTGACTACTGGGCTGTGTCTGAACTTAAGTACTTTTTTAAAGTGTTTTCGAATGCAAACATATATTGGGTGTGAATATAACACCATCTGGATTTTTTAAACGCAGCCATATAATTTTCAAGGATTCTGGAAGAAGGCGCAGCTGCTTTCAAAAGTTGCAGACAAGTGCTATGTTGATACCGTCTCCTTCCAAACATCTTTTTGGAATAAAGTCTGAAGCAATTATTTCAGAAGCCTAAATGACTGCCTAATTAAATTGTTTAAAATCTGTAGGTTATACACACACACCTGGGACGTAGTGGCTCAGTGGCTAAGAGGCTGAGCTTGTTGATCAAAAAGGTTGGCAGTTTGAAAACATGTAAAAATGCAAGTAGAAAAATAGGAACCACCTTGGTGGGAAGGTAGCAGGTTTCCATGCATGTTCAGCATTTAGTCATGCCACGGAGACATTTTCGGACAGTGCTGGCTCTTCAGCTTTGAAACGGAGATGAGCATTGCCCCCTAGAATCAGGAACGACTAGCACATATGCACGAGAGGAACTTTTACCTTTACCTTACACCATATAACCTATACTATATACAATACAATAGCAGAGTTGGAAGGGACCTTGGAGGTCTTCTAGTCCAACCCCCTGCCTAGGCAGGAAACTCTATACCGTTTTAGACAAATGGCTATCCAACATCTTCTTAAAGACTTCCAGTGTTGGGGCAGTCACAACTTCTGGAGGCAAGCTGTTCCACTGATTAATTGTTCTAACTGTCAGGAAATTTCTTCTAAGTTGCTTCTCTCCTTGATTAGTTTCCACCACTGCTTCTTGTTCTACCCTCAGGTGCCTTGGAGAATAATTTGATTCCCTCTTCTTTGTGGCAACCCCTGAGATATTGGAACACTGCTCTCATGTTACCCCTAGTGCTTCTTTTCATTAAACTAGACATACCCAGTTCCTGCAACAGTTCTTCATATGTTTTAGTCTCCAGTCCCCTAATCATCTTTGTTGCTCTTTTCTGCACTCTTTCTAGAGTCTCCACATCTTTTTTACATCGTGGCGACCAGAACTGAATGCAGTATTCCAAGTGTGGCCTTACCAAGGCATTATAAAGTGGTATTAACACTTCATGTGATCTTGATTCTATCCCTCTGTTGATGCAGCCTAGGACTGTGTTGGCTTTTTTGGCAGCTGCTGCACACTGCTGGCTCATATTTAAATGGTTGTCCACTAGGACTCCAAGATCCCTTTCACAGTTACTACTACTGAGCAAGGTACCACCTATACTGTACCTGTGCATTGCATTTTTGTTGCCTAAATGTAGAACCTTACTCTTTTCACCATTGAATTTCATTTTATTAGATAGTGCCCAATGTTCAAGTTTGTCAAGATCCTTCTGTATCTTAAGCCTATCTTCTGGAGTGTTGGCTATTCCTGCCAGCTTGGTGTCATCTGCAAATTTGATGAGTTCCCCATTTATTCCCTCATCCAAATCATTGATGAAGATGTTGAAGAGTACTGGGCCTAAAACAGAGCCTTGGGGTACTCCACTGCATACCTCCCTCCATGTAGATGCAGTTCCATTGAGGACTACACATTGAGTGTGGTTGATCAGCCAGTTATGAATCCATCTGGTGGTGATGCTGTCTAACCCACATTCTTCTACTTTATCTAGTAGTAGGTTATGGTATACCTTATCAAATGCCTTACTGAAGTCCAAGTAAACTATATTGACGGCATTCCTCTGGTCCACTAATTTTGTCACTTTGTCAAAGAATGCAATAAGATTAGTCTGGCACGATCTGTTTTTGACAAACCCATGTTGGCTTTTGGCTATTACTTTGTATTACTTCTAGGTGTTGGCTAATTTGTTGCTTGATTATCTTTTCCAGAATCTTTCCTGATATTGAGGTCAGGCTGATAGGTCTATAGTTTCCTGGATCTTTTTTTCCCCCTTTTTTGAAGATGGGAACCACATCAGCTCTTTTCCAGTCCTCTGGCAGTTCCCCGGTGCTCCAGGATCTCTGAAAGATATAGTTCAGTGGTTCTGAGATCTCGTCTGCCACTTCCTTCAGAACCCTGGAGTGTAATCCATCTGGTCCTGGTGATTTGAACTCATCTAGGGTAGACAGGTGCTCACTTACCTTTTTCTTCCCTATTTCAACTTGTGTTCTTGATCTGATTTTTGTGGTGCTGTTTTTGATAGGTTGGACTGTTTTATCCCTTTGTGTAAAGACAGATGCAAAACATGAGTTAAATAGTTCTGCTTTCTCCCTGTTGCTTGCTACCTTCTTGCCACTTTCTCCCAGCAATGGACCAATTGTTTCCTTAACTTTTTTCTTGTTTTTAACATGTTGGAAGAAGCTTTTTTTGTTATTATTTTTTACTTTTGTGGCAAGCCTTTCTTCATTGTGAGCCTTAGCCTTCCTCACTTCATCTTTACAGGCTCGGGCTATTTGCTGATATTCTGCCTTAGTTATGTCCCCCTCTTTCCACTTTTTATGCTTATCTTTTTTATATAATATAACACTCAGTGTAAATTATATGCATCCACATTCACAATACAGAATTTTCACTACAAATGAAGTTTTTTGTGTGAAAGGTTTAAATGAAAATGAAGTTCACTTAAACTTGTGAGTACAAGCCTTGTTCTCTTTTTTTTCATGAACTATCCATATGATTTTCATTTATCATTCATTGAGTGGTGCTTTTACCCCTTTGGAGATTTTTAAAAAAAAACTTTTAACATTCCCTATTTTTATTGTATCTCAGATCATGCTTTTGTTTGAACACATTCTGGTTAAATACATACAAAATAGACACTGACTTTAGAATACTGTAAATAAAAAAAAAAACTCTTTCATAATTTTGGAAGGAAGGCTTTAGGTTTCCAAGGGAAAATTCTCAAGATCTTCACTAACAGGCCATGATCTTTGAAACAATTCCTGCTAAATGGTAGGGAGTGAACAAGCCTCTCTTGCTGCTACTACAAGTTCCAGAGTTGTTGGACATTCTGGCTGGAAATTCTGCATGTTGCAGTCCCAAGACATCAAGAGGACTCCCAGTTTGGGAAGTTTGGGTCAGACAAACTTAGCTTAACGGGCAATTTCCTGATAATATACTGCAGGAGTTTTCAGCACAAGCCATCATCTCGGTCCAGGAAATCTTCAATGAAAACAACAATTTATACTTTAGAATGTCCAGGATCCTTTGTTTATTTTATTTACTGCTTTTTGTTTAATTCTTTTAAAAGTTTCATTTCTTTCCTAAATACTACAGCTGTGCTTGCTTCAAATCCTGTGTATGCACAGATTGTCTCTGATCTTGTCAGGTGCAAGAAATCAGGAAGCAAGGTAGTTCAAATGATTACAGGTTTATTTCATGCTAATTCTCTCTATAAAAATGTCTGGAGATTCTCAGTCATCCAAGTCATGGTTGTCCCAAAGGTGTTCCAACTGGACTGGACTGTTTTTCTTTGAAGACGTTTTGCTTCTTATTCAAGAAGCTTCTTCAGCTCTGACTGGATGGTGGGGAATGGAAGGATTTATACTCCTTGCAGACAGCTGGTCATTTGCATTCTTTTAGCAAGTCATTAAGGCCACTTGGAGGTTTATCTGTGTCCTTATGGTCACATGAGTAGTGCAAATGGGTGTGAGACTTCTCTGACCTACTAAAATCTGACCTACTAACAGTCAAGCTAAATTGTTGGTACATAAGAGACAACAGAATTCAGGGTGAGCTGGACTTAGGTCTCTTGTGGGTGAGAAGAGACTTGAGACTGATAACACACTTGACCCCTCCGTCAGCCTCAGCCTAGTCATCTTCTATAGTTTTCCAGTCAGACTGAAATAAGATGTGGTCACTGCAAGGAATATTTATTAAAGTTAATGGGATAATTAGTTTTAAATAATACATTTATGAAATATATCTCTAATTTTCATCAAATAACCAGTAAGACATGATATATTTGTTTTATTTGTTTGCATGGTATAATAGACAAGGAAAATGTTGATATGGAACATATGTCTATAAAATTATCATATTTGATTGAAATTCAGTCAAAATATTTCTTTTCTAGTCTTCGTATTGTTGCTGCATTTTGGGGGATTTGAACATTTGAGAGATGCTGTCCTGTGCAGCTAGTATTAAACTTAACTCATCCAAAGAAGCCTCCTTTCTTGACCTAATTTTTCAAAATTATTCCTTGATTAATTTATTGTGGTGAACTAACATTTTAACTAAATCTACTGGCTAGGTCTTGCTGCCATTACAAATAACAAAATCAGGTCGTCATTCAATCTCCAGCAAGCTTTTGCAATTACACAAAAGACTTCATTTGCTCTTGCTAAGGTTTTGCCAATATTTCTTTAAGAATTTTATTAAGCATGATACAGATAAAAACTAATATAAGCTACAAAAAATAAAGGAATAAAAAGAAGAGTGCAGGAAAAAGGAATGAAGAAAAATATGAATATAGAAATGAAGAGAAAATAAATATATTTAACTTCACAATTAAGTTTATTTTTCACTACAAATATAAACAATTTTAACAACTTAGCACCTACTCTTAAAGTACAATACATGTCCTGTTTTTCCCACATCCCTTCTCTTATCTGTAAACAAATCTATAAATCCTAATTTTTAAATCCTAATGTCAGCAAAAGTCTGTTAACGGTTACCAGAGATAGCAACATATCTATTTTAAACTTGATCAAATAAACCTTTATATTCCTTCCTTTTACTTCTCACAATCTTGATGTTAGTTCCTTCAAATAACATAGAACTTGATTTCTTTTTCTTTTTAGTTTTCAATTTTTGAAGAAATTCTTCAACGCTTTAACAAGATTTTTATTTTAAAAAAAACTCAATTCAGAAAAATTATCCAGGTCACACCCCTGGTTTGTTATTTATATATCCCTTTTAATTACTAAGATAGTAGCCAACTTTTTTGTATGTCTAATGTAGCATCTGTTTCCACAACATTCTTGTGGCCTATCATTTTTAATTTTAGTTTCAAATTAGCCTTAATCTTGTCAAGTAGAACTTATTTCTTTTCCATCTTTTAAATATACAATAATTTAAAAGGCAAACATTGTTCTAAGTCTTTAAACTCATATTTAAAACTTCTTTTCTTAAAGGTTGAATGAAACTCAAGTTCTTGATATTTGAAAAGTAATTTTAAAAACTAATTACAACATTCATTAAGAAATGAGTTTCAAATCGATGTTATGCTCATATAGGTTACATTGTGATTGGGAACCTTGCTGGAATCCCTAAACTCCCAGATGCTGGGCTCACCAGCTGATCACAAAAAAAGCAGTTCTTGCAGGCTATTCATGAGAAGCAGATGACTGGAATACATGTGGGCAATCTCACAATCTTCCCTTTCTCCAGAGAGATTTTACCAGCCAGAATCCAACCTTTGCCCACCAGTCTCTGCATAATCCTGCCCCTGATCCTTCAGTGACATCTGGCTCACCATGTCCTCATGGAAGTCACATAGCATTCTGCCAATTGCCAACAATCAATTTCTATGTAAGAAGTTGGAAAATCTGGTAAATCTCAACTTCAGACTTTCCCAGGTGAAGCTGTTTAATTTCTTTTCCAGCCAACCAAACTTTAGAGCAGAGCTTGATGGATAGCAATTGACTGGAATTGAACTAGGAAGCTCATGTATTTGCTGGGGGTCAAAAAATCAAGATAATGGCTAGAAATTGCCATATCATAACCACTAGATTTAGACCAAAACAATCAAAACCTCAGTTTCTCCAATAATTGCCAATATGTTAATCAAAGAAATCATCTGCCAACATTGCAGTTATAAAATCACCATAAAGCACTTGGAAAAACAGTTTTCATAATCATTACAAATTTCAACTCTGGAACATCTCGAGCAATTTCAACCAAACTTGGTACACAGATGACTTACACTCTGGAAAGCAATACTGTGGAGGTAAGACATCCCTAATACCCCTGGTGTGTGTGTGTTCTGTTAAGATGCAGCCTGTTGTGCCTTAAAATGGCTTCTACTGAAGAGCGCAGTGGAGTTGCCATGGTAACAGCAGCTTCACAGTCGTCCACAAGTGGGCTCCCTCTGGTAAGGAGGAAAATCCAACATTAGAAATTATGCTTCTGGGGGCACAGGGAAAACATTTTAAACTAATTTCATTGTCACCGAAATCAGGGCTCAGGGACAAGTTGCTCTTGCAAGCTTCACAGTACTCCACAAGGGGGTTCCCTCTGTTGAGGGGAAAAATCCAACATTAGAAATTATGTTTGATCCAGACACTTTTCCCCTATAAATAAACACCCGGGCAATGGCAGGTTACCACCTAGTTCAAAATACAAACACCAGATAATGTGGTTATATCATTCCTTACGCACTTTCCTAAAAATGAGTTTAAATTTGGAGGAATTTATAAAAAGCAATTCCTAATCAACATCTGGAAAACTGCAGATATTATAAGGTTTTTCTGCCCTGTTGGGATAGCTAGTGACGATGACCTAGGTAGTTCAAGTAGCACAGAACATGGCTGTCTATTTTTTTAATCCAGTAATAGCCATTTTTTATTTTTGGATTGCACCCATTTTAAAACAACTATCTTGAGTGCCCATTTGCTTCAGGGTGATGCTTAAGTGGTCTGCTATTTGTGGTGGATTCAGTTGCTCGTCAAATAGAAGCTAGTTTTACCAGAATGAAGTGTGGCACATTCTGTAACATTTCCACCCAAACAGGTCTCTTGCATACAATTACATAATTTCACTGAACAATTCAGTATGCCTTGAATGACTCCCTTCTCTTAGTTCCATGACTGATGGAGATTTTATTGCTTCAACATATTACAGAACAGCTTTCCCTAAGCCCCAGTTTGAGACTGGTTTGATGATCACAAACCTTAGCATTCTAGCACTTCTGCAACAGCCTCTACTATGTACTGATATGCATAAAGCACACCCCCAAAGTATAAATAAAGGGTCTTTGTGTGATCTGATGTAATCTCAAAGCTCCAAACCAGTGAGTGAAACAGTTCTGCCTGAAAGCTGAGCAGACGGTTGGGTAATGAAAAAGAAGATTAATCAACCCATAGAAAGGGGGTAGTTTAATAGCATGAAATGTATATATATTTATAGCAGGTTCCAGTGCCTTTTAACATTTTTGTTCATGATTCATTATGCATCTTGGGTAACATTGCTTTTTGCTGTATGTACTTTGTAACAAACAAACTAGAAGGACCCAGAAGAGTATAAGTATCAGCATCATGACAGGACCAAATGTTATGACATTTTTGTATGACTCTATAATCCTTTTATTCAGGATAGAGTGGGTGACTGAACAGAGCTGAGCATTTTCTGGCCGGATGCCCCTCCTGACACATGTGTACAGATTGCCGCAGATATTTTCTCTTTGCCACATGAGAGATAAGTATCTACCACTACCTAGGATTGAACTCTCAACCTTCTGAATGGAAAGTGAACATCTTCATCACTCATAATTACATTATTTAAAATATAAGCAAAATGTCAGGCTTAATATCTTTATTAACTCATGTTTTCATATCTTCTGTTTGAATGGGTTTTTTTTTTAGATTGATTTAGTCAAGAGATTGCCCTGTACTTTACATCTCATTTATTAGTCATCCTTTTAAGGAATTTAAAAATATCAGGATATACAAACTCAAACAATCGTAGGCATGTCTCATTTTGAAGTCTGATAACATTGTTAAAAAGATCAGGAATAATCTGTGATATTATAATAAACACTCAGTTATCCTGTTTCCCCAAAAATAAGACCTCCCCAGATAATAAGCCCAACTGAGTTTTTGAGCACATGGGCTAAAATAAGCCCTCCCTCTAAAATATTGCAACACAGCAATAGCCATGAGGTGACCACACTCACCGCCTCCTGCACCTCAAAAATAATAAGACCTCCCTGAAAATAAGGCCAAGTGCTTATTTCGGGGGGGGGGGGGTGTCAAAAGAAAATAAGACCCTCTCTTATTTTTGGGAAAATATGGTAATATGCATTTACACACACACACAAACACAGAGAGAGAGAGAGACATTTACATATTGCTTTATCATTATCTTATAATTGGGAAGGCCTAGTCTTATAATTAAATTAAATTAAACTGTAATGTAATGTATGTGGACAGATAATATAGAGAGTGCCTTTCCTCAACTATGATAATATTCTATAACACACATATATTAATCAAATACATGGATTAACACCTAGGAATCATTTTGCATCACTAACAATTCTAGACTTCGAAATCTGAAAAAAGCTACTCTATGGTCTTCCCTCCATTCCATTTGGTGATGAGTGGTAGCAACAACAATAATAGCACATTTCTCATATTTTGGACTTCTTTCATTCTATGAGAAGAGTTAAAGAGATGGAACTTTCCTGAGAATCTTGATACCTGGAAAAGGAATTCTCAGATGCACCAAATAGAATCCTTTCAATTACACATTTAATTACCTGCAATAAACCATTGACAGCTAGTCAGTCTCAGGATTTTGCACTGTGAAAGCCTACCAGTAGTTTAAATGTTTTAAGGAGAAAAGCTACAATTGTGGAAAACTAGGCTGTGGGCTCCCTTGCAAACAAAGAAGTATTGCAAAACAGTTACCAAAACCAGAAGCAGATGGAAGGGGATGGTCTCACACTAGACCTGCTGACCAATTTCAGGCAAGCAAATTGCTACTCCTGACTACATCTCTTCAGCCCTCCTTTTTTATGTGCCTTGGATTATCCAGGGAAGAGATCTTGTTATATTTTCCAGGGGAAACATTGCTTTACAACACAACACTTGCATCAGCCTCTGCCTACCTTAACAGCTGACTAGCTGAAAGATGGATGTTGCCTAGTGGATAGTGGACCATGCAGATGACCCCTGAGAAACCAAAAGGGAGGTTTTGACACACCTAGTGGAACTGCAAAGTTTATAGAAGTTAACAAACCACTGGCTGAGAACTATAGATGCTCAGTAATGAATGGAACTATGAAATGTCAATTGCAAAACATTTGTAATGAATCATAATTGTGATTTGTATGTCAAAGAGAGAATGAAAAGCATTTCCTTACTGTTGAATAATAAAGTAAGTGGTTGGCAAGAGCAGAAGGGAGAGGACATGAAGCATATGAGAGTTGAAGCATTTGACAGTATAAGAGAGAGAAAGGAAATGGAATAGGCTAAGAGGGAAAGAGTTTAAAGGACTACAATTCTCATTTGCATTCACCTCTGATTTCAGTTAACTGAGAATTCACCGTTTTCATCCTTTTTTCAAATCACACTCTATTGAGAGATATGTAAAAAAAAACATTTCAGGAAGAGACCCAGCTATTCAATGAAGATTTAGCAACTTTTGGAGTTCATATTCCAAAGTGAAAACAATTTGGAAACACCACGGACTGCTTCCAGTTCAAATCGTCTTGAAGGAATTGCAGGAATGGAATGTTCTTGGGACATCTGGAATATTTACCTTTTTGAACATTTAGGCTGGGAAAGCCCTTGTTGTTGTTGTTAGTTGCAAAGTTGTTCCTCCAGGCCGTCCTCTACCATCTTCTGGAGTCCATTTAAGCTCACGCCTACTGCTTCGGTGACTCCATCCAGCCACCTCATTCTCTGTCGTTCCATTCTTCTTTTGCCCTCAATCTTTCCCAGCATTAGGCTCTTCTCCAGTGGGTTCTTCCTTCTTATTAGGTGGCCAAAGTATTTGAGTTTCATATTTAGGATCTGGCCTTCTAAAGAGCAGTCAGGGTTGATTTCCTCTAGGACTAACCGGTTTGATTACCTTGCAGTACAAGGGACTCACAGGAGTCTTCTCCAGGACCATAGTTCAAAGATCTCAATTCTTTGGTGCTCAGCCTTTCTTATGGTCCAACTTTCATCCCTACCATGATAAATAATTATCAGTAAGTTCCAGGCTAAATGAAGTTGAAATTGGTGTGTAGTCAGAACAAAACCCTAGTCTAGGGTAAATCAGGATGGTTGAAAAGTATTATTTACATGGACAGTGAATGTCTCTGATTCTCCATGTCTCAATTTAAAACACTCTCTGAAATTTCAGCCCAGATGGTCATTGGAAAGCTCAATTCTGTTGCAAACCATTCCATTCCATTGTAAGAACCATTGTGATGATACCTTGACAGAGAGGGGACTACTGTATTCAATAATCAACCATCTTGTTCTAAAGACTGAACAATCCTTGGGATCAGAGAATTAATGGCAGCCTGGTTAGATCAAAGAGATGGACTCTTTCTTTTCCTAATTGGCAACAACTGAAGACATCAAAGAAAAATAAGAATGCCTTTGAGACAATGCTTTGGAAATTGCAGTCCGTCTGAGGAGACACCAGGACTGGTGACTTGGAGGAACATCAAAATAGTCATTTGTAAAAGAATATCACCACTGTTAATCTATTCTCCCTCTCAAAAATGTTTGCATACTCTCAAGATTAATCTTATCTGTAGCAATATTCTAAATAACTATGATGAAATGTGATCCTGCAGGAACAGAGGGATATATTTTGGGCATCTCATGGAGACACCTAGAATGAAAGACTTCACAGTCCTGAGCTGGACAGAGAAAGGAGAAGAGGTTCAACGTAGTCACATCCTGGAATCTCTCAGGATATATGTAGTAGGTTAGAATATTATTCCTTTATGTTGGCAATATTCTGCGTACTATGTGTAAGCAAATAGTGGATTGGACTCAGTTGGATGTTACTGTGTCATCTCTGTGCCTGTGCCTGATAATAACTGACCAATTATATATGTTTATATATACTAAATCTCAACTTATTGTTCTGATAATTGCTATTATAATTTTAACCACATCATCAACTAAGGGAGGCCCCAAGCATTGTTAGAGAAGGATTTACAAATAGTACTTATAGTCAGACAGTCAAACAACAAAGGCAACCAACAGGAGCAAAGCTTTTCTGTGTCAAATAGACAAATCATTACAAAAGGAAAGCAGATTGGTATGTCAGTTAAACAGTATGAAGATAAACGAGAAACAGTTACTTTATCTGTTTCAAATTTTTGGACAAGTGAATGCAACAATGCAGACAGAAGAGAAAAAGAATTGCTACTGCTGAAGTCAAGAAAACACAAGATAAATGTAAGATTGAATAAATAGAGAAAAACTAGTAAAAGGTAATTTGTTCTCTTGGCAATCAACCATTTCTCTTGGCCAGGCACACACACACACGCAAACAAGTGTGTGTGCGCTCCTTTATTGATTTCTTCTTTTCAATAAGTAAGAAATGGTAATTATTCAGGAAAAAGTCACAGGAGGCAAATGTTTAAAAGCTTCTCTTTGTTCTGACAGTCATTTGCTATGTTATGTGGCTGTAATATTCCATTCTTTAGCGTTTCCACCAAGCACGCAGAAGAAAGGTAGAAAAACTCTTTTGTAGATGATACAGTTGCCATGGTAATCATTAAAAGGAATATCTTTGAAGGAGCTTGAAACTCTTGAAGGATTCAGAATGTTTAATTAGAAAAGAGCATTCAGAAATAGAGAGAAATAGGAGAAACAGGCAAAGAAGTGTGGAAGCCACCCTGCAGTCTTTGTAGGAGAGCATGGCTGCTGTAAATGCCACAATGTCTGCTGAAGAAAAGGACAGAACACATTATGCTGTTCTTGTTCTTGGCAGTCTAAATGCAATCAAATTATATTACTTTTCCAGAGCAATACCTTTAAACAGCCATCCATGACTGATTTCCTATTAATGGGGGTTTTTTTCTCTTTAATTTCATTTTTTGGTTTCCCATTTTCACTCTACTATGGTGGTTAGTGTGTTTAGCTTCGATTATTTCAATCAAGGTGTGGTGTGAGGTGGTCTGAGTGAATCAGGGCAAGGCAGACCATGAAAAGCATTATCAGTGTCCTCAGGGGCGACTCCGACTTTTATGAGAATTGAATAAAGGTCAGAAACTTGAACTGCTACCTTCGGAGTCTTCAAACAAAGGAAACATTTCCTTATAAATCCAGACAACAAGCAAAAATAAGGCATAGTTATATCTCTGTCATGCATAAAGAAAAGGTACCCCAGAATTATGCCACCTTGTAGATATGTTGCACAGCGATTATTTACTTCGTTTCTAGGATTGTCTGATTATGAAGAAACTCAAGTCAGCTACAAAGTGGAATAAAAAGACTATCTAATCAGTGGTAGGTTGCCAATTTTTGACTACCAATTTGGGCTCTCCCTCTCTCTCTCTCTCTCTCTCCCTCCCTCCCTCCCTCTCTCTCTCTCTCTCTCTCTCTCTCTCTCTCTCTCTCTCTCTCTCGCAACACTTCTGTGCATGCACAGAAGTGTCCGGGTGGGTGGGCGGAAGCATCCTGCCACTGCTACTATCAGTTCACCCAATCCGTGCTAAACCTTGAGCAACCCACCTCTGTATCTAACCATGAAAGGACAAAGTCAAGGACTTTAGCAAAACTCTAAACACCCATAATAATAACTATAGATTCACAAATTGCCCCAATGCAAGTACTACTGGAAGACTAAGGTCTCCAAAGTCTTCTGAATGACAGGGCCATAAGGACCTCAGAAGGAATGCTGCCTCTATGATCCATTAAGGCAACATGTTTTTATTAAGGAAACCTTGAGCATACCAACTGTGTCCAATCTTACTGAATGGGCAGAGAACAATTGGAGAAAGTTTGTGCCACAAGTAGTCAAGTCCAAATTGATTTCTTTGAACATTTCTAAACTTGTTTCATAACCTAATAATCAGTGGTGGGTTCCTACCAGTTCGGATTGATTTGGCTGAACTGATAGTGGTTTGGAAGCCTGGGTCACTGGAACCGGCAGGGAACCAAGCCTGCCATGCCCCCAAACCAGTTTTCCGGGTGGTGCCATAGGCGGTGCCATCTTGTTTTTTGCTTCTGTACATGCGCAGAACAATTTTTATTGGCCACAAGCGAATTGGCAGTAGTGACTGCCGGAACCCACCACTGCTAATAATCCAATAAATCTTAATAAGAATGAGAATAATCTACCAAATGAAACCCAAGGAGTGGAACTCCCAGGTCATATTTGCAATATTCTTGGTGGATCCTAAAGAAACCTGAAACAAAAAGAAGGGGATTAAGGTCAAAAAGGGACTGATACAGTACAAGAAGCCCTCTTTTGCCCCCTTTCATCTTTACAAGAATATGTATTAAAAGAAGGTGTGGGAAAAGCTGGAAGTGTAAGGAAGGATCCAAACCAAAGTTCTATCTAAAGATCTGCTTTTAACAGCCCTTCCAAAAGATAAGAATATGTATGTATGTATGTATGTATGTATGTATGTATGTATGTATGTATGTATGTATGTATCCGGAACAAGGAATCATAGGCTGAGGCGAGAGGCAAGTCAACCAATGTATTTATTATAACTCAGAAGGAACAGAACTCAACAACTCCGGTTTGACAGCTTTTTATAAGGCAGCTGTCAAATCGGCAACCAATTACAACTCGTAATTCTCACGCCAGCAAGCTCAGTGCGTCTTGACCAATGAGAGCTCAGTTACTGTACTGATTGACACCTGAGATACAACACCACTTTCCACCTGGACCGCGCATGCATAGTCTGAAAGGTTGGCCAGCCGGCACCGGCTTCTTTCTGAATGCTGTAGGATGAGGCTTGGCGTCGGCCCCGCAGTAGGAGAAGTTGGGTTCACAGATCACCCGGCCCTTTGGGTGATTCCAATGGAAAAGCAGATTTAGCAGGTGAGTTGTCTGTCACAGTGTCGGCGGTTGTGGTTGGCCTAGTGATCGGGGGTGGTGAGGAACTTGGCCAGTAGGCAGCATGCCGAGGTTCGTTGATGCTGCGGTGGTCTGCGGCAGCGGTGTCTGCGGATGCCAACTCAACAGAGTTTGGTGGCTGGGTGCTCTATGGTGGCCAGGCCCATTGATGCCTCTCGATGGCGTAGTTGATCTATATGCCACCGCCATACCCAACAATCTCTCAGTAGGACCCTGTAAGAGCAGGGTCCTGTTATTTCCATTATTTCCCCTGACACCCATTTTGGTGTTCCTGCAAAGTTTTGGGCAAACACCTAGTCCCCAATAGCTAACCCCCATGTGTTGTACTCTCTAAGAGATCCTTGACTGGTGACATAATTGAGATGTATGTGATCCAGAGTTGTGCGGAGTCTCCTGCCCGTCAGAAGCTCCTCTGGTGTTTTGTTAGTCAAAGGACAAGGGGTTGTATGTTGCAGTAACAAATAGTGTGATATTTTGTCCTGTAAATTACTGCACTGCGGGCCAGGGTTTTCATATGTACATTGTCCGGGTGACCCTCATGTAATCTCCTCAATATTTGGGTCCGCAGGGTTACTGGCACCACAACCCAGTTGCCCCATAGCAAGCACCCTTTAAGAATAGACAATTCCATCCGCCTGCGATAATAAGATAGGATGTCCTGCATTATGGAATCTACAGGCCATCCTCTGTGCACATAGTCAAGGACTAAGGACAGTATTTTGTCAGTGCGAGAGCATGCTGCAATATCAGTAGCCATAAGTGGTAAGTTAATGTCCTCGACGGCTAGAGCAGTGGATGTGGGAGCGGGGTCCTGCACTGGGATCGGCAGCGGGCATCAACTTAATGCATCAGCATGCCCCAGGCTCTTCCCAGGCCAATGCTCCAGATGGTATGAATAAGAAGTGAGAAACTCTGACCAGCACAACGTACGCTGCGGGGTCTGTTGGTCGCCATCCAGAATGCCCAGTAGGGGCTTATGGTCTGTGACCAATAGGAACCGGCGGCCGTACAAGTAATCATGGAATCTTTTGACCTCAGCCACGTTGCCAGCACCTCCTTATCAACCTGACCGTAATTATGTTCGGTCGTTGATAAGGTGCGCGAGAAGTAGGCAATAGGTGCTTCATGTCTGTTAGGCAATCTGTGGGCCAGGACAGTGCCAGCACCAACGCCATACTGCGACACGTCACAAGTGAGGATCAAGGGTAGTCGCTCATTATACTGTATGAGGACTGCCGATGATGTGAGAAGGGCCTTTACTGCTGTGAAATCCTTTGCTTCCCTAGCACCCCAATGCTTCACCGCCGATCCGTCAAGTAGTTGGTGGAGAGGTTCCGCCACTGACGCCTTATGCAGGAGGAAAACCACATAAATTTAAGCAGGCCTAAGAATGCTTGAAGTTCACTCTTTGATTTAGGGGTAGGGGCATTTTGGATGGCTTCTACCTTGGACCTGGTAGGGTGGATCCCCTCAGCATCAATTAGGAACCCTAAGAACTCTACTGAGGGCACTCCGAGCTGGCATTTACTCTTTTTTAAACATAGCCCGGCATTCCTAAACCACTGTAAAACAGCCCGTAATTTGTGGACGAGGTTTGTCCCGTCCTTTGCAGCCAGCAAGATATCATCAAAATCCGGCATTAAGCCCCTGGAGAAGCCGTTCCATTAAACATTGAAAAATACCTGGAGCCACGCAGACTCCGAATTGGAGCCTGTGGCATCGGAAGGCCCCCTTGTGAGTCACAATCATTTGGGCATTGGCCGTGGCTTCGTCGACAGGCAGCTGTTGATAAACTTGCACCATGACCAATTTAGCAAAGATCCATCCCTGTCCCAGAGAGTGCAATAAGTGTTGCACCACCAGAACAGGATATGGATTGGACTGCAAGGCTTTATTCAAAGTATTTTTACAATCCGCACAGATCCTAATGGACCCATCGGCCTTCACAGGGGTGACAATGGGTGTCTCCCACTGTGAATGATCAATGGGTTCTAGGATCCCTTGGCTGATCAGTTTATCCAATTCAGCCTCAACTTTTGCCCTGAGTGCAAATGGCACTCTCCTTGCTTTCAACCTGATTAGGGAAACCTGTGGGTCTATATTGAACGTAATGGGGGTGCCCCTATAATTACCCAGTGTCTCATCAAAGACATCCGCAAATTCTTTAGTTAGGTTGTCAAAGTCATCAGAAATGGCAGATGCATGAATGCCGGCAACAGTCAGGCCCAGGGGCTCAAACCAGTCAATACCCAACATGGTAGCCAGTGGATTGGCAACTACGATGAGTGGCAAATGGCCTCTAAACTCCAGGCGCTCGACCACCACCAACATCTTGCCCAGCACTGGAATAGAGTTCCCCTGATAATCTTGGAGACGGCAACTGCAATGAGAAAGAGAGTCTTTAGAAAGATTAGGCATTATGTGTTTCAGGGTTTGCCAGGAGATGATCTATTTGGCCGACCTGGTATCGATCTCCATTTTGCATGGGGATCCCTCAATTAGCACCGTGAGGGGAAAAAAATTCCTTTAGAGGCACTTTCTCTTGTGGATCGCACATCCCATGCTTCTTGTGGTGGGTCGTTATCTATAGCAGAGCAGGACATTCTGGGCCTCCCAGGTTGCCTAGTGGTCCTCTTTTCCCCATAGCTGTCCCTTGCCTGGCTGGATGCAGGTGTGATAGAGCGGCATACGCTGGACAAATGGCCCTTCCTGCCACAGCATCTGCAAATGGCTGATTTAAAATGGCAATTCAATCTGTAGTGGTTGCTTCCGCAACTGAGGCAACCTTCCTGCGGCCATTTGGTGGGTCGGGACTTGAAGCAGTCAATTCCCTCACAGTCCTCATCTGCCTCTCCCTCAGGGCTTTCCTGTTGGTTGACAGCAGCCGATTTCAGGCCCGAAGAGGCTGCCGCCAATAGCACTGAATTTGGACTGCCGATTACTCAGCCATTTTGGCGGCTTTAGCCTCATCGACCGCTATCTGGAGAGTGATTTCAGAACAAGCTAACAATCTCCGCTGTAGCTGCAAGTCCCTCACTCCACACACAAATTGCTCCAGAATCTAACACAGGGAACTCACAATTGATCGCTTCTCTATAAAGCATGGCCATATACTGGCTTACCGATTCTCCCTCTTGTTGGAGACACTGTCTGAAAGCATGTCTTCTGGTGATCTTTGATGGGGCTGGAGCATAGTGATTTTTTAATTTAGTCAAGAGCAGTTCCCACGGCACTGTATTGACTGACATTGGTGCTGACAGGGCTCTTGCTGTCCCAAACATTTCTGGCCCACAGGCGCTAAGGAAATACCCTTTCTTTCTATTGCTATTCACCTCAGCCAGTTCGTTAGCCATTAGGAAGCATTTGAACCATTCCACGAAGGCCTCCCACGATTCTCTATCTGCACTAAATGGCACGAAAATAGGCATAGTTGCCATTCTGCGGCTGGAATTCTATTGGTAGCAGAGGAACTGAGGGAATTTAGAATCCCACCTTCATTGCCAGATTTATGTATTTCGGAACAAGGAATCACAGGCTGAGGTGAGAGGCAAGTCAACAAATGTGTTTATTACAACTCAGAAGGAACAGAACTCAACAATTCCGGTTTGACAGCTTTTTATAAGGCAGTTGTCAAACCGGCAATCAATTAGAACTTGTAATTGTCCCGCCAGCAAGCTCAATGCGTCTTGACCAATGAGAGCTCAGTTACTCTACTGATTGACACCTGAGATACAACATATATGGATTAAAAGCAAGAACTCCAATAATGGTTCTTTTAAAAAGATGCAGAGTTTAACACTCATTAACATTAAACTCAATTATTTTCTATATGTGTGAAAGAATGTATTTTTGTTATTTCCAGTTTTATTTTTATTTTTTTACTTTACCTAAGCTCTTTTTTCTTGTTTCTCTCTTTTCTCTCTCATTTGAAATAGTAAAATAAAGCAATAATAAAAAATGTGCAAGTTTGGACAGGTCCTCTGAGATTAATTGTACAAGTTTCTGTCTGTCAGTGTAAAGCAAAACTGTGAAAACTTTTGATAGCCAGTAATCATAGCTGATAACTTTGGGAAACTGAAAGCTGTAAAAGAAAGACAATGTTAATACAGAACATAGAATCATAGGGCTGGAAGGGACCTCTGACATCTTCTAGTCCAAACCCCTCCTCGAGGCAGGAAACTTAAAACACCCCAGTCAAATGATGTCCAGTCTATTTTAGAAAACTTCTAGTGAGGGAGCACTAACAACTCCTGGAGGAAAACTATACCATTGATTAATTGTTCTCACTGTCAGAAAATGTATTCCTTCTTCTAGGTTGGATCTCTCTCTAATAAGCTTCCACTCATTACTTCTTGTCTTGCCCTCTCATGCTTTGGAGAATAAATCAGCACAATTTACCACCAGCCAATCAAGTACTTATGAGGCAAGAGCTTGATGGTACAAGGAAACAACAGCCAACAACTTAATAGCATCAACACCCCAATCAACAACTGAGAAGGCACACACAACAGACACTATATAAATATCACACACAAAAGAGCCCAAAGTACACAATCTGTTAAAGAGAACTTCCCAGAGGGTGGGCTCTGGGGCTGGGCATCAAAAATTGCAGCAATGGGTTTGCTGTCCTGTTGCTGGGTGGGTGTGGCCATAGTGGGTGTGGCCTAGTCAGCCTCCTGTACCATGGCAGGGGAGGCATTTTTTGCCCTCCCCAGCTCCAGAGGCTTTCCTCAAGTCTCTGGGAGGGCAAAAACTGTTTACCCTGGGCTCCGGAGGACTTCTGGAACCTCCAGTAGGCTCATTCTCCCTCCTCCTGAGTCTCTGTGCATGCCCTGCACTTGTCTGGCATGATGAACGGGCTGCGTGGAGACTCCTGGGAGGGGAGGGGCAGGATGGGTGGAGTAGGGTAGGCATGGCCAGCCAGGAGTGGCATTTGGGGGTTCGCCAAACTGGGCAGAATCCTAGCTAAAGAATCACCCGAACCTGTGCGAACCCCCAGCAGCCCATCCCTGGTGGGCTCCATAACAAGTCTGAAAGCTTAGAAGACTAAACCTCTGGTCCCAGATTGGATCCTGCAATCCAGGGATATGGATATTCGCCCTCAGTCTTTTGAGAATAAGTCATCCCCATTTTCTCCTGATAGCCACTCAAGTACTGGAAGACAGTTAAGTTGGTGACATATCTCATGGATAAAAGTGGGACTGAGTTTTTCACAGCCTGTTCTCCACTTAGGAGCAGCAACCTTTCTTTATTGTGCCTTTATTGTGTTATTCACTCTTATTTAAAGTTTACCTTGCATTTTTCATTTATTTTTTCCTTTGATGGCAAACAGCGCAAACATTACAGCATGTAGAAGCACTTCGGTGGCTGTTAATTTCCACACCTTTCTGTAAAAACTACAGTCCTGAGAGAAGACCATGGTGGGAAAGGTTTGCTTAGGTCAGACGCTGAATACTTAAGAGTTATTAGAGCCTGACCTGCCTCATATCTGGTGGGAATGTAACAGAGGTGAAATTCAGCACTTTCTGACAGATTCTGGAGAACCAGTAGCAGAAATTTTGAGTAGTTCAGAGAACCAGCAAATACCACATCTGGCTGGCCCCAGAGTGGGGTGGGAATGGAGATTTTGCAGTATCCTTCCTCTGCCACGCCCACAAAGCCACGCCCACAGAACCATTAGTAAAAAAAAAATTGAATTTCACCACTGGAATATAATAAGTTAACTGCAATTTAAAACTTGGTTCCTTTCTTTTTATTCCAGGATTTCAAATTCAACATTTTGAAGCATATAGAAGGTACATATCAGAGGAATGGCAATGTTGAAGCAATTGCTTTGAAAGCAATTCCCTTCAACCTGGCCTTCTCTCTTCCTCTATATCTCATCATGTCTTTTGTCTTAAGGATTGACAATGTCAATAGAAAGCATATTCCCTGTTGTTTCTCAGAGGAGTGCAGGCTATTCAACCCCAGTTCTTCATTCCATTTTAAGCACTCTGCATAGTTTGAAATTGTTTATGGATTCGGGCCATCTCTGTGTTCCAAGACTATAGAAAGGAGGACAAAAAGGAGAGCTTCCAAAAGTAGATTAGAAGCTCCAAGATGCAGAAAGAGCTTGAAACTGAGTGTATTTGGATGGCTTTGAAGTCAGAAGGGGGAGTTATGCACTTTGGGCTTTTTGTCTTTGCAGCCACACAGAGAAAATAATTTCCCATTAGTCTATTATACCCATTGACACTTTGGCTGAGTGTTCACTTGATTGGTCAAAATGAAAACATTTTTAAAAGCAAGCAAATGGTGCTGCACCTGCCAAATTCACTCTAGTATCTTTTTTTAAAATAACAAAAAGAAAAATAAAAGATTTAGGACTGGAAAAGACGGCATTTTCAGACATTTTCTCCTAACGTCTACCTTCTTATTTTCATTGTTTGGAACATCCATGTTGTCTCTTTAAATAACATACATTGCAACATTTTTAAAAGAAAAAAATGAATAGCTAAAACATTTTTCTATACTTTTATAGATGAGATGTTACTTTCATTCAATGGGCTGCCAATGTCTGGGGAAGTAAAGCCCTGATGGCACAGTGGTTACATTCAGTATTGCAGGCTAACTCTGCCCACTGCCAGGAGTTCAATCCTGACCAGTTCAAGGTTGAGCCAACCTTCCAAAGTTGGTAAAATGAAGACCCAGATTGTTGGGGGCAATATGCTGACTCTATAAACCACTTAGAGAGGGCTGCAAAGCACTATCAAGTGGTATATAAATCTAAGTGCTATTGCTAATTAACAAGTAAGTTAATAAATGAGCCCATTGCCCAATTACACCATTCATGTTTAAAGAGGAGAGTTAGCAAGCTGCTGTTGGAAGAAATGTCCATCTGAGTTAAGTTCCAAGTAGGGAGAAAGACATTGGAAACATGGAGGATGCTTGGAAGGAGAGTTTAATGGTGAACAGGACCACATGGGTCCTGGGCAGCTGACTACATGGAGTAGAGAGTGAGTGTTATTTATACCCTCTCTTGGGCTTTGAGCTTGAGCTTGCTGTTCCTGTGGCAAGGGTAAGTATCCTATTAGCTGTCAGACTTCCAGGGGGCAGGGGATCTTAGCTAACTTTGTAGGCTATCTGTGTCTAGGCTTGGTTGGATCTTGCTATGTGATGTCATTAAGGGGCTTTGGGCAATCCCTATTGTGGCTGAGGGCTAATCCTACCTTTGTTGGATGTTGGGGAAGGCAGTGACGTGCAGTGAGGTTTATAGCTGGTGAGGCAGCAATTTTTTTAGACTTGTGGACTTCAACTCCCAGAATTCCACAGTCAGGCATGCTCAGTTGCGACCTGCTGCCCTCCGCCCTGGGATTCGGCCACGTCACCACCTGCCAGAGCTGCGCGGAATCTGGGGCGCGCTTGTCGGGCGAGGGCAGCGCAGATGGGGAGCGGACAGAGCAGAGGAAGCCTTTCCCCCCCACCCCACTCCCCTGAAGTCTAGGGAGAACACAGGGTGCCTTGGAGGGGCGCCCTGCTGTAGGGGCGGCTTGCTGGGACCCCCTGGAACGGCGGTGGCTGCGGGGGGGTCTCCAGCTTTGCCCCAGGAGCCGGAGAGCGTAGGGAGCATGCAGAATGCCACCGCACGCATCGCTGAAAGCAGCCTGGAAGGAAATGCTCAATTCGAATGAAACAGCTGAAGCACGGTGAGGTGAGGGGTCTCCCCAGGTCTTTTACTGTCTTTACTCTTTTGACTGTTCTGCAGGTTTTTTTGGGGGGGGGGGGACTTTGTTTCAACCTCTGGAGGAGTTCAGATTGGAGTGGGGGGGAATTTCCACCCCCCTTGGAAAAGCAGCACTTGGAAAATCTCTCCCTTTTATGGGGGAGAGAGAAAGTTTAAAATCTACTTTCACTTCCCTTAAATAATGGGGGGGGGAATTTTCTTTCTTGACCACAACTGCAAGAGAAAGGATGGCTGAACTGATTCTTCTCTAAACTATGTATGGAAACTTTGATTTTGTTGTTTCCTGACCACCTGTCCTGGCTGAGCCAATATGGCCAACTTCCTCCTTCTTCTTTGTCTTTATGAATGAGACTCCTCCCTTGGAAAACTCTATGCCTTTCAACTAATTTCCACCCCAGAGATCTCCAGGAGCCTCTTCAAATACGTTTTCCCCCTGGATTTGGAATATTTTGACCCACCTATTTGCTCTAGTTTTGTATCACATGATTTATTCTCCTTTGGACTTGCTTGCCTGGTGATCCCTACCGGCTGTGCTCTTCCACAGACACCATTTCTTTGCATAGAACAATAACTATCTCTGAGCCTCATGATGGGTCCAAAGAAGTTACCGCCTGGTAAGGCCTCATCGGCCCCAACATCTTCCACGTCCAGCCCCATTGCCTACCAGTCACAACTGGGATCTTTTTTACAACCTAAAGCCTCTGAAGAGAGTGCAAAGGATTTGTCTATTCATCAGATGCTTCAATCCATCTTAAAGGGACAGGACGAAATCAAAAAACAACTGCAGGACTTAAATGAACAGCTCAGAGAGACGAAACAGCAAACCATACGGAATGAACAGAGGATAGGTGTACTGGAGGAGGGTGCAGTTGGGATGAGAGACGAGATGAAGACAATCCAAAGGGGGAATGTAGAATTTGGAAACCACATGATAAAAATGGAATTTGAAAGGATGTCTTTTTTCCTTAGGTTCCAAAACTTGCCAGAAGTTGAGAATGAAGATGTTAAGGAGATTATGACCACAATACTAACAGAATATATTAATAGAGATAAACAACAGCTTTGGTGGGATATTGACCTGATCTATAGGATTAATTCAGCCTATGCAAGAACACACAATGTTCCAAGGGAAGTTCATGTTAAATTTCTTAGAAAAACTACAAGAGATGAGGTTCTAGGAGCTCAAAGGGGAGGACCATTAAAATATAAGGATAAAGAAATAACCATTCTTAAACAGATCCCAAAGAAAGTAAGAGATAACAGAAGGAAATATTCCTTCTTAGCAAAAAAATTATACAATAATGGGATCTGGTTTAGGTGGCTGTTACCAGAAGGCATGATGATTTTCTGGGAGGGCAGTAGAATTAGAATCAACACAGTAGTGGAAGCAGAGGCTTTCACTAAAAAACACAGTGCTCTCTTAGGTGAAATGGGGGATGTTACACAAGAAACAAAGGAGGGAGGGGCTGAGGCTCTGCCAGTGGACAGGGGGAGGATGCGACAACTAGAAGACTCAGATCACAAAAGTGATTTGAAACATTATTGCAATTGTTGTTACAATGTACCTTTATGGAAGTGATACAAAACAAAATGATTGAAACATACTGATGATTTTGTGTTAAACTCAAAACTGCTAATACCTATGTAAATGTTGATATTTTTCTAATTTTGTTTGTAAAAGTTGTGAGACCTGGGGGGGCTTCTCCCCCCCCCCCCCCCCCCGCATGATGTAGCTGTCAAAATGTTCTATAACCTTATAATCCCTTTTCTCTGTAAAACTTTTAAAATCAATAAAATTTGAACAATTTAAAAAAAAGTATGCATCAGATGAAAATTACTTCATTGTTACAACAAGAAGGGACTGGAGAGAGCTCGAAAGACTTATCCATTACTCAAATGTTTCAGGAAATTATGAGGGGTCAAAATGAGTTGGAAAAGGAGGTGACAGATCTCAAAGAAGAACTCAGAGGTATACAACACCATATAACAGAAAACAAACAAAGAATTAATGTGTTGGAGGAGGGGGCGGCTGGGCTGGGGGAGGAGGTTAAGGCAGTCTGGAAGGGGAATTTAGAATTGGAAAATTTTATGGCAAAGATAGAACTTGAAAGAATGTCCTTTTTTCTCAGATTCCAGAACCTACCAGAGACAGAAAATGAAGATCTTAAGGATATTATGAGTACAATTTTAGCAGAATATATTAAGAGAGATAAAGAACAGTTGTGGTGGGATATGGATCTGGTTTACAGAATTAATTCAGCATATTCTAGAACACATAATGTTCCAAGGGAGGTACATGTTAAATTCTTAGGAGGACCACGAGGAATGAGGTGCTAGGGGCTCAAAGGGGGGGGGGACCACTAAAATATAAAGACAAAGAAATTACCATTCTTAAGCAAATTCTGAAAAAAATTAGAGAGAAAAGGAGGAAGTACTCCTCCTTATCAAAGAAATTATATAATAAAGGAGTTTGGTTTAGATGGCTATTGCCAGAGGGAATGTTTATCTTTTGAGAGGGAAACAGAATTAGAATTAATATAGTGGTGGAGG
The DNA here is from genome assembly GCF_964273705.1 of Natrix helvetica. Classification (NCBI taxonomy): domain Eukaryota; kingdom Metazoa; phylum Chordata; class Lepidosauria; order Squamata; family Natricidae; genus Natrix; species Natrix helvetica. The sequence continues at coordinate 138,827,875 of NC_138548.1, read as the reverse complement.
CAGAAACCTTCATTAAAAAACTCAGTTCTCTCCTAGAGGACGAAAATATTGGAGGTAGTGAAAAAGGTAGTAATGTACAACATATGAAGGAGGGAGGGGCTGTGGCTCCATCTGAGGACAGGGAGGAGGGAGCAATATCAAAAAGGCTCAGGCCACAAAAATAAATGCATTTGAAATATTATTGTAATTGTTGATATACTAGAAAGTGACAAAAAAAGAGATGATTGAACACATGGTTGATATAATGTAGAACAAGATTCTGTTTTTGCTTATCTTTTATACGTTGTCTTTAACATTGTAAAAATTGTGAGATTTGGAGGGATTTCTACCACTAGCATGGGAGCTGCCAAAATTTTCTGTGTACCCTTTTACCTTTCCCCATAAATGTTTAAAAAACAATAAAATTCTTTAAAAAAACATCTGTTGTGGGCTATTGAGGAGGGGGGTAATAAGAGTGAGTATGCTTCCTGCCTCAAAAATATGTTTCTCCATTTCTCATCCAGGGAAATATAATATTCTGCCTTTTTAATATTTCCTAGAATATTTTATTTTCTAGGAGAGGAGTGGGTGCTAACTTTCTACACTGCTAATAAGCAAAATACCACTCAAACAAGGATTTGGCTAACACTGACCTGAAAGGAAGTGCTTTATTTTTATATCCGCCTATATAAAATAGCTTCTAATCTCACTTGGAATTCAATCTTCTCCCAGTGAACTTTAAAGGAACCATCAGCATAAAAACTCCAAGTCTGTAGGACAGAAGACCACTAAACTTGTCTAGACAATGTCAAATGTTCAGTTCTGATGCTTGAAGGACTATTACGGGTGATTAATTAATGTCTTGCTGTGCCACTTGTAGTAGTCCTTGATATTGCTCGCTTTGTTGGTTTCATCTTCCTATAACTTATTGCTTTAAGGTGGGAGTCTTGCAGGAATGACAGGAGTATAATTTTTTCTGGTAGAAGGAGCTGTCTGATTCAGCAAACTGAAACTGCAGAAGAGGACATTTGGTCCTTGCTTTAAAAATTGATTTTAAGAAGTCAAACAGATTGTTCAGAGGTGGCATTCAGCAGGTTCTGACCAGTTTGGGAGAACCGGTAGTGGAAATTTTGAGTAGTTCTGACAACCGGTAAATACCACCTCTGACTGCCCCCACCTCCATCTATTCTCTGCCTCCCGAATCCCAGCTGATCAGGCAAAACTTTACTTTACTTTTACTTTTATTTAGATTTTTATACCGCCCCCTCTCCAATCAAAAGGCGGATTTTGCAGTAACCTCCCCCTAGAATGGGGAGGGAATGGAGATTTTACAGTATCCTTCTCCTGCCACGCCCACCACACCACACCAAACCATGCCCACCAAGCCACGCCCACAGAATCGGTAGTATAAAAAATTAAATCCCACCGCTGACATTGTCCCAGAATAATCTGGGGTTGTGAGACTTGCCTTGACATTTCTAATTTCAGGTTAAAAAAAATAAAATGAAAATTTAAAAAAAATAACAAATTTGTTTAATAAAACTAAAACTAAAATAAATATCCTGTGCCTGTCCCCTTTTCTCATCATACTTCCATCTTGGCTCTTTGAGGTATCCATTTCTTTAGAAAGATCATTTTTCCTTTTTGCAACCTTGATTTAAATAGGATGCTAGGCAGGGCATGTATATCTGGCATCTTGCTTAAAACTGTGAATTATTTTCTCATTTATTTGTACCAGTGGTGCTTTCTATGGTGACAAGCCCTTTTCAGAAGTGAGATATTGGATTTATAAATATGGTATTAACAACATAACACCATTTAGATACACTTGTTACCTATTTATTGACTATTTTCAAGTATTTCCTGTATTTATAGATCTTCTGCCGGAATACAGTCGTAAGACCATAAAATAGCAAGCGAGCATTCTCAGCAGGTTGTACATGGACAAGGAACTCCCTCAAATGTATAGCTTAAGAAATCCCCATTCTCTCTTATGCCATATTTGGTACTTAAATTATTCCTCTCCTACATAATCTTTCAGTAGTCTACTCCCATTTCTGTACAGGTAGTCCTCGATTTACAACAGTACATTTAGGAACAAGAGCACTCAAAAAAGTCATTTTCTGCACTTATGACCATTATGGCATCCCCGTGGTCATGTGAATTACACTTGGATGCTTGACAACCTGGTTCATATTTATGATGGTTGCAGTGTCCCGGGGTCCTATGATCACCTTTTGTGTCCTTCTGACAAGCAAAATCAATGGGGAAGCCAGACTCCCTTAATAACAGTGTTTCTAATTTAACAACAGCAGTGATTCACTTAACAAATGTGGCAATAAAAGTTGTAAAATGGAACAAAGCTCATTTAACACATTTCTCACTTAGCAACATACATTTTGGGCTCAATTGTGCTCATAAGTTAAGGACTACCTGTATTTAAGTAGGATCTCAAACTCCAAATTTCAGTAACTTCCTGTTCGTCTCTTCCCTTCTTAGTCGTGCTTTCTTTTGTATTGTAAGAAGCTTGATTGCATTTTAATGTAAACTCTCAGGAATACCTAAGCTATTTTATCTACTCTAGAAACTATAGGCATAAAGGAAAGATTGTAAGCATAATGGAAATATTATACGCCTAATGGTGAAACTTGATTATACTTTTAGAAATAATGTGGATAAAGTGGACACATGATTTCATTATATCAACATTCAGATATTGTTCCATTAACATTGATTGGCATTGGATTCAGAACAGACAAAAATGTTCTCCATTTCATTAAATTTAGAGAATATATTTCTACTTGAAGTAATAGACTTGATTACTTGGAAACATGCTCCATTTAACTGATTTCAGGGTAGATATGTTTAAGAGGCGTTATCATAGTCCTATTCATTGTCTTCTCTTCTTGACTATATTCCAATCAGGGTCTGTCTGAAATAAGATTTTCTCCTTAATATACAAATGCCACCAAATTTGGCTAGGAACAAATAACAGGAAGCATCTGTGACAGCTGATACTAGGAAGACTTTGATGATGGCTCATGAACTCATCAGTTCTAATCAACACACTTTTCCTCCTTGAGACAGGATCCTAATTTAGAGACCAGATATATAGAGAATCTAGACTCTTGAGCAGGCATTGTACATGTACATGTCTTGATGCACTCACATTATGTCCTTTACTAAAATATTGCAATGGAGTTGTGTAGAGAACAAAAGAAATAACCATGACAGAGATATGCAAGATCTGTTACTAAAGCAATGAGGGGTAAAACACATCTGAAATTAACAACAGATAGAAGATAAGTCTAATCGATTCACAAGAGTGTAAGGAGGGGGAAACATAATCAGAAATGGAAGATTCTGTTACATAGCCACTCTCAATGGTCTCTGATCTGTCTACCGTGTGGCTGATACCCAATATTAGTAGACACAGTAGTGAACAATGTTGTCCCATTCCCCATTTTAAAGTAAGAGTCAGGAGTCAGACCTGTTGGCTTTTGTGTGTGGAATCTGTTTCTGTGAGTGAGCCTGTTGTCCTTCACCTCATGCAAAAAAATTGCAGCTTGAAACCTGCTGATATAGCAATAGCACTTAGACTTATATACCGCTTCACAGTGCTTTACAGACCTCTCTAAGTGGTTTACAGAGTCAGCATATTGCCCCCAACAATCTGGGTCCTCATTTTACCCACCTCGGAAGGATAGAAAGCTGAGTCAACCTTGAGCCGGTGAGATTTGAACTGCCGAGCTGCAGCTAGCAGTCAGCTGAAGTAACCTGCAGTACTGCACTCTAACTACTGCATGATCTCAGCTCTGAGCAACACACAACATGCATATTGGCAGGTTTCAAGTTGCAGCTTTTTTGCATGAGGTGAAAAACTACAGGAATGAAAGACTTCATAGAAATGATAAGTTGAGGCAAGTGTAACTGCCAAATGAACACAAGAACGTAAAAATAATAGTATACTTTACTTGCCTCTTGCTTTTACACTTTGACAAATTATATTCTTCTACAACACACCAACAGTCAAGATGTTCAATTTACAGTAAGCTCTTTTATACCATATTATCAAAGGAGGGAGTATAAAACATATTTTACATGCCCCATTAAACGAGGGAAATAAAGGTTTTGCAAAATAGAGTTACCTTCGGAGAGAAAGAAAAAACAAAACAGTCATCACAGCAAGCTAAATGTACTAATTTAGGGTGGCATCGTTTTCCAAAAATTGATGTATCTCATTATGTCAAAGCTCTAATTCATTAGAGATAAGTACCTACACGACCATGTTATAAGTCATTTTAACACCTTCAACAATGCTGGGTCCATGTAGTGATAAGTAGTTCTTGGTTAACAATGATGGGACCAGGAACTCTGACACTAAGCAATGTGTTCATAAACCATGAAATCATGTGACCACACAAGCAGTTTCAGCAGTTTTGGCAGTTCCAGCTGCTTGCATTAGTTGAATCCCACATGGTCATTAAGCACAACATCGCATGATCATCATTTGCAAACCTCCTGTCATCTTCCTCATTGACTTTACTTGTCGGACAGAAGCAGTGAAGTCTGCAAATGATGATCAGAATGACCAAGGAACGCTGTGATCATTGTAACTGCAAACTAGTTGACAGTCATCCAAATTTCAATCACATAACCACAGGAACATTATGGCTACAACTATGAGGACTGAAAATAAGTCTCCTCATTCAACACTGTGATAACTTTGGATGGTTGCTGAACAAGTGATCACTAAATGAGGACTTCCAGTACATTTTTTGTACTGCAGGCTGACTCTGCTCACTGTCAGGAGTTCAATTCCGAATGGCTCAAGGTTGACTCAGTCTTCCATTGTTCTGAGGCCTATAAAACAGAGGACCCAGATTGTTGGGAGCAGTATGCTGACTCTGTAAACCACTTAGAGAGAGCTTTAAAGCACTGAGAAGTGGTGTATAAGTCTAAGTGCTATTGCTATTGCATGCATCCCTGGAGACACTATGAATGTTTTCTTCAAGTAACAAAACAAGAACACCGGAAACTAAGCCAGAGAACTTTGAGGCCGTCATAACCTCAGTAATTTTTTAATAGCAAAACGGATTCAGACTTTGGCAGTTTCATAAATCTGATAAGGAATTGTACAGCAGTATAATTCAAGATGGAAATCCATATCAGTGCAGCTTTGAGAAAGTTTTGGCTTTATCCCGAGAAACCTTGCAACCAAATTTATAAACTTGTAAAGAGATTGAATGTATTTTTTTTAAAAAAAAGAAAAATTGCACATAAATATGAAAAAAAGAAGGGAAGGAGCCCCTATGCACTAGTAAAGAAGCTATCCTCCTCAAAAGGAACTGTTTCATATTAAAGAAGTAAGTCATTCTTTTAATTTATTTGACTTTTCATTTTACAATGAAAAACAGCCGTAAATCATACTTCTAACGAGCCTAATGAGAGATGAGCTAGGAAAAGAGATCTACAATCAAGGGCAAGGAGATGGAACCTTGGGGAGTAATGGGAAATATAACACTGTGAAAGAAATAACAAGGTATACTTAGTCTTAGATGGATCTTTACATATATATTTAAATTTAAATACTGATGAGTCAACAGAGACTTTTCATTGGAATGTAGGCATTCCAATAATAAATGAATGTAATTCGGTTGGAGACAAGGACTGCCCCTGCAACATTGCTGACCCACATTTCTTGATTTAGCACCTGCATCAAAGGTGAAAAACACCTTTCAAAGCTGGGAAAGCTGTGCAGTTAAAGCAGAAAAAGGAAATCCAGCAGCCGAACCTTCTTGCAGTCCTCCAGCCAGCTGTTCAGCAGCCCAGAGTAGTCAGGTGGTTAAGCGAGGGAGCTGGTTCTCCCAATTTTGCATGCTGCTTTCCGAGCCCTCATCATTGCTCTTTCAAACCAAGCTGCCAAATAGCTGAATGGCATGCTGAGGGGAGTTGTAGAGTGAGAGAACCAGCTGCCTCTTACAACATAGCAGGCTGACATGTTCTGCCTTCTCATTTTAACGCACGAACTACACAACTCTTTAAAGGGCTGTGGAGAACTGTTGGGTTCAAGAACTGATAGATGAATCCAGCTCTTTCCATTGGTGGGTGGGAGGGATGTCCATAGAAAAAAGCAAGGAATGGGACATTCCAAAAGCATCTTGAGGTAGCCAGTCAGCAGTAGCATGGATGATGCTGTCAAATTTGGTTAATGAAACAGATGCAAAAAAACAACCAAGTTCACAGAGCACCAAGGAGCCCTCATTTTAACCCTTCTTCATTGGTAGCACTAGGCCAGGGGTACAATACAATAGTAGAGTTGGAAGGGACCTTGGAGGTCTTCTAGTCCAACCCCCTGCCTAGGCAGGAAACCCTATACCGGGTGTCAAACTCATGGCCCCTGGGCCGGATGCGTCACACACTGTCCATGCCCAGTTTAGCGAAGGGGGGAAAAGTTGTGATACATCAAACGACAATGCTGTGATGATGCAAATTTGACACCCCTGCCCTGGGCTGTTCCCAACTCTTATGAGCCACTTCCTGCTCTACCAATAGTCCGAAAAATATGTCAGATTTCACACATTCTCAAACTGTGATGGTTTTTTTTTTCCTGGCCTAAGGGGGAAATCCCTACTTTAAAATGGGAACTCCACTATCAATCAATCAATCAGAATAGAGATGGAAGGGACCTTGGAAGTCTTCTAGTCCAACCCCTCCTGCTCAAGCAGGAGACCCTATACCATTTTAGATAGGTGGTTGTCCAGTCGTTTCTTAAAAACCTCCAGTAATGAAGCACCCACAACGTCTGAGAGGAGATAAGTCTGTATCCTCTGGGATACAGACTTATCTGGGAACCAAGCACAATAAAGAGGTTGCCATCATACTGTAGTCAGATGCTAATAAGCAAAAGTAATTGGGATAAGATGTCTCCCCCTGTCTCCTATTTCCCCCCCCCCAGGTGATTTTAAGCCAACAAGCTAGACAAGTTGGTGAGAAGGGCTGGAAATCCATTTGTTCTGAGTTTTCTTCAATGAGATTTTTGCAAAAAGTAGCAAGTGTGCAATTGGGAAGAAAAACAAAATGTTAGCCTCCCTCCCTATGCACATATAACACCACTGCTCTGTGAGCTGCACTGGCTTTCAGTAGGTTCTGGGTGTGATTCAAGGTGCAGGTTTTCACCTATAAAGTCCTGCTGGTGCAGTGGTTAGAATGCAGCACTGCAGGCTACTTCTGCTGACTGTCAGCTGACAGTTGTTCAGCAGTTCGATTCCCATTAGCTCAGGGTTGACTCGCCTTCCAAGGTCAGTAAAATGAGGATCCAGATTGTTGGGGGCAATATGCTGACTCTGTAAACTGCTTAGAGACGGCACTGTGAAGCAGTATATAAATCTAAGTGCAATTGCTGTTGCTACTTGAAGGACTGTCTTTCTGCCATTATTTCCTTACAGAGTTGTGTATATGAAAGGGGAAGCCCCTGAATTTACTAAAATAAAGAAAATGAATAAATATCTGCTCAGCCCACCAGATCTAACAAAGGCCCTCTATTAAATAATGCCATCGTATTGGATCCAGCAGTTGTGCCTTCTCTATGGCAGTACCTGCCTGGTGGAACAACATCTGCTTCTGGGATCTGGATGGCCCAACTCCATTAAGCTTTCACAAGAGTCTGAAGATGTTGCTGTTTTCCAGGACATTCAGGCCAAATTAGGGAAACAGTATTCTAAAACAAAAGTGAAGGTATCCTTGCGGGTCGTACTTCGCTAGTAGTAGCCAACTTTAGGAGGTGCTTCTCATCTCCATTTCTGTAAGCCATTGAGTCAGAGCTACTGTATTTTTGGGAGTATAAGACGCACCAGAGTATAAGATGCACCAAGGTTTTGAAGAGGCATTTTTTTAAAAAAGTAGGTAGGTAGGTAGAGGGATAGACAGGGAGAGAAAGAGAGAGAAATACAGTAGGTAGGTAGGGAGAGAGAGTATTTAGGTAGGTAGATAAAGGGAGAGGGAGAGAGAAATAGAGAGATAGAGAAATACAGTACTGTATGTAGGTAGGGAGAGAGGGGGGTGTAGGTAGGTAGGTAGAGGGATAGAGAGAGAGAAATAGAAAGAAAGAGAGAGAGAGTGAAATAGAAAGAGAGAGAGGGAAATACAGTAGATGGGTAGGGAGAGAGAGCGGGAGAGTAGATAGGTTGGTAGGTAGAGGGATAGAGAGAAAGAAATAGAGAGAAATACAGTACATAGGTAGGGAGAGAGAGAGTAGGTAGGTAGGTAGATGTTTCCAGGTGTATTTATCCATGTGCTGGAGAAGGAAATCGCTGACAATCTGCAGCACCTAAGACTTTGTTTCTGCTGGCACAGCACTTGATCAATGTAATTCTCATCAATCAGTTAAAGAGCTTTCTAAAAGGAAAAAAAATTGCACTCTGCAAACCTCCCCAAAACTGCCCGTTTTTTGCAAAAATTGGCCCATTTTTAAAAAAAAGAATGAATAGCCTTGGGGGGCTTGCTCCTGGGGGTGGGGTGGGGGACAAAAATGAGCAAAAAAATGGCCCGCTTTTCGCAAAAACGGGTCCGTTTTTTATCAAAAAAATTGCATGCATAGACTTATAGAGGCTTATAGAGTGCTGCTGCGGGGGGCAAAAATGGCCCATTTTTTGCTCACTTTTGCCCTCCCCGGCCCCCAGGAGCTCTCTGAAAGCCTCCATAAGGGTATGCATGGCCATTTTGGTGAAGGGGCGGGGCTTCGGGAAGCAAGAAATGCTGTATTCGATGTATAAGATGCACCCAGATTTTCAGCCTCTTTTTGAGGCAAAAAGGTGCGCCTTATACTCCGAAAAATACGGTATTTAATGTTAATTCTGTGGTCATGTGGCCAGCATGACATCACACCACAGAACAGAGACTATGGCAAAACCAGAATGCTGTCACCTTCCCACTGAAGTGGTACCTATTTACTTGCATTTTTACATGTTTTAGAACTGCTAGGTTGGAAGGACGTGGAGCAAGTGACAGGTGCTTAGTCTGGCACACAGTGGTAGGACTTGAACTTATCCAGCATCTACCATGTTTCCCCAAAAATAAGACAGGGTCTTATTTTCTTTTGACCCCAGAAATAAGTGCTTGGCCTTATTTTCGGGGAGTCTTATTATTTTTGAGGTGCAGGAGGCCCCCTAACCTCGACTTGTGGATCAGCTGATCCAGAGAATGGGCACGGTAGCTAGGGTTTGCGGCAGCGGCCTCCGTGAGACTGTTCCATGTGGATAGCAGGTGCAGGTGGGGCATGTTCCCCCATTCCCCCCAGGAAATGGGAACCGCTGTGCATGCATTTAAATATTTTAGGGGAGGGCTTATTATCCTGGGAGAGCTTATTTTCAGGGAAACAGGGTATTAAGCCACTGAGTCACCAGGCTTCCTTTGTGGATAGGATTGTATTGTTTATCTTGGGTATCATGGGATATTGTTTCTAAGTGATGGGTTTTTAATCTTTCTATACCATGCAGAATCACTGCTATGAAATAGATCAGCATATAAATTATTTAAATGAATCCATATAGGAATACTGTATATGAATGTGCTTGGGGACCCAGAACAAAATTGTAAACAAAGAAGTGTCTGAATTCTCTCTTGAAGAATGAAGTAATCAAGTGTTGTTGGTATTAACTGCTCTTTAGCCCCCTGGAAGCAAGCTTCTTCTTTTTAAATAAACTTTATTTATGAACACTTTTTTGAAAAACAGTACATTGTCAGGGTAAACCATTTACAAATAAAAAAAGAAGAGTGGTTAAACATTAATATACATGCTAATAACAGTAATAATTGTTACATATTGAGACTGGAGCGATAGGCTCCACCAAGGTTTTTCATTCCGGCGGAAAAATACTTAAAGCCAATTGGCTGAGCCGTCTGACAGCTTCTTATAGCTGTTAGACAGGCCATAGCTGGATCTGTACATAGTTATCGAATAAAGAGCTGTTTGTTTTCACTGAAGCCTGAGTCCTGTCTCATCCGTTCACCCTATCCAACAATAATGATATAGTAACAATAGTAATAATATAACCAAAAAGCTTTTAGCTAAGTTTCTTCTTACATTAGAATACTGTAATTATTTACCTTCTTATTTTCAGTACTAACATTTATGATCTTACTTTTCTCTAATTCCTACCTCTTGCTTCTATCCATTCATAAAATTTGTTCCAAATCATATAATATTCTGTATCTTCTTGATCTTTAATTTTAAAGGTTAATCTACCCATTTCGGCACAGTCAAAAAAAATTGAATTACAGCCTGATCTGGTGGGGTATTCACATCTTCTCCAATATTTAGTATATATAATCCTTGGAAGGAAGCTTCTAAAGGCAACTTAAATATGAGAATACTTTAATAACATCACATCCTAATATTTTTAATAATAGAAAGATTGTGCAATGTGAAGATCACTGCACATTCTGATCAACTCCTTGAAGCCGCTGCAAAAATAATAATAATAATGACAGTGATTTATGGAAATCCTTCTCTACCTGGACATTATCAGTGTGATACTTGCTATAGGAATAGCAACATAAAGCTATCTTTTGGTCTCAGCTAAAGTCTCATCAACTACCAGGAATGAAAAAAAAGGTTGAATCTTCTCTTGCAAGATGACAAGAGAAAATGCTGTCAGTTCAATAACATTATAAACACATATTTGCCAGTGTTGTGGCTTTTTTCTTCTTCACTTTCAAATAAGGTACCTAATTTCTCCATCAGGAGATATTGTGTCTTTTGATACTTCATATCACATATACAAGGCAGAAGATTATATGAAATTGGGCATTTTGGTGTCTTTTTATTGATATAGTTTTTGTAATCAGGAAATGCTTGCGGTAGATGCTGTTTTTCTATTAGGACTAACTGAAATGCATTGTGCCGGAATAGCCTTCTGAAAATAAAAATGTCCATCAGAAGGAATGGAATTATATTGTCCTGTCAAAATAGTAACCTATTCTCAGAAAAAGAAGTTTGACATGAAAACTGCCATGGCTATATCCTTAACAGACAGAATGATAAAAAATGCAGAGCTGGAAAATAGTTGTTAACTCTTAGTTAACTCTTACATCTTATGGTCGATTTTCACCCAAACTGCTTTTCTGTTTCCTAGATGAAAACTTTTCTGGGGGGAAAAATGCAATGATTCCATCATAGCATAAATAAACAACCCTTGTCTTTATTGCAGGGAAGATTACAGACTTTTTAATTCAGTTTTTCTAACCTTATACCATCAATGATAAGAGGTTTTGGAGACTAAATTGTAGAATGAATAGTTAAAAGCACAAGCAATGTCTAGTCTAACAAAGAAAAGACTTAGGGGTGACAGATTGATACTTTAGAATTGTAAACTGCCCAGATTCACCTGATTGAGTTGGGCAACTGTAGAAATTGAGTAAATAAATAAGGCAATATGTCATCTTAGTCATTTTTCCCTCACTTTATCCTGTAATTAATCTAATAGAAAAGAAAATTGATTCAGGTAAGTTTTTTTTGCCCAAAGACTAATCCTGATTTGGTGACATGGATAAATTTCTGGATTTTTTGCCCCCAAATCTATGGATCAAGCAGAAATGTAGAATTTCCAGATCTACTTATTCATGGATAAAATAAAGGATACCAGAAACATGTTATGCTTATACTGTGTCACTTTTGGATAAATCTACATTTCAAACAACTTTGTGTATGTGTGTGACTGACTGTGTTTAATGCGCCCAAAGGACAACCTCAAGATTTTCTCTGTCTGCTGTTCAGATATGCAATTACATTATGCTGTATTTTTTTCTTTCTCATGTAGATAGGAATCTTTTGAGAAAAATGAAGTAAATATTCTTAAAAATTGCAAAGAACTTATGCAATGGAATATTCCTCAGATTTCAGACTTGAGACTAGTTTTGTTGAGATTTTTCATTAACAATCCTGAATATAGAATGAAAGCTTGCTGATAACATTTATGAATAGCATCGTTATCACTGCAAAGCATTATAAATATCATTGGGGATAGCATAGTTATACCACTAGATTTGGATTTTTATTACCCTAGGCCTAGAGCATTCTGAATGGAACAAAACACAAGACTCATATATGATAGAAGTAAACTATATGTTTGAAGGAATATATTTGGAATTACATACGTAAGGATAAACAAAAGTCCTCATCTTATAAAGGGTATCAGTTTGGTGTAGTGGTTAAAGCAACAGGCTAAAAATCAGGAGATAGTGATTTCCAGTCCTACTTTAGACACAATGCCAGTTGGGTAACTTTGGGCCAGTTACTCTCTCTCAGCCCTAGGAAGCAGGCTGTCACGATGTTAAAAAGTTTGCTAAGCCTGAACTGCCTAAACTGACATTCAAGAGTTAAACTAAGAAAGCTTTATTGCGCAGGTCATAAAACAAAATGTTATCTGAAAGTGATTTATTGCGCACGCGTTACACATTCCAAAATTCTTTTTCTTCTTTGTTCGGCAGCCAACTTTGGCAGACGTAGCTTTCATTATCAAAATGTAACCATTAGTTATTTTCTGTTTCATTTACTTTTATCATTTTCGTATTAAAGTTTGTTTATTAATTAGAATACTTTTAAAGACTTTTACTTTTCTCAATATTTCAAAAGATATGCGGAAGGGAATCAGCCACGGTCCATTGATCTCAGATATCAGGCGTTTTTTTCCCTGACAACTTGGTAGCAGAGGATGGTTCGATGATACAAGCTGAGATGGCTACAATTTATGGCTGTATTTTCCCTTCATGCTATCTAAAGATAACCGACTACGCTAATTAGCAATGTCGGAGAAAAAGAAAAAAGAAGAAAAATGGAAAGAGCTTTTTCTGACAAGGAGGCCCCCTCGGACACAGAGAAGCAAGATCAAAACGTGCTTCAGGAGCAACAAAGTGCCGAGCCAAATGTGGGGGAAGGAGCTACAGGACGCGACATCCACGAAACGAGGTCAGTGGTTCCTCCTTCTAAAATATCTCCAGGAGATTATGAATTTTGGGGGGCCAAGCCAAAACTTCCCACTCTGCCAGAGCCACTCCATTCCCAGACCCTCGCAGATTATCAAACGATTGATGAATGGCAACTGCCGGCACAAAAAAAAAAATCCTCCCACGCAGAAAGCAGATTTTATGAAATCCCCCCAGATGATGAGCAAGAAATGCAAAGGTATCTTGATCAAATAGAACTGTTTGAAAAATATGCTAGGGAGGCGAGAGTGTGTTTTGAAGAGATAAGGCGAAGTAGGAGAAGCTCCCCCACTCCCAAAATGTCTGAGGATGCCATCTTGTCTTCAAAACAACAGCCTAAGACACACCCCACAGAGTTCATTGGTCAATTAGAACAAAGAGACATGTACACGTCACCGAGGTCACGTGGTCCCTTTGAGTCAACTGAACTTCCGCATACGTATAGAAAGGAGAGGCAGCCAAAAAGTGAAGCTGCACTGCCATCTGCTGGCAGAGAAAAATTATTACAGCAAAAGATAAAGCAATTGGACCAGATTTTTAGAGATCTGTCTATGAGTTTTACAGAAGCCCAAACTTTGCCCTCAAAGGTTAAGTCTTCAACACCCCCTGGCGGCGTTGAATCCTCCCTAGATGGAAAAAGGCAAAGCCAAAGGCGAATTCGAGGAAGCCAATTTGATGTTGCCACGCAAAGGCCAATGATGCAACCCCAGCATCCCCTGGTTCAACAACCAGATTTGCAACCAGAGCAACAAATTGTTCCTCAGCAGGTATTCACAGTCACCCCCTTGACTGGTGAGTCCAAATTAAAGGAGTCAGGAGAGAATTATAAAGCCTGGGTCAGTGAAATTGCGCTCTTGCTTCGAAGAGAAGGCACATATTCCATGGTTTTTAATCCTCCTCCTCCACCCTGGACACCTGCGATAAGAGACCTCGAAAACAGAGCAATCACGACTTTACTCATGTCAATGGAAATTGAGATCCAAGGTATCTTTCCACCTGATGCAACTGCCCAAGAAATATGGGCTATTTTGGAAGATTGCTACAGGCCCGTTTCAATTGAATCCTCATGTTTGCTCATGTCTGAGTTCCATGGTTCGAAGTTGAAACCTGGTGAACGAATTGGTGGACATTTGACCAAACTGAAAAGAATGAGAAGTGAATTGAGACAAAATGGCCATGTAATCGATGATATCCAAATGATTAGCATCATCATTAACTCATTGAATTATGAATGGAAAGATGCTGTTGCAAAGATTAACTACGTGCCTATTGCTCAACGCACAGTTAACCACGTTTGCAGACTTTTAGTGGAAGACGAAGCTATCAGGTTAGCTACCCCACATCTGCAATGGCCTCCAGCATCAAAGGCTCCAGCCAGACGTCCCTTCCGAGGAAGAGGCTACGCTCCAAGGATGCCAAAATGCTACACCTGCAACCGTGTGGGACATGACACCCGGGATTGTCCCCAACGAGTTCCAGCTCCCGCCACGTACCAGCCCAGAGGAACAGATTCCAGAGGCAGAGGTAGAGGCGGAAGACAAGGTCGTCGTGGTCCAAGGCGTGATTCACAAGCTCCACTTGCGACACTGGCCATAACCAACGTTCCACAACCTGATCCAAAGTTCGACAGACGTCTTTTGTGGACTTTAGATAGTGGAGCAGCTGTGCACGTTACCCACAGAAGGGAACTTTTCACAGAGATGGGCGAACCAGAGCCCGAGTATCGAGAACTGTATTCCTTCACCAACCACACTTGCAAGGTTATGGGAAAAGGAACTGTTTACATTGAAGAGCTCGATACACACATCCCTGATGTTTATTACATACCTTCAGCAACCAGTAATTTGCTTAGTCAAAGTCACTTGTCTAGAGAGTTAAAGTTCCAGGTTCACCACCTCGAAAAAGCAAGTTACTTAGTTAAAGATGGTGATATTGTTGCTGAAACTATGCTGATTGGTGGTGTTTATTACTTAAAGCCAAAGCCTAAAGGGCAAGCACAGGCAAGTATGCAAACTCCAAAAAGGCACAACGCAGACCCAGAGAGAGTTGTCCCAGAGAGAGAAAGTGTTACTGTGCCAAAGGCTCCTAAAGCCAACAAACAAAGAAAACAAAAACAGATTGCTCAGAGCAAGCCTGAGGGTCCTCATGAAACTGTTAATGTTGAGAATTCACTAACTGGTAAACCTTTGCATTCCAGGTGTATTCACAAGTGGCACAGAAGATTGGGGCATGCCAGTTTCCGTGTTCTTAGAAAGATGCCGGAGTTCGCAAAAGGTTTGGATCTAAAGGGGTGTAAGGTGTTTTTGGATTGTGCGGTTTGCAAAAAGGCTAAATCCAAGGTGGCTGCAATTCCCAAACACGCTACACGCCGGTCAACACGCATTTTTGATTTGGTACACACTGACATAGTGGGTCCTTTCCCACCAACACTTGGTGGCAGAAAGTATTTTTTAACAATTGTAGATAATCATTCTAGATATGGATTTGTATATCCTATGAGAGAGAAATCTGAGACCTTTCAGATCTTTAAAGACTTTGCAGCATTTGTTTCTACACAATACCAAGTTCGCATCGCCAGAATCCAAAGTGACTGTGGTGCAGAATTCATGTCTCAGCGTTTCCAGGACTGGATGCGTAAGAATGGAATTCTTCATCAGACATCTGCTCCATATACACCGGCTCATAACGGAGTCGTAGAAAGAAGACAAGGGGTTCTACAAACCATGATGCGTTGTCTTCTAGAAGATGCCAATCTCAGTAACGCATACTGGGGTGAAGCAATCAAATATGCAAATTACATTGTCAACCGTACTTGGAGCAGTGTAATCAATCAAACTCCTTTCTACATGCTGTATGGCTACAAGCCTGATCTCAAGAACCTCCACATTTTTGGTTCATATGCTATGGTGAACACTCCCTTAAGTCAAAGAAGAAAGGGAGGTACAGTAGCAAAGAGACTGAGATTTATGGGTATTGATGATAATTCAAAATGGTACAAATTCATTGATACTAAACATGTGATTGTCATTTCACAATCTGCTAATTTTGAGGAAGACATTGACTGGTCCAGGATTCATTCCAATGATCCTGAAGTTTATTTTCCTAGAGATGGTGTTCCAGATGCCACGCAGCCTGATGACAATTTGCAGGCAGATGTTCCTTCTACCAGCTCTTCACAACCTGATGTTCCGTCTTCGCAAGCCGCGGATGCTGATGCTAGCGACGAACTTGAGGACGAGGATGATGATGATGAAGAAGAAGACTGGACTGATGTTCCTAGACGCTCCAAGAGGGCCACAAAAGGAATCCCTCCACAACGTTATTCATGGCAACTGACAAAAACACCAGTACCTTTGATTTGCAACGTTACTCTTCCTCCTGAGACATTCACACAAATCAAACAGCTTCCTGATTCAGAACAAGACAAATGGTATGATGCAATGCAGGATGAAATGGACAGTTTAAAGAAACTTAATGTATTCACACCTGCAAAACCTCCAGCAAACAAGAAAGTCATTGGCACCCGATGGGTCTACAGAATCAAGAAGAAACCAAATGGTGAGTCTTTATACAAAGCCAGACTTGTAGCTCAGGGTTTCGCTCAACGTTATCCTGAGGACTACACAAACACTTACTCACCAACAGTCAGAACTGAAAGTGTAAAAATTGCTTTAACCACTGCAACTATTCTTGGTTTAGAAGTTTTTCAATTTGATGTGGACACAGCTTATCTACATGCAGACCTAGATGAAGAGATCTACGTGAGAAGCCCTCCAGGATTCCGAAAGCAAGAAGGGGATACCTGGTTCCTGAACAAAAGTCTTTATGGTCTGAAACAGTCAGGTTTAATGTGGTATTTATGTCTTACTGACAAACTAAATTCAATGGGCTTTATTAAGTCCGAAACTGATGAATGCGTGTTCACAAAAAGATCTAACAATGCATATGAGATAATTCTTGTTTATGTTGATGATATTGTTTATATTGGTCCAAATAAGAAAATGAGTGAGATTTTTGCCAAAAGTTTGCAGAGATACTTCACACTAAAATCTTTAGGACACATTAGCACTTATTTAGGTGTTCAAATTGAAAAGACACAGAAGGGGTTTAGTCTTTCACAAGAGGAGAAAATTGACCACATTCTACATCATTGCAACATGAAAGATGCTAGCACAACAAAGACACCCATGCAAACAGATTTTCACAACTTAACACATGAACCAAGTCCTGAGTTCGAGGATCAAACACTTTATCGTTCAGTCATTGGTTCACTATTATACATTAGTAGTTGGACCAGACCTGACATCGCACTTAGTGTTAATCTTTTATCATGACACGTAGGTAAGGCAACACAATTTCATTGGTCATGCATTAAGAAGTTGTTGAAATACCTGAAACACACTAAGCACATGAAGTTATTGCTAGAACCAACACACACTGATCAACCAAAGCTGATTTGTTTTGTTGATTCCGACTGGGCGAGCGACAAGAAGTCACGCAAAAGCACTTCTGGTTACATGATGTTCCTAAATGGTTGTCCTGTTTACTGGCAAGTGAGAAAACAGAGTTTTGTTTCATGTTCATCTACTGAAGCTGAATATGCTTGTGTTTCAGATGCTTGTAATTCTCTAACGTGGTTTGATGCTTTGATCACAGATATCTGGACACGTCCGATTCGACCAATCACCGTGATGGAAGATAATGTATCTGTTGTTTATATTTCTGAGTCACATTTTACAGGTTCTAGGTCCAGACACATTGACATTCGTTATCAAAACACAAAGCAATTAGTTAAGCAAGGTTTTGTTAAATTGCAATATGTTTCTACACATGATCAGATTGCAGACATGCTTAACAAACCACTCGCCGCAAATCAACACGAATATCTGCGAAAGAAGATGTGCCTTAATTGATGATTTGATGATGTCAGCCCAGACTAGCAAAAGAAGGGGTGTCACGATGTTAAAAAGTTTGCTAAGCCTGAACTGCCTAAACTGACATTCAAGAGTTAAACTAAGAAAGCTTTATTGCACAGGTCATAAAACAAAATGTTATCTGAAAGTGATTTATTGCGCACGCGTTACACATTCCAAAATTCTTTTTCTTCTTTGTTCGGCAGCCAACTTTGGCAGACGTAGCTTTCATTATCAAAATGTAACCATTAGTTATTTTCTGTTTCATTTACTTTTATCATTTTCGTATTAAAGTTTGTTTATTAATTAGAATACTTTTAAAGACTTTTACTTTTCTCAATATTTCAAAAGATATGCAGAAGGGAATCAGCCACGGTCCATTGATCTCAGATATCAGGCGTTTTTTTCCCTGACACAGGCAATGGTAAACTACTTCTGAAAAACCTTGCCAAGAAAACTGCTGGGATTTGGCCAGGCAGTCTCTGAGAAATGGACAGGGCTGAACAGAAGAAAAATAATAATGATTTTTTTAAACTGGTTATTTCTAATGTATAAACAGCAATAGACCAGAGAGCAGATGACTATGTGAATTATCCACGAAGAGGGATAGTATACAATAAATCCCCACTTTGATATGTATTCTTTTTTTATTTCTATAACATTTACATTTTAATGTAATCTTTTTAACATTGTTACATAAAAATGCAGGTAGCCATTGACGAATTGCTATCAAGATTGATAATTATATAAAAGAAATATGGGGCTTGCAATGGGTCCCAATGTTCAAAAGATTGGACTTTGGGATCCAAAAACTTTAAATTGTAGATTGGGTAGATGAAGCTTGTGCATCTGGCAGAGATCTGCTTAAGAGAGGGATCAGTGGCTTAACCTCACAACAGACTGAGGAAAATCATGCTAATTCCTTCCTTAGCTGCAGCTAAGATGAAATATATAACCATTTGTTTGACCATGCCTGGCTATGTCTAACATCAGGCCTAGTTCTAATTTCATTGTGATTCTTCCAGGGATGAAAATTAGTGTGGGAAGTTGAAGGAAAATCCCAGGATGATAATAGTCAAGCACTCCTGTATTAGGTCAAGAAAACTGAATGGCTTTGTCCATGAATTCACTGGGATTCAATCTGAAGGAGCACTTCCCTTTGGATACAGAAACTGAAGGCCCCAGACAGGATATTACAGTATATAAAATTATGACTGGCAGTCATTTCTCTATAAGCCAGATCCTTGATTTGTAAGCTCATGGTTATCCTTCTCTTATTCTGCCAATATATCCTTATCCGCAGGGGTGGGATTCAGCCGGTTCAGACTCGTTTGGGCAAACTGATAGTTCCAGTGAGCCCCTGCTCTTTCCTGTCCTATATGTCCCTGTTTTTTAGCTCAGCTGATTTGCATCACACAGCGGATTGCCACACATCAGCTATTTTACTCACCAGTGCTGACATAGAAGGTAAGTTTTTAAGCTTAAAATGGGTAGTTTTTGAATGCTGTGCACATGTGCAAAGCACACATTAGGTACACACACATGCAAAGCATGCATGCGTGTGCTCACCAAATTGGTTGTTAAACCAGTTGCATCTCACCACTGCTTATCCTGAAGATGTATACTTTATGCGCGAAACACACCTTTCCTCTTTTCTTCTTAAAAGTCTTCTGTCCTTAAAAGCCCACTCACTCCCTTCCCATCAATTCCCTTGTAATGTCTGTGTGAATGGGTGAATATTTTACTTTGTTCTTTTTTTAAAAAAAATGCCCTTCTGTGAAAATGGCAAGATAATTTTGTAACAAAATGTGAATGCAAGTGAAAGTGTCCCTGACTGATTTCCCAAACCACAGAGAAGACTTTGAATGCTTAGCTTTAAAAGTCTGCCTTTGGCTCTTTGTGTATGCTGCCCAGGTCTCTGGTACTACGTGAGGTCTGGCAACCTTTTTTGTCTCATATATTCACACACATAATGGCCACATGGCAGTGAAAGGGCATATGGCCAGGACTGTGTGACATGTTTTTCAATCACTCAGTTTGTCCATCTTTCTAACCTGTGAAGCTTACTTTTGATATAGTTACCTATTTTGCAAGGCAACTATTTATATCAGCAATGGCAAACCTTTTTTGGCTCGCGTGCCACAAGTGGGGGGAGTGCATGGGGGTCATGTGCGGGCGTGCCACACCCATAATGCAATGTGTGCACCCCCAGTGCGCATGCACGCACTACAGGAGCTCCCCCCATTTTTACATGCTTTTTTCGCCCTCCCCAGGCTCCAGAGGCTTTATAGGAGCCTGGGAAGGGCGAAAAGAGCCTCCTTCCCCCCCCCTGAAGCTTCAGGGACCATCCGGAGGCTTCCCTGACGCCTTCGGAATGCTCAAAATGATCCTCCAAGCAAACCGGAAGTCACTTCCGGTTTGCTCGGAGGGTTGTTTTGAGCGCTCCAAAGGCTTCAGGGACTGTCCGGAGGCTTCCCTGATGCCTTCGGAGCGCTCAAACGATCCTCCGAGCAAACCGGAAGTCACTTCCGGTTTGCTTGGAGGATCATTTTGAGCATTCCGAAGGCGTCAGGGAAGCCTCCGGATGGTCCCTGAAGCCTCCGGAGAGCCTCCGGAGAGGCGAGGGAGGCTCTTTTCACCCTCCCCAGGCTCTTATAAAGCCTCTGGAGCCTGGGGAGGGCGAAAAATGGCTTTAAAAAAGGGTGAACTCAGCTGGCCAGCTGACAGAGCAGCACCTCGCGTGCCCTGACAAATGGCTCCGCATTCCACCTGTGGCACATGTGCCATAGGTTCGCCATCACTGATTTATATACTGAAAATGAGAGAGGGAGATGGGGGGGGGGGCACAGACAGAGATAGAAAATGCATATTAAATGGAGGCATTAATTAAAGCAGAGTGGGGATACCTTTTCTTTTTAACAAACCACAGATTATTTTCATAACAAAACTATTAAGGGCTAGGAAAAACTGGCTCCTCTAGAAGGTCAAGGCTAAAGTTAGTACGGTAGCTCTGATAAAACATTGCTTGAAACGATCAGCCTGAACTTTTCAGTGCTTTTGAATGGTACATTATGAGAAACAAAAGCTAACACAATGGAATAGCCCAGGTGCATTATATTCCAGTATTTATTAACAAGGCCTTGAACTAATGTTCAAATAGAAGGCTATTTAGAATTTACAACATCTAATCCATCCAGCTGATGTACTAGACCAATCTGATCTGTAAATAATTAGAAATCAGCCCAGATTTCTTAGACTGGATTAAAGTGTGTTGTAGCCAGTGACGTGCGGTGAGGTTTATGACTGGTGAGGCACTGACACAGTGCTGGGTTTCAAATATATTTAGACTTGTGGACTTCAACTCCCAGAATTCCACAGCCAGGCATGCTCAGTTCCAATTTAAAGCGACAGCATTTGTTTTTCTCCTTTGCTCCTTCTTTCTTTTTCTTTTTCTTCTCCTTCCCCTTCTTCCTCCCTCTCTCCCTTCCTCCCCCTCTCTCAAACACACACACACACACACACACACACACAGAAGTTGGATTGGACTATCTTTCCTACCCCTTCCCTCTCTCACTCACTCTCAAACAAACCCCCCCACACACACACACAAAAGTTGGATTGGATATCTTTTCCAGTGGCTTGAAAGCAGCTCCTCTGCCATCCCCCCCCCATTCCCCTGCTGCCTTTCCCAAACACCTCCACCATTGCAAATGCAGCCTGCTGTCTGGGTGGGAAATGCCTGGAACACAATAAAGCCCACCCACCACCTCCTGCTGGCAGGCTGGGGTGAGAGGAGAGGCAGAGAAGCCGGAGGGGAGCTGAGCTGAGCCTTCCAAAAGAAAGAGGCTGGGGGAAAGTGTGTGTACTACAGCATGGCTCTTTGCCTGGCTTCCTGCCTCCTCCTGTGGTCTCCTCAGTGCTCGCTTGTGCTCTCCCTCCCCAAGTGTAGTTTGATTGCAGGCGGAGCCACGTTGCCTTTTCAAACTTGTAATCAGTGAAGCTGGGCTAGATTTTTATATAGTTTTACCCAGCTGTGTGTGTGTGAGAGAGAAATGAATGGGGGCCTGGGGAGGAAGTCACTACACTTGGGGAGGGAGAGCACCAGTGAGGTTAAGCAGAGTCATCCACGGTGAGGCAGCAACTAGCTCAGCTTTTTCCTTTTACTTTTTTTTTTCATGATGAGAGTGGTGAGGTTGTGCCTCACCTGCCTCACCTGACTGCACGTCACTGGTTGTAGCAGTTCTAGAACAATTGTTATTATCCTACCTTACATGATAGGTTGCTATTTAAAGTGGACTAATGCTGGGTTTCAGTATTGTTTTTAAAAAGCCTTCAAGTTGAGCTTAACTCCTAGTGAACATATCCATACTATCTATTGCTAACTGTAATAAAATGGCTTAGCACCGCTTTTTTCATGGTGTTTTTTCTGATTTCCCAGCCTAATTTACAGTTCTGTGATTCTATGGTGTTTCCTTGACAGTACTCACCAGGTCTGATCTTGCTTCAGTTTTGAGGCCAGCAAGATTGCTGGATCCAATTGCGAAAAACCTTTCAGAAGAGGAGTATATATTCACCATTCTTCTATGTTAATATGGTAGATAAAGAGCCCTGGTAGCACAGTGGTTAAAGAGCAGTATTGTAGGCAAACTCTGCCCACAGCCTAGAAGTTCAATTCTGACCAGCTCAAGGTTGGCTTAGCCTTCCATCCTTCTAAGGTCAGTAAAATGAGGAGTTTAGATTGTTTGGGGGCAATATGCAATTAATGTAAACTATTCATAGAGTGGTGTAAAACACTATGGGGCTTTAACCCATAGTGCTTTACACTACTCTATGAATGGTGGATTTCATTGCTCCCGGTTTGGGCCAGATCGGGCGAACCGGTAGTAGTGGCAGCAGGAGGCGCCACCCACCTGCCTGGACGCTTCAGAAGCATGGTGCAAGCACGCGCAGGAGCATGCTTGAACCTGTAATAAAAAAATTGACAACCTATCACTGGGCATTTTATAAGTCTTATTGCTATTGCTATAGATTAAGCTACTGGACTAGGAACAGATAGATCATGCTAACCACAGTGAGTGACTCTGGGGCAGGCATTTTAAAAGCAAGAGCATGTAGCACTATGAGCTCCTGAAGAAACGTTCAAATATAAATTTATCAAATAAATACAGGTATCTGATTTCCTCCTATATATTCTACCAGATAAGTTCATCTGGTAGAGTCTATCTATGAGTGAACATCATGCTAAACACACAAAGGAACCATGCATAGGAGAATGTTAGTGAGGCTTCCATGTATGTTCCTGCCGTCTGCTTATTTCTAGCCCCCAACCTTCTTCTTTTTTGTAAAAACTTTTTTATTTTTCCTTTCAAATTCATTCTTAAATATACATTCTTATAATTGTTATTTAACATATGTTAATTCATATCGTTTTTCCGCCTGTATATTTACATTTTGATATTTTCTTATTTCCCCTCCCCCTATTTTAATCATGTGTCATCTGAGATATTTATTTCATATTTTATTCCTTTTTCTTTCTATTTATATCTTTTTTCAAGCCACTCATAAAATCGCCCCCATGTCCTGTAGTACACTGATTCCTCCTTGTCCTTTATTCTCAATGTCAACCTATTCATTTCTGCACAGTTTAATATCTTCTTTATAACCTCCCCTTCCGATGGGATTTTGTCTGCTTTCCAGTTTCATGCAAATACAATTCTAGCTGCGGTTATTATTTGTACAATCATATATGAATCTTCTTTACTGTATTTCTCTGGTAGAATACCCAAAAAAATATCTCTGGCTTAAACTCTATGGGTTTATGTATTATTTTATCTGAACATGTTTTTATTTAACCCAATAGCTTTTTGCATCCCTACACATCCACTACATATGATAATACACTCCTGGCAATTGGTGATATCTCCAATATTTAGCTGATTTATCCTCATCCTTGCTAATCTTTCAGGTGTCATGTGCCATATATAAAACATTTTATAGAAATTCTCTTTATATGCTGTCACCATTGTCAGATTATAATTCCTTTCCCACAGTTGTTGCCACTTTTCTAGTTCTATTGTATATCAAAGTTTTTTGCTGATCTTATCATTGTTTCTTTAACCTCTTCTTCTTCTAGGTACTGTATTTTTCAGAGTATAAGACGCACCAGGGTTTTAAAGAGGCAAATTTAGCAAAAAAGTAGGTAGGTAGATAGATAGAGGGATAGACAGGGAAAGAAAGAGAGAGAAATACAGTATGTAGGTAGGGAGAGGGATAGACAGGGAGAGAAAGAGAGAGAAATACAGTAGGTAGGTAGGGAGAGAGAGTAGGTAGGTAGGTAGGTAGGTAGGTAGGTAGGTAGGTAGGTAGGTAGGTAGGTAGGTAGGTAGATAAAGGGAGGGAGGGAGAGAGAGGGAGGGAGAGAGAGAAATACAGTAGGTTGGTAGGGAGAGAGAGAGAGTAGGTAGGTAGGTAGATAGAGGGATAGAGAGAGAGAGAAATGAAATAGGTAGGTAGGGAAAGAGAGAGTAGGTAGGTAGGTAGATAGAGGGATAGAGAGAGAGAGAAATAAAGTAGGTAGGTGGGAAGAAAGAGAGTAGGTAGGTAGTAGAGAGAGAGAGAGAGAAATAAAGTAGGTAGGTAGGGAGAGAGAGAGAGTAGGAAGGTAGGTAGGTAGGTAGGTAGGTAGGTAGGTAGGTAGGTAGGTAGGTAGGTAGGGAGAGGGATAGATAGATAGATAGATAGATAGATAGATAGATAGATGGATGGATGGATGGATGGATGGATGGATGGATGGATGGATGGATGGATGGATGGATAGACAGAGAGAGAGAGAAAGAAGGAAGGAAGGAAGGAAGGAAGGAAGGAAAGAAAGAAAGAAAGAAAGAAAGAAAGAAAGAAAGAAAGAAAGAAAGAAAAAAGGAAAGAAATACAGTAGGTAAGTAGGGAGAGAGAGAGAGAGTAGATAGGTAGGTAGGTAGAAGTTTCCAGGTATATTTATCCATGTGCTGGAGAAGGAAATCGCTGACAACCTGCAGCACCTAAGACTTGTTTCTGCTGGCACAGCACTTGATCAATGTAATTCTCATCAATCACTCTAACTAAAGAGCTTTCTGAAAGGGGGGGGGAAAGTTTTTGCACTCTGCAAACCTCCCCAAAACGGCCCGTTTTTCAAGAAAACGGGCCCATTTTTTTTTCAAATAAAAGGTATGAATAGCCTTGGGGGGCTTGCAGAGTGCTCCAGGGGAGGTAAAATGAGCAAAAAACGGCCCACTTTTCACGAAAACGGGCCCCTTTTTTGTCAAAAAAATGCATGCATAGCATGCATTATAGAGTGCTGCTGTGGGCTGGGGGGCCAAAAATAGCCCGTTTTTTGCTCATTTCTGCCCTCACCAGCCCCCAGGAGCTCTCTCAAAACCTCCATAAGGCTATGCACAGCCATTTTGGTGAAGGGGCGGGGCTCCAGGAGGCAAAAAAATGCTGTATTCGATGTATAAGACACACTTAGATTTTCAGCCTCTTTTTTGAGGAAAAAAGGTGCATCTTTTACTCTGAAAAATACGGTATATCTTAAGTACATAATTGTACAATTTTTAATCATTTTTTCAGCTGTTCCCATGAGTATTCTATCTAATTCTGAATTTTCCATATTAAAATCATATTCTTTAACATCTTTCTCTTATCTTGTTTGTATTTGCATTTGTTTAAACCATCCTATATCAATCCCTTGTTCTTCTAATTCTTTCTTCTGTTTTAGTTCTCCCTGCGCTGTTAATATATCTTTGTACCTAATAACCTTTTTCATACTACTAATATTCAAATGTGTCAAAGCTTCTACTGTTGAAAGCTACATTGGTACTTCCATATAGTGCATGGGTCGTCAACCTGGTCCCTACCGCCCACTAGTGGGCATTTTGGGATTCCAGGTGGGCGGTGGGGATTTCGGAGGTTGAAACCTCCTTTTGAACTAACGCGTGCGAGAATGCGTGCATTAGGGATTTCGGAGGTTAAAACCTCCTTTTGTGCGAGTGGGCAGGCGAGCGCAAGCGGGTGCACAAGCAAACACGTGGGAAGAGGAAGGGGAGAAGTAGAAACTGATAGCAGGGACAGGCAGAAGCAGAAGCAGAGCAGTTGCAAAATAGGAGAAAGAAAAGGCAGGAGAGAATTGTTGTTAGCTAATAATAATAAGTGGGCTAATTAGTTCAGCCTTACTTTTGTACAATAAAAAACCCTCCTGGCAAATGTATTAACTGGTTATTTTAGGGGTATTGTTTTTAACTTATTGTGTGTGTTTTAGGGGTTCAAAATCCTATATTTATATATATATATATTGCTTTGTACAGTTCTTTTAATTCCATTTTTAACCTCCTCCATTCCAACTGTACATATTCAATTTTTATTGTATTTTGATATATTTGGCATGGACTGTACACCGCCCCGAGTCCCTTTTTGGGAGAGGGGGCGGTCTAGAAGCATGAATAATAAATAAATAAATAATAAATGTACATAGCCCTAAGGAAGATTTTAAAAAAGGAGATAAAAAGGAAAAGCACCAAAAGAGGAGACCTTCGTTTGTTCCTTACGAAAATCGAACCAGATATAAAATATTTAGTCTCACAGCATCAGCCTCAAAGATCTCATTAATCACTAGTAAAGCTAATTTCAAATTACTTTATTGTTTTCTAATTAAACTTTATAAAGTTAAAAACATTATAAACATGCATAAAGTAGAAATAAAAAGATAAATGTATGTACATTTCTTTTTTTAAAAAAACACCCTCCTTTCTAAAAAATATTCCGCACTTCCGCAAAAACTGGTGGGCGGTAAGGAAATTTTTCCATCAAGAAAGATCCATTAGTGGGCGGTAGGTAGAAAAAGGTTGACTGCCACTGATATAGTGCTTTTCTTTTACTTTTTCCCATACTGTGCATGAACCATACTGTGAACCATTTCTTACATAGTGTCTCTGAAAATAACCATGTATTCCATTTTTTCTATACCACAAAAAGTGTGCCAACCCAGTTGCATATCGTGTCCCTCCCAGGATAGTAACCTTGCATTTCTTAATAATATCCATTTTTTTATCCATGTTAGAGCTGAAGCTTGATAGTATAATTCCCAATTCGGTACACCAAATCCACTTCTAATCCTAGAATCTTGTAGCATTCTTATATTAATTCTCGCTTTCTTTCCTTGCCAAATATACTTTCCTATTATTTTATTTAGTTTTTCAAAGTACTTTTTTCCAGTTTTACCAGTATTGTTTGAAATAAAAATAATATTCTTGGAAATATATTCATCTTAATTACCGCTATTCTTCCCATTAGTGATAGCTGTAAGCTTTTCCATTTCTCTATATCCACTTCAGTTTGATTTCTTCTTATCTTCCTTACACATCTCAAGGTCAACTGTATTCCCAAATATTTCACTTTTTTACTATTTGATAAGGTGACCAACCGTCCTCCTTTAGGGAGGACAGTCCTTCTTTTGTAAGTTCTGTCCTCCCTCGAAAAGTGTCCTCCTATATGTCCTCCTTCGATATTTGAAGACTAATCTGTTGCACGTTATGTGACGTATTTGTATTTGACATGACAATTCATCAAGACTCAAGAATTTTTTTCTAAAGAAATGCTAGACATTAAAATAGACGACAATTGTCTCTTTGAAGAAATTAGAAGACTGAATGTATATTTAATTCTGAAAAATTAATACACAACATGTTGAAAATCAACATGTTGAAATTGATAAAAGATGGGTAGATATTTTCAGCCATTTCAAAAATGAACATATTCCATGTGAACATTTATTTATACTTGTTCAATTTACGTTGTGCTGCCCTGGAACTAATGCAGCAGTTGAAAGAGTTTTTTTCAATTGCCAATGATTTTTTGACAAGTGAGAAATCGAGATTAAATGTTGATACTCTAGCTGCAGCACTTGCTGTAAAATTCAATATGAAGGATATTTCTTGTTCAGATATTTCCAATATATTGTTAGAAGATGATACATTGACAAAAAATATTAATTCAATGGAAAAGTACTCATTTAAATAATAATTAACAGGCATGTAAGCATAATTACAATATAAAATGTTGCAAATGTTTTTATTATGCATATATCATATTTTAGTGTATTATTGTTGCAATGAATAAAATATTTCTTTTATTTACAATATATTTTTTCCAATTTATTTGTCCTCCTTTTCATTGTAAAAAAGTTGGTCACCTTAGCATTTTGGACAATAGAACGTGTTTTGTCCTCCTTTTCACTGTAAAAAAGTTGGTCACCTTATATTTGAATATCTAATTTCTCCATTATTTCTCTTTTCTGTTTTTCTGTTATATTTTTCACTATTTTTTTTTTGTTTTATCTGTATTAATTTTCAATCCTGCCACTCCTTCATATTCTTCTATTTGTTCTAGTAGTTTTGGACGTGTTTCTGTTGGGTCTTCAATAATAAATACCAAGTCATCTGCAAATGCTTGCAATTTATATTCTTCCTTTTTAACTTTCATTCCTTTTATATCTTTATCTTGCCTTATCTTTCTGTTCAAAACGTCTAGTGTCAATATGAATAATAGTGGAGATAGCAGGCACCCTTGCCTGGTCCTTTTTCTAATTGGCACTTTTTCTGTCATGTCTACATTTATCATCACTTTAGCCTGTTGTTCTTTGCAAATAGTTTTAACCATATTTATAAATCCCTCCCCAAAATCGTTCATTTGCAGTTGCATTATCCTGAATTGCCAATTTACATTATCAAAAGCTTTCTGTGCATCCAAAAATAACAATGCCATTTGTTTCCCAGGGTGTACTTCATAATATTCTAATGCATTCAATATAATTAGCATATTTTCTCTAATTTGTCTCTTGGGTAAAAAGCCATTTTGATCTGAGTGCATAAATTCACTAAACAGTCTTTTAAGTCTTTCCACCATGATCAATGCAAAGATTTTATAATCCACATTTAATAAAGAGATTGGTCTATAGTTCTTTATTTGCTGCAAGTCTGTTTCTTCTTTTGGGATAAGAGTTACATAGGCCTCTGACCAAGAATTCAGTATTTTTGCTTTCAGTAACAACTCATTGAATACTTTTAGCAGGATGTTACTTAGCACATCTTGTATGTTTTATAGAATTCTGCTGGTAATCCATCTGGACCTGGTGTTTTCCCCCTTTTTTGTGTCTTTTTATTGCTTCTGTTACTTCCAGCATTGTTATTCTCTCTTCTAGTGCCTTTTTAATTTTTTATGGAATCTTAGGTATTTCCACCTTCTCTAGATATTGTTTTATCTTTTCCTCTGACACTGTGTCTTGCTGGTATACTGTAGTTCCTTATAATATTTTTCTACTATTTTTTTTTCCTTTTCTTCCTTTTAATAACAAATATTCCCTTCTTGGTCTAATAATTGATTATGATTTTTTTTTCTTTCTCTTTTTTCATCTTATATGCCAACCATTGTCCTGATTTATTTGCATTTTCAAAGAAATTTTGTCTTATGGCTTTTGCTTTATTTGCCACTTCTTTGTTTTCCATTAAATTCAATTTATGTTTTTCTAGGTCCACCAAGTTTTTAATTTTAACATTTTGTGGGTTTCTTTGTAGCTCTACTTCCAGTCTCCTGTATTCCTCCTCAGAGCTCCAAAGTTATAATAGGAAAGTGGAAAAACAAAAGCGCCCAAGATGAATCCACAGCTGGTGTTTTGTCTTATGTAGCAGTTTTTATTATCAGTCTGTTTATCAAATCATTTGTTCAAGGCTTTTTTTTCTCTGTTGCCAATAGATGGCACTGTTGTTACTGAAAAGAGTAGTTAGGAAAAAAAAGAGAATTCCAAGAGCAATCTCAGAGATCAATTTCTTCAAATATCAATATCAAAATTTAAAAATTTCACTGGCAATCAACTTTATCCAGACTGCTCTTTATTTCTCCAGACCATCCTCCCAAAACTATTTGATGAATCCTTTATTTATATTGGCGTTCGCTTCTCAGTTGCTACTTCCTGGAGAGGTAATCCACTCCCCCCCCCCCTTTTCCCTTCTCTCTTTGTTCTCAGTCAGTCAATCAGGGAGAAACAAACAAATAAACTTTTGAATACAGTGTGCCTCAGGGTGTTATCACAATCTCACCAGATGTTTCAAGCCATTTTCTTCTCTCTTTTTGTAAAGCCGCCTCGACTTTTGACAACTCGCAATGGCTATCTTCCTTCCCATCTGGGTCGAAAGCTATTGCAGATGTTCTAGGGGGGTTGCGGCACCTCCCTTCACCTCTGCCCATGCTCTCATTCCTCACTGTCCCTTCAAGACAGTTCCAGGCTCAAACAAGCCTCCCAGAGTGCTAGGATATCGCCACTCCTCCGGAGCCCTGAAGTTCGCGGGCGCATCGTTGAGACACTGGCCCCTCTTCTCTGCCCCCAACCTTCTTGTTAAAGTTTTAGCTGGGCTACTCCAAGATGAATTGGGCTAAGAAGAACAAGCATTTATCTTTCCACCATCACCTCCCCCAAAACTCCTTAATAAAACTAAACTTGACATTTAGTAGTTACCGAGCAGGAAAAGAAAACATTGGAGTATCCTGAAAAACAAATGAAACAAATGAAATAAGATAAATTATTCTGTCCGACATCTGTTTTATGTTAAACATTGATTCTACATGTTTACAACATCATGTCTACTACTTGAGAATTACATTCCATTTCTGATTGTAAAATCAAATGTGCTCCATCATCAGCTGATAGCAAAGCAATGTTATCACCAAGTTCTAAATTCCCTCCTTTTCTGTCACATTTGACAAAAGGGTAGACTGTTAGATCTCTTCCCTCAATTTAGCTATCAGTAGAACATGTGTTATCCCAATGTTTGTAGGCATTTGCTTTTTCTTTTGACAAGTTGTATTCTTTTCTGTCTCCTAATTTGTATTTCCTTTACCTAAGCTTGAGGCCTTGAATGCAGTTAACATTGGCATGCAAGTCAACAACCTTGCCAGGATCTCACATTTTGGTGGAGTTAATGCCCTTTTATCACCTTATCTGATGATACCATGAAGAAAAGTAGCTTCACGTGCCTCAGTTTTATTGCATAGTTCCCAAAAGCAATCAGTCCTGTTGAAATTGCCCACATAGCAAAGTATCTTTCAGCTCTCCTAGGTAAACCAGACAGAAAACACAGCTAGGTGAGCTAATTCTACATTATTTCAAGGCTACATTAATAGAATCTTGCAAGTCTTAAGGCCCAAAGTTCTGCCCCTTTTAAATGCCTGGACAACTAGCGTTGGACCTTTCAAAGTTTCTTCCTCTGACTATTAATCCATTGGGACTTCTGTGTTTCTTGCCTGGTTGTTTCCAATCCACACATTCCATTACACTATTATCTCAACGAATTTTTATATCCTTCATCTCGTTCAAGAACTCAAGGTAGCATACCTAGCGTTCCTTCCATCTATTTTTGTCCCACAACAAACTTGTGAGGCAGGTTCGGCTGAAAGAGAGTATCTGGTCCTTGGTTACCCAATGAGCTTCTCTAGCTAAGATCTAGGTCTTCCCGGTGTCCCTTTTTCTGACCAATACATTTTGAAAAACAACATAGATCAGAAAAAGCTTGGAAAGAGTTACAAATATTGTACAGGATATATTCCAAATGATTATGTCTTTTTTAAATTTGTTCTTGGTTTTATATTGGCTTACTTTTTAATAATGTATCGTCGTCATCATCATCATCATGTTTTTAATTTTGGGTTTTTTAAAATAAAATCTTTAAAAACACTAAGAACATATGTGCTTGGAAGTCATATATTTTAAATCAGCATTGGAAAGAGGGCAAGATTAGGAGGGAATGTATTGTTTTCATCTTAAACAATTCAAACGTAACGCTTTAATTCTCAGTGGTTGAACATTTTAAATGGTTGGATTTTTTCCACATACTGTATCATTTCAGAAGTGGCCAAGATTTTAATTTTCACTTTTTCCAGTAGACACTTAGGGGACACACAGCTTGGTGTGTTACCTTACGTACCTAATTTTAATTCTCCTCCTCCTCCTTCTTTTAAATTGCTTGTGGATTTCCCAAGGAATTTCTGACTTATAGATTACCTGAAAATTTCTGAATATTTCTCAATATATGACAAGTTGTGCAACCATCGAATCAAATAGAGTGCCTGAGAGAGAGAGAAAAACACTGTTAAGTGAAGAATTTGATTGGAAAAGTTTTCTTTAGAGAAAAAGCAGAAATGCACTGTACATCAAAGTCAGGAGGCCTGCCTTTCCAGACCAAATTATTAGGATGAATTAGAAATTGCCAGGCTTTGTTTTGCCCTCCAGCTTTGTAGCTCATTTTAAATTTGGGATTTTGCCCTTTATTTTAAACCAAATTAGTTTGCCAAATGCTATTAATCGTTGCATCCTGTCATTAAGATCCCAGGGACCTTTTCGTGGCAATGTTAACCCTCTTAAACCAGGTTGAGCAAAAATCAACATCTCATTTTTATGCCAATTTGACACAGAGGTGTTATTTATTCTACTTGCATCCTGTTTCAGATGGAGAAAAATTGCTCACCGAGGGACTCAAGCTGGTTAGTTTTCAGTATCTATCTTGTAGATGAATGTCAGAGACAGTGTGGGGATCCAGAAATTATTTCCTCCATTGTTGTATTAGTTACTGACCCTGAAGTTTCCATTGCCTTCCAGGATCTAGCTAGCTCTGCTTATTTCTTTGAAATACTGACAGTTTTCTTTTCCAAGATGCATTGAGTGTATTTTTCACATTATTTTTGCTTGGGACACATGCTGGCTTCTCCACAAGACTTATTTACCTGCATGGAACCAAATCATGCTTTATTTTATAAGCCCAATTGCCTGGCTTTATGACACATATCAAATAATAAATTAAATACTCGGGCTATGTAGTTGTGCAGATCCAGTCTCCAAAGGTGGCTTCCAGGATGGAAGGAAGAACACACCTGACTGCAACACTTCAAAGTAGCTGTGTTTCCTTGGGCCGTGCAGACAGGTATTGCTTTCAGTTCCTGTCCTGGAGGGGATGGAACTCTGCTAAGTACATAGGTTGAGTTTGTGCAACACCTGGAAACCCACAGATTAGCCATTAGGATTTTAGCTCGGCATATCAGAGGTAGTCCTTGACTTATAACCATTCATTTAGTGTCTGTTTGAAGTTACAACGACCTGGGGGGAAAAGTGACAGGACTATTTTTCACACAACCATTGCAGCATCCCCATAATCACATGATCAAAATTCAGATGCTGGACAACTGATTCATATATAATGGTGGCCGTGTCCCGGGGTCATGTGATCATCTTTTGTGACTTTCTGGCAAGCAAATTCAATGGGAAATCTGGATTCACTTTAACAACCGTGTGACCAACTTAACAACTGCAACGATTCACTTAACAATAGTGGCAAGAAAGATCGTAAAATGGGACAAACCTCACTTAAGAACTGTCTCACTTAGGAACAGAAATATTGGGCTCAATTCTCAAGCCGAGAATTATATTTATGTGAATCCTGAAATTTGAGCCATAAATAGCTCTCTGTGGTCCTAATGTATGTCTCTGATATCCATTTACAATGCTAATGGAAGAGAATATTTGTAACTCAGGGTTGAACTGTGGGGTCCTTGGTGCTCTCTGGGCCTGGCTGTTTTCTTGCAGATGTTTCAGTGGTGGGTTCCTACCAGTTCAGACCAGTTCGCTGAACCGGTAGT
The DNA here is from genome assembly GCF_964273705.1 of Natrix helvetica. Lineage (NCBI taxonomy): Eukaryota > Metazoa > Chordata > Lepidosauria > Squamata > Natricidae > Natrix > Natrix helvetica. The sequence goes on along the minus strand of NC_138548.1, from coordinate 138,794,288 downwards.
AGTTTGGCGGCCTGGGTCACTGGAACCGGCAGCGACCTAGGCCTGCCATGTCACCAAACTGGTTTTCCGGGCAGCGCCATAGGTGCCGCCATCTTGTTTTTTGCTTCTGCGCATGTACAGAGCAATTTTTGTTGCATTGTGCATGCACAAGCAGCACACATCTAGCATGCATACATGGCAATGAGCGAACCGGCTGTAGCAACTACTAGAACCCACCCCTGAGATGTTTCATTGCACAACTAAGTAATTTGTTGCCTAGTTGGGTAATAAAGCATTTGCAAGCAAGCAAGCAAATTCTTGGCAAGACCAGCCCTTTAGCCAGTGATTCACTTCTCGAATCCTTTGTTCTCTTACTGGATGTTGACTTTTTGTTAGTAGTACAGATGAAAAAAAACTACTTGTGCACCTGTTTTAATTCTAATTGTGCACATTCTCTATGGTTTATTTTGTATTTCCCTCATTTTTCAATACGTTCAATAAAATCCTATAAATGTTGCATTAAAAACCATGTCCCACTGAGTGCAGTAAAATTCCCAAGTAAGCATATACAGAAGTGCAGTCATTTTAAATCCCATATAATGGGCTTCTGTATACTCATAGCTCTATCATTTAATAGATTTTTGAGACCTGATAAATAGTTGATTTTTATGCTGCAAAGTTTTTATACCGGAGCCTTATTTGGTGTCATGGAAGCGTTTCTAGGCAGCTCTTTATTTTAAAGATATCCCTTATTTCGAGACACCATCACTCCATGGAAAGTAAATATGTGTGCCTAATTTTGCAACGCTTCAGCTAACGTTACATTCCATAAAACAACCACACTAGCTCAAGTGTAGCTTTTACTGTTGGAATTTCAATGAGGCAAATTTGGGACAATACAAAGCTTTGTCTTTTTGGAACACATTATTTCTGCTGAGACATTTGTCACCAGGCTATGGAACAGTTTCAAAAGGTCGCCTCTAACAGCTATTCTCAGTGTTCCATTAAAAGAGAGAGAGGGAGAGAATTATAGAGCTAAAAAGACTTGACCTATGTAGTAAAAATTACACAGACTGGCTATTTGTGGAACAAATTATTGCTCAGGTGGCTCATATACATTTGAAATAGGTCTCTATCTACTCCTAAAACGAGTCTGCAATTAAAAGAAGAACAGCAGGTGGATTGCTGGACCCTTCCAGCATCTTCTGCTGCACATCTTCAAATTGTTGCACCTTGAAGAAGCTACTGAGCCATTAAGCTGCTAAATGACTTGCAATGGCAACGCTGATCTTGGGTTGCACCATGATATCAATGAAGATATGACTAGAACTCCCACCATCTCTGACCAAAAAAGCCAATGCTTTGAAGTTGTAGTTCAGCAATATCCACCAACTCTCTACTTTGCATCACAGACTCTATTTTCAGCAGCCACCATTCAGCTTTTTTTCAATTGGTTAATAATATAGCTCAATTTCCAGTCACTTCCTCCTGTGGGAAGGACAGAAAAATGTTCCATGATTCCCTGTCAGTAAAAGAGACCAAGCCAGAGAAGCAGTCTCTGTATTCATCATAGAGATTTCTTAGACCTGGCTACTGATGAGTCTAGATTCATGGTTCTGGTCTAAAATACTATCATATAATCAAACAACTTTCTCTTAGGGTAATTTTAACCTTAAATTTTAATTTTAACCAAAACTTTAATCTTAGACTGTTTACTGTCAACCTCACCCCATTCCTAAGAGGTCTTTAAAGGGTGTGCACAACTGCACCAGCGTGCCTACCACCCCTGTCCTAATATTCTCTTGTATTTGTATCCATTTCATGTATTCACAATCATGCTTATACATATATCCGTTATCTAATTCATGCTTGACGAAATAAAATAAATACAAAATAAATAAAAAATTGGCACAGCTTGCCTAGACCTTGGGAAAACTGGGTTCCTCTATAACATGGGTGTCAAACTCGTGGCGTCATGTTGCTATCATGTGGGGTTTTCAACATTTTTTTCCTTTTGCAGAGCTGGGGTGGGCATGGCTTCTAAGTGATTCATCTGGCCCTCGGGCTGCCAGTTTGACACCCCTGCTCTATAACAAGCTTGTGCAGCGTTTTCCTGTGGAGGAAACATAGTTTCATTATTGTAGAAAATGGGATGGCAGAACCTGGGGGTGAAAAGAGGGATCAGCTTAGAATTCCTACGAAGCAACAAGCAAACTAAATCCAATCCCCTCTGAGTACTGCTGACTCTTATCCAACTCTAACCAAGTACTGTATGTTAGTTGAGAAGATTCCTGTGCATAGGCTCTTAGCAATAAATTAGCTTAATTGTACTTCCATGTATGCACCTGGTCTTTTGCACCTGACAATTATGGCAGTTTCTATCCTCCACCCTCATGCCCAGAAGACAGATTCTGGCTCTTCTATATTATCAAGGTTATCACAGAAATGAAATCAACTGAAGGGAGGGGAGGGGAAGTAATAAGTGTACCATTTTCTGCCAATAAAAGGGGTGGGCAGGAATCCCATAGTAATGGGAAATCTCTAGGCAATTTTAAAACAGCCCAAAGTCTTGTATTTTGTGCAAGAAAAGTTCTTTCATTAGTCTAGCTATTGAACAATTTGAGAACTGAAAGATGTGGACCAAAAATGAATCAATGTAATTTTCCCCCCAAAGTAAAAGACTAGCTTAATAACACTGAGCTGTTATGTCTGAGCAGACCCAAGCAGCAGAGTGATGGTTGTGTGTCAACATCTGACAAGATGAAGATGCGGTAGAAAGATTATATATTACCTTGTAGATGGGTTTCTGTTAACTGGTTCTTATGAAACTGTGTCAGCTTCATTCCTATCTTTTTCTCTCTGTCTCTCTCTTTCTACACCCACCCCTTTGGTGGAGAGGGAAAGCATCTTTTCCTGCGTATTTTGTTTTCATAAAAAGTGACATGGTGACAACATACAAACTGTGCTGTGCTTAATTGCATGGTGTGAAATGTATTCAAGTTGAAATGTGAAAATTAAAAGCAATAAATATGTGCTAAAATGGTTAATCGATCCATCCATCCATCTGATGAGTCTCCCATACCACAACATCTAACCAAATTAGACCTTTTTACATTTCCTTGAAGAAATTAAGCACATACAGATCAGTGGTGGGATTCAATTTTTTTTACTACCGGTTCTGTGGGTGTGGCACGGCTTTGTGGGCATGGCTTTGTGGGCGTGGCAGTGGAAGGATACTATAAAATCTCCATTTCCACTCCACTCCAGGGGAAGGTTACCGTAAAATCTCCATTCTTTCCCGATCAGCTGGGACAGGGGAGGCAGAGAATAGATGTGGGTGGGGCCAATCAGAGGTGGGATTTACTGGTTCTCTGAACTACTCAAAATTTCTGCTACCGATACTCCAGAACTGGTCAGAACCTGCTGAATACCACCTCTGATACAGATGGGCAAAATTAAGATGCACTTTTTCCCCCCACTATATGGTTGTAACTTATATTTCAATGGACAGCCCAGCTAGAATACTGAGCTATAAAAAAAAAACCAAATCTCATATTGTTCTGTGTTTGATGAAGTGTTAAATGAGTGAAATGAAGACTCAAAACCAGAATGTTACTGTTTAAGGCAAAGAGTGACACTAGAAAGCAGTTGTTTTCAGTTATACTTGAAGGCTGTTCCTTTAGCGTTGCTATTGGGGATGATCCAGTCCTGCTTTGCATTTTAGTGTCCCGAGTTTTAGAATATCTTATAATATCACAATGATAGAAGAATCAGGGCAATTGGTTAATTGCAGGAAAGTAAAAGTATGACCTTGGGGAAATCATAATTACAATGTCCTACTTGCATACTATATTTGGTAAGGAAAAGATAGATTATCATCTTGTGCTTGTTTTTTCTTCTGGTTGCTCTCCCACCCAGATGAAATTTGGTCACATTATTACTTCTTTCTTTCTTTCTTTCTTTCTTTCTTTCTTTCTTTCTTTCTTTCTTTCTTTCTTTCTTTCTTTCTTTCTTTCATCTATCTATCTATCTATCTATCTATCTATCTACCTACCTACCTACCTACCTACCTACCTACCTACCTACCTATCTATCTATCTATCTATCTATCTATCTATCATCTACCTATCTATCATATATCTATCCATCATCTATCTATCCAGTTAGCTAGCTAGCTAGCTGTCATCTATCATCTCATCTATCTACCATCATATATCTTTAACCTATTTATTCTCTCTCCTTTTTTTTCTCTCTCTCCCCCTCTGTTCCTCCCTCCAAAATATCCCATCATTTCGCTCTTGCTTTCAAAATCCCTTGTGAATTGTGATGATGAAATGATTTCATAGTAATCATTTTGAGTAACTTTTTCAAAAAGCTACAAGCACGGTGGCATTCTGCTATGGCTGGTAGATTGTAGTGTGGAAAATAAGTTCAATTCTATGTCAATTCAATTTCAATTTTTCAATTTATTAGCGCTTATAGACCGCCCCCTCTCCCGAAAGGGACTCGGGGCGGTGTACAGTCCATGTCAAAGAACAAAATTAAAACAATTAAAATTACTACATGGAAAAAATATATATACAAATATAAAATGGATAGATGCATAAGAGGAGGATAAAAGATGTGCAGGACTGTATTGCTAATAAATAATTAAAATAAACAGACATTAAGATCCCAATACCCAATAAAATTAAGACTATAGAATAATACCCTTAAAAACCAGTAAAATATAAATGCCAGGAGATAGGCGTTGAAATTATGCCAGGCCAGCCAGTCGAAACAGGTGAGTCTTTAGTTTCTGCCGGAAGGAGCGGAAGTCGGTGGTGGTTCTGATGTCGGGGGGGAGGTCATTCCAGAGGGTTGGGCCCATCACAGAGAAGGCCCTACTCCTTGGCGTCACCCGCTGGCATTGCCTAGCGGACGGCACCAGGAGAAGCCCCTCTCTGTGAGAGCGAATTGGCCGCTGGGATGTATGTGGGAGGATGCGATCCCGCAGGTAACTGGGCCCTATGCCATGGAGCGCTTTAAAGATGGTGGTCAAAACCTTGAAACGCACCCGAAAGACCACAGGCAGCCAGTGCAGCTCACGCAGGAGCGGTGTCACATGGGAGTACCTGGTACTCCCCATGACCGCCCGCGCGGCTGCGTTCTGGACTAGCTGCGGTCTTCAGGCACTTCCCAAGGGAAGCCCCATGTAGAGAGCGTTACAGTAGTCCAGGCGTCAGAGACCATCTATCTCATTCTCAGAGCTATCTTTGACCTGTAAGTTCAGAACCAGGCCAATAGTAGGATTTCTGTCATCCACTATTTGATTGTAGTTGAGACTGTTGACTTTGCAGGCATGACTAAGACCTGGGTTAAAGATCTGGAGGTTCTTAGATTCTCCCAAATATGTCCTTGGGTATTTTGCATAGTATCTGTTGTGGCCCAGCAGCGGCCGGCTGAGCTGTTGGTGGACTCTGACAGCGATGAACATTATGGGTCTGCTCTGGAGGATGAAGAAAACTCTGGAGGGTGTTTGGAGTTAGAGCAGGGACTAGAGAGGTCTGTTGGCCACCAGGTGGCATCTGAGTCAGGGAGCAGTGAGGAGGAACAGAGGAAGGTTGTCCCTGATATGCGTGTGCGTAGAGCTGAGAAGAGAAGGGAGCAGCTGTAGAAAAGACGTCATAGAAGGAAATAGGGACAGGTGGCTACTATTGTGGCCCCTCCCAAAGAGCTTATAGGTGGAGCGACGAGAGGGGAATCTTTGCAGGAAACAATAATCCACTTTACTAGCCGTTGAGAAAGCATTCCGTAAGTCTAATCTTGGTTTCTTGAAGATAGCATCCTAGGCTCCTAGGCAAGGGGTGGCTTTATCTCCATCATTAGTCGTGGCAGACAGCCAAGCCTGTGTCTGCATATTCATTAGAATCACGGGACAGAACAGTATCAGAACAGGTCAAAGGGAGTTGTTGAAACCTGTAGGAATTATCTTTGTCACAAGGCTTCCTGTTCATTCAAATGCAAACTGCTTTAAATTTTGCACTGGGTGCTTGAAATAGTGCTCTTATATCTTGTGTTTGATGGGAAGGAACTGGGGGATAGATTGGGTTGATCCATAACCCAGAAAATTTCTGCAGGAAGAAAATCAAGACACTCTGGAATCTGGAATGTCTTAATACTTTCAAGTGAAGCAAGGGATGCTGGCCCATGGCACTTCTTCATATAAAGCACTGAAAAAGGGTGAATGTCATTGTGGCATTTCCTTTGGAGAAAGTCTGAATTTTTAACAGGTGATTAATTGGCTGGATTTTCCAAGAGAGGCAGAAGTCCCAAGACATTATGGGAACATGGAAAGGCAGCATTGATCTCCAATCATACGTCACTTGCGTGTGAAAATGGCCAAGACTGTCATTAGTAGCTTTATTTGGAAGAATAATTAAAGCCTAAGTGAAACACAACAACTAATTCCTGATTCTTATTTATGCAGACTCTGAGTTCAGAACCAACTGCAGCTCAATGACAGCGTAATGTAAACATTTTTTTGCCTATTCCGTTGCCAAAGGCTGTTTACCAGGCCATTACACTTTGCAAATTAATATGAGGGCTTTGATTTCTAAACACTTTTGGCACAAAAAAATATTTGCTCCCCCTTTCTGACACCAGGCAATGATACTTTTACCTTGTGGAGTATGGGATAATTTTAGTTTTATTCTGGCTAGTGGCTCATGTCTCTCTCTCTCTTCTTCCCTCCCTCCCTCCCTCTCTTATTTTTATTGTATTCATTAGACTATTGTGTTTGTGTGATTTTAAGCAGTCTGAAGGGTATGTTAAAGCACTAATACATAATAAAGTAAGTTAATACAAGGAATATGAGTTCCCAGCTCCTACACCATTCAATTATGGTGTGAATATTTCTCAGTGACAGTTTTAGGATACTTTCAGCCCCCACCCCCACCCCCAAACTAGACTTATGGTACCTTTTGGTGAAGATCGATCATTCCACTGATGATGTAACTGATGAACAGTTGGGACCTGCTCAGAGTTTGCTGACCATTTTTTACTGTTGTGGACATTCCCCCTCTCCTACTATCATAACAACTGGAAAAGAGAGTTGGGCTCCATCGGTCACATGTGCTGGTTCTATCTTCAGTGAATATATTATAAGTTTTCCAGTTTTCCATTTGTAGGTCTTCCGTTGCTTTGGCTAAGAAGGGTTTCTGTGTTTTTATTGTTTTCCTTTTACATTGTTACATATTGTTTTTATTGTTTTCCTTTCTATTGTTTCCTTTTTATTGGAGTGAAACAAAAACCCTGCATACTCTTGTTCTTTTAGTCTCTTCATGGGCTACTTCTGAGTCGCAGCCACTTATGACAGCACTGCTATTTCTTGCAGCCCTTGTTAGCAATCACTTACTCCTCCTTCACCAGCAGCCCTTCCTCACCCACCCTGCCCTGGACCAAAGCTATTTTTGGACATGAGTTTAGTACTTTGTTAGAAGAGCAATTAGACTTCAGAAATAGCCCAGCTGAGAAATAATACCTGCTTCCTGTTAATTGGGCAGCTTGATGTTCTAAGTACCTGCTTCATTTATCCAGCCTTCATTTATCCATTCACAGATTAGGGACAGCGAAGGGTGATTGTTTTTCCTACCGCAGGTGTTGCTCAATGGGAGGGGAAACGAAGCCAGAGGAATCCACCAATCATTTTCCTTGATTTGTCATGCATTAAAACTGTGCTTTATCAGTCACTGGCCTGCTCATTGAGACTAAATGGAGATCAGCCAAAAGGAGAATGCAATTTCTACCAGGTCAATACTGGGGCATCCACTTTCATATGGTCAAATGGCTGGGGCCTATCAACCCTGTCTGTGGATTGCCCTGAGTGAGGAAACTTGTGAATTAGGAAAAGGTAAGCTAAGGCTCCACATAGGAGTGGGGCAGTGGTAGGTTTCAAAATTTTTTAGAATCTCTTCTGTAGGTTTGGCCTCCTTTGTGGGAGTGACATGCCGGTCATGTGACCAGGTGGGAATGGCTTGCTGGCCATGTGACCGGGTAGGAGTCGCTTGCCAGTCATGTGACCGGGTGGGAGTCGCTTGCCAGCCATGTGACCGAGTGGGAGTGGCTTGGCAGTCATGTGACTGGGTGGGTGTGGCCAACATGTAAAATGTGGTGAAACTCACTTAACAATGCTCTTGCTTAGCAGCCAAAACGTTGGCTCAGAAACTCTGGCATTTGAAGCACGCAAGTCTTAAAGCTGTCAAGTTACAAGAACCTTGCACCCCTAACCCTTTAGAAAAAAAACCCAAGGGTGTTCAAACTTGACAGCTTTAAGACTTGTGGACTTCAACTCCCAGAATTCCTCCTCTCTCTCTTCATATTGATGATGTGCGGACGGGCGGGGGGAGGGAGCTGGAACCGGTTCTAAACGGCACTGTAGATTTGTGGAACCTCTTCTATAGAAGAGGTTAGAACTGGCAGGCACCCACCCCTGGAGTGAGACCTCTTTACAAAGGACTGCGTGTGAAAGAAAACTATTTGAATGTAAACCATTTGTAAAGCCCTTGCCGACTGCCTAACAAATGATAATATAAAAATCAAACATGACACTCTACCTGTAGGACTCGACTTTGACAGATGGAGTTGTGTTTAAATAGCTTCTTGTTGCCACTTCCAATCAAGGAAAATACACAAAAGCGAAATCCCAAAGGGGAAAGAAAAGTGTTTTGATCTGGAAACAAGCTGGAAGACAGGTAAGAGCAACGAGCAGGCAGAATCCAGTTCCTTTACTGTGGAGTCAGTATTTTAAAAAAAGGCTTCTGAGAAACAAGAGATTAATGAGTATCTGGAGTGGTGAGGCAAATAAGAAAATTGATTCTATCTGTGCCAATAAAGAGCAAAAACTTCATTGTGTGCACAGTGCATGCTACACAAAGGGGCTAGGCTGGGTTTTAGGGAGATTTTATTTTCCCCGCAAAATTGTTTACAGACTCCAACAGCTATGTTTCAGGGATGATGATCAAATGGATGTCTAATAAGACTGAAAAAGATGAAGATTCTCAATCATCCAGGTCAGAGGTCTCCAACCTTGGCAACTTTAAGACTTGTGGACTTCAACTCCCAGAGTTCCTCAGCTGGCAACCTTGGCAACTTTAAGACTTGTGGACTTCAACTCCCAGAGTTCCTCAGCTGGCTGAGGAACTCTGGGAGTTGAAGTCCACAAGTCTTAAAGTTGCCAAGGTTGGAGACCCCTGATCCACATCATAGATATCCCAAACATTTTTTTTTCCTTTTGAAAATGTTTTGCTTCTCAACCAAGAAGCTTATTCCATTCTAGAAGCGAAACGTTTCCTGGGAAAAACAAGTAAATCCAGTTGCCTTTTGGAAAAAGTACCTTTGGGAAGAAGATGATGGTGGTCACGATAACAGTTTTCACTGAAGATTCCCCCCCCTTTTTTTTTTTCCTTCTACTTTTTTCCCTTGTTGTGCTTATCAAGGGAGGGTTTCAGATTGTGTCACTCCCTTAAGACTATTGTATTTATTTCTACTTGTCTTTGTTGATGGGTTTAGCATAATGAAAAGAAATAATTTAAAATGTAACACATTATGAATTTCTGTTATGCACCTGCTTACCAGAATTAGTAAGCATATTATGTGCAACAATCAAAGCAAGGGGGGGGGAGATATTTTTTTTTTATCCATCATCCTACACCCGTGGAGGTTTTGTAGCAAACACTTGATTATTAGCTCCATAGAAAAAAGAAAGGAAAGGAAAGTTTTGCTGCACATTGGACAGAAATCCAAAAAGGGCATACTGGGAGATATATAGAGGATTAGTTGATAACCCAGTATTGCATGAGTATTTATAGGGAGGAAAGGTCTGGACCAAATGAAATTTCTAATGTTGGATTTTCCTCCTTACCAGAGGGAGCCCCCTTGTGGAGTACTGTCAAGCTATTACCATGGCAACTCCACTGTGCTGTACTGTAGAATACATTATATGGCAGTACAGTAGAAGACATTTAAGTCACAACAGGCTGTATCTTAACAGAACACCACCACCCCCGAGGGGTTTTAGGGGTGTCTTATCCCCACAATATTTGTTTACAGAGAGTAAGTCATCTGTGTACTAAGTTTGATTGAAATTGCTCGAGGTGTTCCAGAGTTATGCTGGAACATACACACACAGCCATTTTTAGATATATAGAAAATAAGTAAGGCATGAGTTTCTAGCTATGAGGATAGCTCATTGGCTTAATCAACTATTGTAAAATCAACTGCAAGATTGTTTTTTTTTAAAAAAACACCAGGATAGGAAGGCTGTTCAGGGCATAGATAAGCCCCTGAAGAAGAGAAGCTTGCCAGGCATTGTAACCAATCAGATATGTGGTTTCTATGAACAAGGAATGAAAGATTGGATTCCATTCATTCTGATGGTCTTAAGATAACATGGATCAGAAAAGAACAGTTTTGAAGCTGAAAAATCAGATTGTGGTGCTTTTGTAAGTGAAAGGAAGTGATGGATGGCGCCTACTGGAATAGGCTAAGATTAGGACCACAGTGTGGCAAAATAAAAATCCTCCTTTCTCCTACTATGACTAAGATACAGCTTAAGATTATTTACTAAAGCTGTGCCAAAATTTGTCGTCCCGTCCCCCCCGCCCAGTCCTCAGGAAGGAGGCGTCTACTTGTCTACATTATTTTTTTCAGGCTAACAGTATTTTTCAAATTTAATATTGATGGTGTGTCAGTGACAGTTGAGAATGCTATTGTAAGAGCTGTAGGTTCTATTGTTTATTTTTCATCATTCTATGGGTTCCTTGGTACTCTCTGAGCTGGGTGGTTTTCTTGCAGATGTTTTGTCTTTCAGTCTTCAATGCACTGATGATGTTAACTAGTTAGGTAATGAAACATCTGCAAGGAAACCGCTAAGCTCAGAGAGCACTAACAACCTCACATTCAACCCTGAGCCATAAATATTCTCTTCTATCAATTCTGTAGTATCCCAGGTATATATAGAATACCCCCCAGTCTTAACTGGCTGAGTTCTTCTGAGAAAACTTAGAAAAGTTCTTCCTGAAAATTTCCTGTGGATTTAACTGAATAATAAGAAGCAGGAGAACCACACACACTTTGTAATAAACTTCAATTATTTAATTTCAAATGAATAAACATTAAAGCCAAGTAGAATTTAAAAATGTATTTGCAGTCCACCTAAAAGTCCAAAATGACTTACGCTCAAATATATTACAAAAAACAATGTCTTTCTCCATTTTAACTATTGTTTCAAACGGAAATAACTGTAAATTGTAGAATAATGAAATGTGGCTCATTTAGGTGTAAACGTTGTATTATGTACTTATACTATGGCAAAACCAAATTAAAAACTATTTGTAGCCGTCTCTTATAATGCTTGTTTATTGATTAGCCTGAAGCACTTTGAAATAAAAATTTCAATGACCTTAAAGAGCAAATGACCTAATTTGGCACTTCTTATGAAGATGGTGTTTTATAATAGGTTTAAGACCATTTTTCAATTAAGGTTGTTTAAGGAATTGATCAATTAAATCCATGTTTCTCAATTAGATCAATCTGTTGCTTCTGAGTTAGCAATGTGTTTTGTTCCATTTGCTCTCACACACCTGCCTACACACAAATGATTATGTATACATTTTTGTGTAGCATCTTAGAATACATTTTAATATTTGTTTAAAACACATGTGTTAATACTTGTATCACTGAACTTAGAGGAGGATGAAGATAAAGTCCCACTGATTTACGAAGACTGAATTGAACAAATATAAATAAAGGAGAATATTTGTAGTTCAGGGTTAAAATGAGGGCTTCTTGGTGCTGAGTTTGGTTGTTTTCTTGCAGATGTTTCTTTATGCAAGCTAAGTAAGTTACAAGCATTGATGATGTTACTTTGTTTGGGTAAGGAAATATCTACAAGAAAACAGTCAAGGTCAGGGAGTACGAAGGACCCCTTGGAAGAAATATAAAATCAATATTATGTGTACTATGGAAGATCAGGTATTGTATATGTTCCAATAATGGGCAAATTTGACAGTTAATATGATTCACATAGCATTCTGAGCGCAGCTCCATCTGAATGGTTTCTTTTTCTCGATTCACTGCAGCCTATAGGTGTCATACATTCAGAAAATCAACAATTATATCCAGATAACAGCTTATCCTACAATAATGGCTAGGAAGAGCATCCTTCCAGAACTGCAATTGTTAGCAATTGTTTGATTTTTATCAAGTAGAAATAACTGAAGACCAAATGACTGTCCTTTAGTTGTAAGATCTCTCAACCGGATAACCAGCTTAAACCAGAGAGCGGAAAAGAAGAAGCAAAAGTTTCTGACAACAATAGATTACTTCCTACAGCATACCGGTATTAGCAACAATTCTGTTTTATTTATATTTATGCCCTAACATAGTTAACCAATTCGAAAGTTGTTTGCACCGAAACAAAGGATCTCAGAAGAGGTAATATGTAAACTGAAATAACAATGAAAATTAATTGTAATGTTCATTTTTAATGTGTCACGTTTAATGACAAATATGATGATACGCTGATAGTTTCCATAATTTGTAAAGCCCTATTGGATGATGACATAAATTCATCATTTCAAGCATTTTCAAATCTCATCCTGACCTGCAAAACTAAGACCTGATATGGGTTCCTCATAATTTTATGAAGATAAGAAAGGTGTGCGCACATTTGTGTAATTCTGAATATGTATGGTAGTTCTGCCATGCTTATTCACTTACTTTCTAGATTTCATATAGCTCTGTTATGCATTCTCCCAAAGTGGTCAGGAAGAACATAGTTATGTTAATTTTTCCTTCCTACTTTCAGAAGTCAGCCTGAGCTTCTGTAGCTTCATAAACATGTCTATGTGCTTTCCTTGAAGCTGTAGGGAAGCAGTTTTTTGACTGCCTTCGGGTTTTTTTCAACTTCTTAATCTCTGTTTGTTTGTTTATCAAATGTATTGGCCATTCATTTTACCACAAGGTAACTCTGAACAGCTATAGATCTAGGATCTTGGGGTGCTCTTCTAGTAATCAATTCCTATCTTCTTTGGGTTTTTTTTTGAGATTGGTAGGATGTGATAAAGAAATTATTTCTCAAAATTTTGAGAAGGTTTCTTATGACCACAGAGAAAATTCTGAGATAATACAGCTGCTATAACATTTAAGCAAAAGTAGGGGTGCTCATGGCAGAATTCTCAGCTTATGCAAGTTATCAGCTCTTATTTGACTTACAATTGGGCAATTGCCCAATGTTGAATTTGTGTCAGCATCTGTACCTCTTAGTTTGTAAACTGTAGGCAACAACAGTGTATTAGCTTGCAAAGTACTATCCAAATGAGTTATTGACAAAAGCATGTTTGGCTGAGTGTATATGCTAAAAGATTGAAATATTTAGTGATATATATATAGTAGTGGTGGTAAGTTCTGAATGTTAGACATGATTGTTTAGCTAATTAGTTATTGCAAGTGAATGTTGGAGAAAAAATGGACATGGAAAAATAAATGAAAGATATGAGAGTGAAAGTAGAACAACTGTAGGAAGGTGAATGTTTTGATTAAAAATATATTGAGGGATAGATTAGTATCAAACAGAAAGGAGCATAAAGAAAAAGACATGGAAATTGCATGAAACAGAGAAATATATGACAGAGTATCAGAAGTGTGTTGGGTTAGATTGATAGGAAGTGTGACAAAAGATGCTTCACGCAGTGCTGTGATGACAATGGTGATGGATGAGAACAAATATGTTTTAAAAGTTAGATTGCTAGAAAACAAGAAGACAAGAGAAAGTTATTGTATAATAAGTATGCCTAGAAAAAGTAAATGCAATGAATGCAATTCAAAAAAGCAAGGAACAGTTATTATTTTTAAAAAGTAGAGAAAATTTTGATGGAAAGAATATTTGGTTTGATCACAAAAGGAGCTCAATAAGGAACATAAAATTATGACACTATATGTCATAAGTTGGCATGTGTTTGGGATATAACGGAGGCGAGGAAATTTTGGAAAAAAAAATATATTGGAAACTTGTATAATTACGAGCATCTTACTCTTTGACATGAGTAGGATTGAAATAAATGTTATAAATGTTAGCATCCAAAAATGCTGAAAAAAAGTCTTACATACTCTGAGAATGTTGTAAAATGGGTAATAATGCAGATGGCATCATGTGGAAAAATATTAAGATATAGATGTTGTGTGCTTCTGGAATGGTTGTGCAAGTCAACCTTTCTGAGAAGTGGAAGACTACTATTTTTGCTGAAAATTTGGAAAAGTTGCGAAAATTACCATTCAGTATTTGCTGAACTTACCTGGGAAATTGGCAGAATCCTGATTAAAAGGGTGATTCAGAAAAATTTGGAAAATACAGTATAGCGTTTTGATCTGCAAGGTAGGAAATACCCAGAGCTCAGTTTTATTCTTCAGCAGATCATTGCATGAGTACAAGGAAGAAATTTTAGTCTGTGGGTGTATAATAAAGTGAACTGGCTTGAATGAAGTGCAGGATTAGTTATGAGGTACAAAAAGAACAGTTTGTTTGTTTAATGAATTAAATGTATATGTTGCCTGATTCCCAGCTACACTGGGTGAGTGATACAATTAAAGCATCCACAAGAATACAAGATATGTTGAGCTGAAAGCAGGATAAGATATGCATTGTCTTCTTCATTTTTCATGTATTTATGGATAAATGTATACGGAATGGCTGTGGTTCTGTAAGAGGCATGACTGACAATCTGATTGTGGGTATATTTTTATATGCAGACTATGCCTCACTATTGTCTGACAATAGCAATGATTTGCAGCAAGTAGATAAGATAGATTGCATGATGCAATGGGAAATACGCACTTGAAAATTAATGTATCAAAGAGCAAGGCAGTTGTGTTTGACAGGAAACACAAGTGAATGTTTGAAGCTATATATAAATGGCAAAAAAAGCAAAATTGGAGCAAGTATACAAATTTGTGAACCTTAGTAAAATGTTTCATAAAGTTAGAAAAATGGATAGAGAAAAGTAAAGACTGATAGAAAGGAAATGGAAAGTACGTGGTCTGCAGTAAGGAATGAATATTTGTCAAAAGCAGTGAAAGGGACTGGGAATAAGAATGTATTTCTGCTCACTTTGTTAAATCAAAGTGAGAACTGGGTACGTCAAGGGGAAAAAAATCCCAAAAGATAGCTTGAATGCAGCAGGAAAAAGATGCTTAAGAAATGTTTGCGGTAAAACAAAAAAAAAAGGGGGAGGAGGTCAAAAATGAATGGGCTCTGAAGGAATGTAGATTGATTTCAAAAGTAAGTACCAATGTGGGGAAAAGGTACACAGAAGTGGTTTGATTCCATAGAGATGGGGATGATTTAATCACAAAACAACTATATGAAAGTAAGAGGGAAGGAGCTGGAAGTCTTGGTAGGTTAATGGATACTTAAGAGGGCTTTAAAGAAAAAAAAATGTATAAAAATGTGTAGATATGATGGAAGCACAGCTGGTTTGCAAGGCGAGAAAGCTAGGAAGAGGTGTACTGGGCAGTAGTGGCATAAATCGAATATACACATACAAAGACACACACATATTACAATTGCAACAAGTGCAAAAATTAACATAGCACTGAGAAAAATATCACAATCGCCCATCGTTAATACTGCACAACCAGGAGATGGGTCCCTTCACTCACTCGGGGCCACAGGCCCAAGTATTTATTACTTCTTATTCTTTTTCTCTCTAGAAGATAAGACAGGAGAGGAGAGGAGAGGAGAGGAGAGGAGAGGAGAGGAGAGGAGAGGAGAGGAGAGGAGAGGAAAGAATTCTTTATTGGCCAAGTGTGATTTGGTGCATATGATCTCAGTATACATAAAAGAAAACATACATTTATCCTGAATCATAAGGTACAATACTTAATGATAGTCATAGATACAAATAAGCAATTAAATCATACTAGAAACAATTAATATAAATTGTAAATATAAATATAAATCTACTGCATACTATTGCTTTCCCCAAAATGCAATATGATCAATGTGTATGTATGGAGGCAGTTCTCCAAAAGCAAAATATTTTGTATGTTCACTCCTCTTAATCAATTCAAATGAACTATTTTGTTTCCACTTGTTCATATAATTGTTCTAGTAAAAAGCCAGTGATATCAATTATAAGGTCTTATATCTCAATAACTTTGGATGGCAGAAATATTTCATTGTTTATTTTTATTTCATTGTATATTTCTTCTTCTCTACTTTTTCCCTCCTTGTTTAAATAAGAAAGTTTAATAACTCAACATAAATAATTCAAATATATGGGTTGGTACAATATCATCAGGGAACAGTAAAATCCAAAATATTTGTGACATCATAGAGGGGTCTGTTCCTGTATTTCCAATCATGAAAAGTAAGATTACACACACACACACACACACACACACACACATTACAATAAACAACTGTGTGTGTGTGTGTGTGTTGTATTTGTGCTGATAAATAAATAAAGGGAGACTAGTATAGATCTATTTCAAGCTATTTAGCTGTCATCAGCTAGCCATACCCTTACTGGGATTTGAACCTGTATGTATGTATGTGTGTGTGTGTGTGTGTGTGTGTACACACACACACATACATACACATACACACACACATATACACAGTTGTTTATTGTAATTACTAAACTTGGAATTCAGGCCTAAAGACTGTACTTCTATAGAAATACAAGTCCATTTCCAAAGCTTACATTTTCTCACCTTCAGAATCTGTTTGCATCTACATCTCACAATCTGTATAAAAGGGAGAATCAAAATATTTTTGTGTTGATTCTGTGAAGTATGTCAAAGTCAAACTCTAGCAGGCTTTCAAGTTTCTATTATTGTACTTTACAATAATAGCATAAAGTTACAATAGATCTTGAAGTGTCCATGATTTCTCTTCTGGTCCATCTTGAAGGGCTGACATTTCCAAGGTTGAGATTCAAACTGACCAATCAGAGCCTTGAATGTCCTAATTAGGGTCTCCTTGGTGATTTCTACAATATCTGTTTAGTTTAAGGCGAGTCACTAGAAAAATCAGCATGTAGGTTTGGGTAGGTTTGGGGTTGGAACATGCCCTTTGTTTAGAGCAGGGGTCAGCAACCTTAAATACTCAAAGAGCCACAAAGGTCCTGATCAGAAGCCCCCTGTTCAATTTTGGAGCTGACCGGAAGTCCGGTTCCCCCATCATAGAGTTTCCTCCTAGCGCGGCATCCTTTTTCCTTTACCTCTAACTGAAAGCCCCATCATTTGTGGAGCCAACGGGAGCCGTAGCAGAAAGAATTGCATGCAGCTCCAGAGCTGTGGGTTGCTGACCTCTGGTTTAGCGGTCCAGATGGAGGAGAGGAGAATCGATTATCCTAAATTTATAATTCCCAAATCATCTCCTCTAAAAAAAAAATCTGTATTTTTCTTGGGCTATTGGAAAGAGGAAAGGGCCATCAGATTTAGGCTGCAAAAACCAATTTTCTGGGTCTTCTTGCTGCCATCTAGTAGCTGTCTGGATTTTTGCAGCTCAAATTTTAGAGTCCTAAAATAAGAAATGACAGGACCATATTTAAGCAATCATAAGGGCTTCTTGAAGAAATGATTGATAGGGAGCTATGAAGGTTCCTCTTTGATAAGTCTTCCTGACAAGTGATTCATTTTTTTGATAAAGAAGATCTCTCCAGGGAAGAGTTCCATCCATAACAACCATTTCATATAATCATAAGCGAACTTCAAATTTTGTGTGACAAGCATGACTACTGTCTGAACCATAAGAGAATCAGACAGTTTTTTCACATCATCTCTACCACTAGTTCCGGTTCCATGAAGCCAGAAATGTCATATCTGGAGAGGTGGAATTTAAATCCTATAACAGAAAGTAGTTTTTACCATGGAAAATATATATTTGGGAAATAACTAGAACTATTATTCTTAGCCCTTGCATCAGAGATAGCACCACAGAAATCTAAGCTGAATTTCACACAGTGGACAGCTGCTTGTAATGCACACATATATACATGTATGTTTATTTTATTCCAAACATGTTATTTAATTCTCATTCAGAACTCCATTCCATTTATGAAAGGCAATAATTAAAGCTTGTTATCATTGTCTAATTCTTCTTCTGAAGGAGGAAAAAAAATATCCAGAGTGAATAGTTCTGCTTTGAATTTATTCATCTATAATTTCAGCATTATCAATCATATTGTGCATTTCTCAAAAAGCTCAAAACCTTTTATGCAAAAATAATTTTTACAAGTATACTTATCAAGTAGAAAAGTTACACGTGGGAAAAACAACAATGCTATTGCTGATGTGGAACAATACTAAATTTCTTTGGACTCGGAAAATTGCAGTACTTAAACGTTATTGATTTAAAAACTGCTGCACTCATAAACAAGGTAATCATTTTGTCAAAATCATGCAAACAAAAAAGTTTTAACAAAGAGTGTTCAAGGTAACGACTTTGAGAACACATTTATGCAAATTACAACCCTCTTGATCTTACTTCATTTGGTTTTACTGAGTCCCCAGATTTTGTACTGTCAAACATAATTTTCAAAAACAAATGTTTACACATTCACTTTTATTTATTTTAGGTCTAACGGAACTATGATTTTCCAAAATCGTAGTGACCATTAGATGGTAGCAAGGACAAACAATAAACTGCAATTCTTTGCTGTCCCCTAGTGAACATCTAGATCTTTGAACCTTAGATTTGGCACCTCTCACTTCCTTATTTTGGAGTCGGTGGGTAGATCACTTAGACATAATACATAACTCTCAAGTTGCCAGTGCACAAACTAAGGATACAGCTATTGAAACATCCAGCTCTTTCTTCTGTAAATCTTCTGTATAACTTATCTCTGTTCCCCATTTATTGAGAAAAGTAGGCCTAATAGCTACAACTAACAAAGAGTACTAAGAAAGATTTAAGGAAGTTGGAAGTACAGTGACTATAACTTCATTTAAAGGCATTGATATAATATCCAAGCAATTATGTCTGTGGAGATTCTCAATCATCCAGGTCATGATAGTCCCAAATCATGGGGCAATCTTCAAAAGGCAATTAGACTTTCTTGGAGGGGAGGGGGTTTCCCCTTGAAATTGTTTCACTTCTCATCCAAGAAGCTTCTTAAGTTCTCTTCTTCAGAACTGAAGAAGCTTCTTGGATGAGAAGCGAAACATTTTCAAGGGGAAAAAAACCACCCAAGGAAGTCCAGTTGCCTTTTGAAAAACAACTTTAGGACATCCAGGTAACTATTTCCCGTGTTCCAAAAATGGTCTTGAAGAAATAATACAACAGTTATTAGATAAAACACCAACTTAGCCCTGCAGCTCAAGATTATCCCACCTTGGTTCTCTTTCATGTAAAAGGGGAGAGAAAGACACCCTGAAAAGAGTTTGAAGAATCTGTTATTATATCCCCATATAAGAGAATTCCAGTAGTCATTGAGGTATTTCTTTTCTCACGTGATTTATCTTGAAGGGATGAGGCTTACTGTTGGCATCAGTTTTCACTTTCTCAGCTCCAGGTTTGACCTAATCAACACATGTAGATATCTCAAATGAGAATAACAGATCACAAGAAAGATGCTTTGTGTGTTAAAAATAGATAGGCAGGGTACCGATGTCATCATGACCATATAATGAAAGAAAGCTACCCGTGTAATGGCATTTTTAAACATTTGCAACTAGAACCTTTTTTTAGCACCATCTTATTACTCTATCATGAAACCCAGGTAGATGTTGCATGCAGGTACTTATTTTGTTATCCTACATGAATATTCTTCTAATGCCGTGAAATGTTACTTTTCTTTATTGTAAAATACAATCTTACATCGCTTCTTGAACATATTACACAAGAGTTACCCTAACTGAAGCATCGTCTCAGCCTCAGGGTGTGACTTATTTCATTTTCCTCAAATGTTTTCATACTGATGACTAAACTATGACACTTTCTTTGGCTGATTATACCTTTGTTGAATATCCGTACCCAGAAATATTACTGAAGTACATATACCTTTGACAGCAAACAGAGGAAGATTATGACAGTGATGATGGGGAATTGTTATTATCATTATTAATGCTATCAATTTATAAAGCACATAGACTCCGTGCTCAACCCCTGTGCTCAACCTCCGTGCTCAAATCAAAAGCAGCAAGGAGTCAAAGCAATTATGCAGCACTGTTATTTACCCAGAATTATGTATTACACTGCCTCAGGAAACGTTTCATAATCTTATCGTACAAAAGCACCAGCCTCTCTGTCTCTTCTTTGAATTAAATGGAGAAACACTAGGTATCTCCCTATTCTGCCAATGGATAACAGGTGCCTTGTAATGGTTGGCATCTAGAGTTTTTTTTTTTAAGCCAACTTTGGGATGCTATTTTACAATTGTTGCAAAAAAAAATTAATCACAGGTAGTCCTCATTTTATGATCACAATTGAGTCCAGGATTTATGTTGCTATGTAAACATTTGTTAGGAGCCATGGTGGCGCAATGGTTAGAATGCAGTATTGCAGGCTGCTGTTGACTGCCGGCTGCCTGCAATTTTGCAGTTCGAGTCTCACCAGCTCAAGACTCATCCTTCCATCCTTCCAAGGTCGATAAAATGAGGACCCAGATTGTTGTGGGCAATAGGCTGATTCTCTAAAACCACCCAGAAAGGACTATAAAGCACTGTGAAGCAGTATATACGTATAAGTGCTATTGTTATTTTGCCCTAATTTGCAACCTTTCCTGCCACACACATTGAATCATTGGAGTTATTAAATTAGTAATACAATTGCTAAGTGAATCTGGCTTCCCATTGACTTTGCTTAACAGAAGGCTGTCAAAAGTGATCACGTGTCCCCCAGTTACTGCAACTGTCAGGTTTCCAAAAGATGCCCGAATTAATTCATGAGCCTTGAACCAAGTTTCAAAAGAAACCCAGTCTTTTATTAAGAGCACCATTTCGGCAATATTCCATTGCAGTCAGATCTGACCTCATTTTAATTATGGCTGAACTTTGCCCCTGTTTCTTCCCTCCCCTCAGTCTGTGTCATAAATCACATTCTCCAATGAGGTGCACACCTCACAAGCCTGCTGTAGTAATCTGAGATCCGACTCTAGCCGAAGTTATGAGTGGAATGCGGTCCCCCACTTTCCTCACCATGGCAACTTTATGAGTTGACAGCAACCATCATAAATGTGAGTCACTTGCCAAGCATCTGAATTTTGATCACCTGACCATGAGGATGATGTAACAGTCATAAATGTGAAAAATGGTCACTTTTTTCAGTGCCTTTGCAACTTTGAACAGTCACGAAATGAACTTTTGTTAAGCCGAGGATTACCTGCATTATCATTCTGCCTTCCTGAATACCAACAACCTTGACTTCTTTTGGGAGGAAGAGAGAGGAGAAGGGGAAGGAAGCCCCATTGAAAAGTCTCCAGTTTCTGCTAATAACTAGAAAAGCCATGACCTATTGGGACATCCTTGCAGAGATATTTCTTTACTTAAACAGAGAAACAGAATGACCACAGGTGGGCCAAAAAGCAGCGTGAGTTGGAGCAACTTCCAACTTGCTGCCACCTTCTGCATTAACTTTGCTTGTGAGAAGCTGGCGGGGAGCATTGGAAATCACAATCATGGGGCTGTGGGGATGCTGCCACAACTACAACTTTGCAAATAAAACTGACCTAAACCCTGAAAATTCCACTTCCAGAGGATCAATGGGCCCCAGGTTTGGTTTTGTTCTGCTTTTTGTTCCTTTCTTTTTTTACATTCTTAAGTTAGTGGATTTTATAACTTTGGTTCAAAAACCTGTTGCACTATAAGGCACTGCTTGGGCTACTTGAAGGTTACAAATGGACAAGCAGACAGAAAATATACTAATGTTTTAGTAGTATGCTGTATAGCTAGATAAGTCCCATAAGAAGCACTCCTGGATTGTTCCTCCTTTTCCTTTCACCTGTGCATTGTTGTTGTCTTGCTGTGTGAGAACAAAGAAGAAGAGTGACTGGATAAAGCCCAACCTAGAGAGTGCTTCATTCTGATGTGATCAGTGATTAGTAAGGTTCAGAAAACTATAACTTGTTATAAAAAAGCACTAGCCAATTACATACTGCATTCTGGGACCAATCAAATGCAATAAAGCCATCAAAAATGCAGTTAAATGTAGTTTTGGCGCTGAGACAGGGCTAAACCCTAGGATAGGGTTGTTTTCAAAGACTTGTTTGCAAGACACATTATTTAAATCAACTGACTGTTGCAGGAAGGACTATATTTTTAGGAAAAACCTCTCAAAAGGAATGTTAAAATTTCTTGATTTACAGGTGAAACTCGAAAAATTAGAATATCGTGCAAAACTTCATTTATTTCAGTAATGCAACTTAAAAGGTGAAACTAATATATGAGATAAGACTCATTACATGCAAAGCAAGATAGTTCAAGCTGTGATTTGTCATAATTGTGACGATTATGGCTAACAGCTCATGAAAACCCCAAATCCACACTCATAAAATTAGAATATTACATGCAATCAATAAAACAAGGATTGTACATAGAACAATATTGGACCTCTTAAAAGTATAAGCATGCATATGTACTCAGTACTTGGTTTGGGCCCCTTTTTCAGCAATTACTGCCTTAATGCGGTGTGGCTTGGAAGCTATCAGCTTGTGGCACTTCTGAGGTGTTAGGGAAGACCAGGATGCTTCAATAGCGGTCTTCAGCTCTTCTGCCTTGTTCGGTCTCATGTCTCTCATCTTTCTCTTGGCAATGCCCCATAGATTCTCTATGGGGTTCAGGTCAGGTGAGTTTGCTGGCCAATAAAGCACAGTAATCCCACGGTCATTGAACCAGGTTTTGGTGCTTTTGGCAGTGTGGGCAGGTGCCAAGTCCTGCTGGAAAATGAAGTCAGCATCCCCATAAAGCTCGTCTGCAGACGGAAGCATGAAGTGCTCCAAAATCTCCTAGTAGACGGCTGGGTTGACCCTGGACTTAATGAAGCACAGTGGACCAATACCAGCAGATGACATGTCTCCCCAAATCAACACAGATTGTGGAAACTTCACACTGGACTTCAAGCATCTTGCAGTGTGTGCCTCTCCATTCTTCCTCCATACTCTGAGTCCTTGGTTTCCAAATGAGATGCAAGAGTTGCTCTCATCAGAAAAGAGAGCTTTGGACCACTGAGCAACGGACGAGGTCTGTTTTTCTTTAGCCAAGGTAAGACGCTTCCGATGTTGTTTGTTGTTCAGGAACGGCTTGACAAGAGGAATATGACATTTGAAGCCCATGTCCAGGATCCGTCTGTGTGTGGTGGCTCTTGACGCACTGACTCCAGCCTCAGTCCACTTCTTGTGAAAGTCCCCAACACTTTTGAATGGCCTTTTCCTGACAATCCTCTCCAGGCTGCGGTCATCCCTGCTGCTTGTGCACCTTTTTCTTCCACACCTTTCCCTTCCACATAACTTTCTATTAATGTGCTTTGATACAACACTTTGGGAACATCCAACTTCTTTTGCAATTACCTTTTGAGACTTTTCCTCCTTATGGAGGGTGTCAATGATGGTTTTCTGCACAACTGTCAGGTCAGCAGTCTTTCCCGTGATTGTGATTCCTACTGAACCAGATTGAGGGACCATTTAAAAGCTCAGTTGTTATGGCTTAATTAGTGTCCCACTTGATTACAGTGGGACACTTTGAGCCTAGAATATTGCACCTTTTCACAATATTCTAATTTTCTGAGATTGTGGATTTGGGTTTTTCATGAGTAGTAAGCCACAATCATCACAATTATGACAAATCATGGCTTGAACTATCTTGCTTTGCATGTAATGAGTCTATCTCATATATTAGTTTCACCTTTTAAATTGCATTACTGAAATAAATGAACTTTTGCACGCTATTCTAATTTTTCAAGTTTCACCTGTACAGGAATGACAGAGATTGAAGCCATTATTAGAGGTATGTTATTCTGATGCCTGATAAAGGAGAAATCCAGTCAGTGGAAATGTAGTTCCATAGACAACATAATGCTAAACAAGCTGGGAACAATGAACATTGGAGAAGACATATTTTTTACCTCAGTGCTCCTTCCTTTTCCCCTTAATTGGCAGGAAAGATCCTGAGTTATTTCCTATTTTGTCTCTAGATTGCTCTTTCTCCCCACACTTCTGTTCTTTTACTTTGTGTCAACATCATTCCTTAAAATGGCCATGCTTGTTCTGGATGGGGATTGAAGTGTTTTGCGAGTGACAGCTGAAAACTAACCTGAGCAAGGATTTTGGGAAGCTGGTTATATTACCAAGAGAAAGGAGACTTATTTATAGAAAATACATGAGAGTTAACAGTTAGCTAGCTAGCTAGCTACATCCAACCAGAATCCAACCCCCCAGGATCTACGTCTATGAATCTGAGAAGGAAGACAGACAGAAGTGACTTCAAATTAGGAATTATGCAAACAAAAACATTGAAGATGGACAGATCAAGAGGGAACACAAAATAACTTTCTGTCAACAACCTTCTCCCCCTTTGTGGTTAGTAGCTCACCAGGTGTTAAAGAGTCAGTTGAATTTGGACCTTCATCAATTCCCAGAGGTTCTCTTTTGCAACAAATATAGAAATATGCAGTCATGGAAATATCTGTTACATGTTATTTAGGGCACTTAATTGGCATATCTACCAATTACATCCAAGACCAATTACCATTAGAAGCTTTTTCTGTACTATCACGAGACTTTCTTGTTGACCTTGTGGTGTTCAACAATTCATATGAGCTGACCAATGCATTCTCCAGCAAAATGGGAGAAGGAAGGTAAAACAGCTGGCCTCTTCCCCACATTCCTCTTCTATCCTCAACCTGGACCCATGTTTGCATTCTTGGCAAAAGAAGATAAGTTCCTTCTCTTTCTGTTCCTTGAGGAAACAGCAGTTGGGTCACAGAATTAGGAGGCAGGAGACAAACCAAGGCAAGCCTGCCCTTCAGCTCCAGAATTCATGCCTCAAAATTGGGATACACAATATTAATGCTGGAGGTTGAGCTGAGCTGCAGGTTAATCAGCCGAGCTGCAGACAAACTTCTGGAAATTAGCATCAAGGAGAAGACAGGTCTGCACCAATCCCACATCAATGCCAATGCTGTATATGAAGGGGCCCTAAGTCGAGCTTTTGGTAAACTAGGAAAGTGTCCTGATTTCCTTTCCCTCTTCTTGTCCTTTCTCAGTATTCCGGAGTAATGAAGCCTATTATAACAGCAGCAAGGCTGGCAAAGCCTAATTAGAAGCATGATAGGCAAACACCGCACACACTTTGCGAGGCTACCTTTGAAAAACAGAGGGAGACTTCTTCCAGCTGCAGGCAGATTGGGGCTGTGAAATTCTAATAGGTAGCTGTTCCTTTGTCACTCACAGGATGGGAGACTGGCTGGCACGGAAAGCGAACAAAATGCAGCTTCTGCCAATATACTTGGCTCGCCTCCTATAGTCCTTGCACTTATCTAGCAAAAATGAAATAGCCATTCAACTCTGATGGTGGGGGGGGGGGAAGCCCTCCAGAAGTTCAGCACTATGTTTTCAAATGAAGAAATTCACATACTGCTCTTCCAAACCATTTTTTAGCAGTCTTTAAAAGGACCGTCAGTTCTTTTATTGTTTGACATGGATTTTATCTTTGTGCAGTCAGTCCTCAATTTACAACCGGTCATTTAGTGACTTTTCATAATGACATCGGTGTTGGAAAAAAAGCAAAATTGAGCAAAATTCAAAGGACTGCAGTGTTCCAGGCTCACGTGATCTCCTTTGATAACCTTCTGACAAGCAAAGTCAATGGAGTAGCCCAGTGATGGTGAACCGTTTTTGCTCTGAGTGCCAAAAGCATACGCATGCGCTATTGAGCATGCTCATGTGCCCACCCCCATAATGTAATGCCCCCTGTGCATGCATGCATGACACACACACCTTCTGCCCATGCATACACGCACATCTTTCTTGGAGCCTGGGAAGGGCGAAAATGGTCTTCCCGCCCCCCAAAGGCCCTCCAGAGGCTGGAAACAGCCATTTTCCGACTTCTGGTGGCCCCGGTAGGTCCATTTTTTGCCCTCCCCAGGCTCCAGAGTGATTGTTCAAAGTTACAATAGCTCTGAAAAAGGTGATTTGGGACCACTTTTCACACTTACAACCATTGCAGGATCCCCACAGTCACATGATCAAATTTTGGGTACTTAGCAACTAGCATTTATTTATGATAGTTGGAGTATTCGAGGATCCTGGGACTCTCATTTGCAACCTTCCTAGGGAACAACGGATGAGCAAAATCAATGGGGGAAAGCCAGATTTGCTTAATGACCACAAGATTCACTTAACAACTTTAGTGATTCACTTAACAACCATGGCAAAAAAGGTGTAAAATAGTGCATGACTCCCTTAACAATTTCGTTACTTAGCAACAGAAAATTGGGGGCTCAATTTATGGTTGTTAGTTGAGGGTTACCTGTGCTGCAATAAACTCAGCATAGGGCTATCCCTGAAAATAGCTTGGACATTATAGCTACCTAATTGTTAATGGGGAAGCTAAATAGAGCACATTGGAGAATGCTGTGGGCTGCTGGGACCAATTTAAAGTGTTGACATTAACCCATCAAGACCTTAATGGCTTATGTTTTTTAGCTCATCCTCTGCTGTCCAATAACGCAGTAAGCTTACCAGGGGAAAACTCTCTGCAGAACCAACAGTGGATTATTATAGTAACTAGGAATGGATCAACTCCTCATTAACAGGATCCTCATTATGGAAGTCTCTCCCTGGAAATGTCTCACCCATTTTCTTTTAGAAAATGTTTCAAGACATGACGGTTCCCCCAGTCATTTATGAGACAGTTACTACTCTTGGAAAGATTTGCTCTAAATTTTACATATTCTTTTACTTTCTGCAGCAATGCTTAAAACAATAGAGTTGCAAACAATAAAATCTATTGTTTTAAGCATTCCTGGTTTATTCTTTTTGAAAAATATATTTTTATTGTTTTATTTCATACATTCCATTTCTATGTTGAGCAATGTATTCTCTGGGTATCAAAGGTGTTAACATACAAACATCATCATTTGATATGTGTGTGTGTTTTGTCAAAGCACCTGGTATCCCCAAATATGGAAGGGAGCATACTGCTTCCCTGTTGCCTTTCAGCCCCACTCCAGGATGGTTCCAGGCAGAAAAAACATTTCGTGTTGCATTTTTGCTTATAAATAAACAAAGGGAGACTCATATAGATCTATTTCAAGTTATTTAGCTCTCATCAGCTAGCCATATCCTTACTGGGATTCGAACTTGGCCTGTTTTTACATGTTAGGCAGTTATATTAACCTCTAAGCCACAAGCTCTCCTCCTTTATCAGCTGAGCCAGGGGAATGATTAAGTGTTTTATCAAAGCACCTGGTATGCCCAAATAGGTTAGAGGTTAATATAACTGCCTAACATGTAAAAACAGCCCAAGTTCTAATCCCAGTAAGGGTATGGCTAGCTGATGAGAGCTAAATAGCTTGAAAAAGATCTATACTAATATGTATGTATGCATGTATGTATGTGTGTATAGTATAAACAAATGTGTGATATTTGTTTTCGTAGATGTGTGATAATATCAATCATCTTTACAACATATACTATCTTCCATTATAGTATCAATTATACAACCATCAAAATATTTACTCTTTTTTTTCTTTCTCCAGTAGACCATATTTCACCTAATTTCATTCCTCTAACCTCAATATCTGTCATTTAACCTCTTGTAGAATAGTTCCATGTGCTGGTTTATTCTGATGGTGAGGAGGAGGAGGAGGAAGCGGAGGAGGAGGAGTCTGCAAAATAGTCATCATGATCACAATCTTGATGATTTTTTTGCAAATTATTTTGAGACTCTGTGGGGAGAAGAACATAGGAATATTTATCATTCTAAACAGAATTATATGCCTGAGCTGAAAGTAATTCTCTTTTCTGCAGTAAACCAGTGCTGTATACAAAAAAGATACACCACTTTTCAGGGGGAGAAGATATATATTATTGTTGTTTAATCTGCATTATTCACTGAGCTTTTCTCTAGGCTGTTCTACTCCAGTTACCCTGTCGCCATAATCAATAAGGTTTATTTATTTTTAATTTTTCAGTTATCTATTTATATTTTATGTATGCATGAATTTGGCTTCCAGTTAGAATTCTGAGAGGAGGAAAAAATATGTACCGTATCCGATGGTTAATCCAATCTGTTCAGTTTTTAGAAACCTCTCAAGCAGGCCTCAGCCTCACAATCAATTATTAAACTGTAGTCTTGACTTTAAGAAAACATGTTGCTCATCCCATATGACATACCTTGAAATAATGAGAAAATAAATATAAATAGATGCTTACAGCTTTTATATTCTGCTCTCTAAGGATTATCTAATTTATCATGTGCTGTAATGTTCACTTCCAGTCAGTTCCCACCATTCTATTCTGCTGTTCCATATTGGCCTCTGTACCTGTTCTGTCCCGTGATTCCAGTGAATATGCAGACACAGGCTTGGCTGTCTGCCACGACTAATTACATAGATAAAGCCAGGAGCCTAGAAAGTTATCTTCAAGAACCCAAGATAAAATTTACAGAATGCTTCCGCAATGGCTCGTATAATGGACTGTAGTTTCCTGCAAAGATTCCCCTCCCGTCGCTCCACCTCTAAACTCTTTGGGAGGGGCCACACCCTTAACCAGCTGTCCTTACTTCCTTCTATGACGTCTTCTCCACAGCTGTTCCTTTCTCTTATCAATTCTATGCATACGCACATCAGGGACAACCTCCCTCTGTTCCTCCTCACTGCTCCCTGACTCAGATGCCACCTGGTGGCCAACAGGCCTCTCTAGTTCCTGCTCTGACTCCAGCACCCTCCAGAGTCTTCCTCATCCTCCAGAGCAGTCCCATAATGGTCTGAGCTGTCAGAGTCCACCAACAGCTCAGCCGGCCGCTGCTGGGCCACAACAATACCCTTGGGTTAATTGCTTTGATTAACTACAGCACAGGTTTATTAAGTTTACTGATGATGCTGTTTATGAAACTAAATACCCTATGATTCCTTCTGTACCAATAATGAAAGGAGTATAGCGGTGATAAACTTTCTCGTATAATTATGTTTCTTTTTTATAACTGAGAAAGGTGCATTTTCAACACTCAGTGTGCACTTGAGTCCCATTTGAAGGAAGAAAGCAAAGAGCATACAGGTAGTCTTCAATTTACAACCATAATTGAGCCCGAAATTGTGGTTGCAAGTTGTGCCAGTCATTAAGCGGGTCATCACATGAGTGACCCAATTTTTTTGACATTTTTTGCAGTGGTCATTAAGCAAATCGTAATGGTCATTAATGAACCCACTGTCCACAATGGGCATTTTTTCCAGAAACTGGAAGAAAATGCCAGTCTCCAGCAAAAAAAAAAAAACATTGTACATTGCAGTCACATGACCATGGGATGTTGCAAACAGCCATAAATTTGGGCTGGTTGTTGAGCCTCCCCTGTGGTCATGTGATTGCACTTGGGGTGCAAAATGCCATAGAGAAGAGCCTGACTATTGGAACTCTGAATCTGGATCACAGCTTTGGGGGGGAAGGGGTCTATTGTAACTTGTAATGGTCAATCATAGATCAAGGATTATCTGTACAAACTTTCTAAGCTAACAAGATTTTTATTATGCAACCAGGACAACAAATTTCATTTAAAACTGTGTCTGAGAAAAAGGGACAAACACACTGAGGAGTCTATCAGTAGCTTTTAAATATACTCAAGGGGAGGGGGATTTTTTTTTTCTACAGCAAATTTGTCTAGGAAGGAACCTTGAGATTTGCCAATATATTTTGCATGTAGATCATCACTATGCAGACGCTACCAGCTTTGTCATTATTTATTTACCTGATTCGTTTACTTATATATTGGCTGCTCCAAGTGGCTAATTCTGAGCAATGTACAGCATAATTTGGATTTTTAAAAACACTTAAATAATTAATTGGGGAAAAATGCATTGTGATACCTATAAAAACTAGGTGTTGTGTGCAGAACAATACAACCAAATCTTCTCTGGGAAAGATAGTGGTAGCATCCCCATAGCTTGTAGAGTTAACCAGGTTTACACCAATTTTTCTTAAAACCAGGAGGGAAGGAGCCTTTCAAACACCTGGGAGAAAGCTACTTCAGAGGACCGAAAAGGTATGCTTATGCGGCTCCTAAAAATGGAAATTTTGTATTAAGGGACACAGGCGGAATCTCATTAGATCTTTTCAGACAGGCAGAAGTTTTTGGTAGAAGCGGTGGCCTAGCGGTAAAGACGTTGGGCTGATGATCATCAGTTTGAGACTCATGCATCATGTGATGAGATATCCTCCTGTTCCTAGTCCAGATCCTGCCAACCTATCTGTTCAAAAGAATGCAAATGCAAGTAGATTAATAGGTATCACTTCAATTGGAAGGTAACAACATTCTGTGCACCTTGGTGTAGAGTCAAGTTGGCCACATGGTTATAAAAGTGTGTTTGGACAACACTAGTTTACTCAGTTAGGAAGAAGAGACAACCACCACTCTAGAGTCAGACA